>NW_028186368.1:7334510-7420436 GCF_003343005.1 Rhea americana | reverse complement strand
AAAAAAAAAAAAAAAAAAAAAAAAAAGTAGCCATAGATCTATTTATATCATTCAGAAATGATCATACATTATTCAAGTTTTTGGTTATTATGTGGACAAATTTAATCGTCTGTTGATGAGTTTTTAATATCCCTTTTAACTGTACCTTTTATTACTTCTATAGTGATACACATAAAGTGAGGAGAAGTAACTTTTTTCATATCAAGAGACACTTTTTATGGTGGTGGATATTACACAATGTTGGAGTAACAAAGAGAGATTAATGTTTAAATCAGCTTTATACCTTGCATTTGTCAACAATCAAGGTAACTTTAATGAAGGCATCCTTTGAGCTACAGCTAAAATTTGTACAAGTGAAATGGTTCAAAAGCAGCAGTGGGCTTGTGGTTATGGGCCACATCTGACTGTTTTACTCCAYTTTGCACATTTCCTATCTCTCGACAGAAAGGGACTTTTACGTGGGTATCAGCTGCTTCCACGCAAAGTGCAGTTCTTCAAAGTACTGTTGAAGACAAACTTATATCAACGCCTGAGGAAGGGTTTAGCTCACCTGAATTTAAAGATGGGCTTCAGTTGCCGAACCATAAACATCTGTTTGCCTTTTAAATGCAACGTGTTATCTGAAACAAGGTTTTCAGACACCAAACAGAGCCTAGAGGTTCACCATGTCTGTTTGCAGCATGAGCTGAAGCCCAGACAGATTACTCAGGAATGTCTAAAGCTTCAYGAGGCATCTCTGTGTGGACAGCTGAACTGAGTGCAAAACATCCTTTACATGTTTAAAAATTATTTAGATGAATTCTCTTCCAGCCTGAGTCTTGCTTTCTTTTTATTTTCTTTAATAATAGGCCTGGTAATAAYAATATTTTAAGCAATTAGCAATAATATGGGAATAAATTAATATACATAAGAAATCCAGGTAAAAAGGGAATATGAAGAACAACTCTTCAGATTTTCCTTTTAGATTAAATAAGGTATGAAACTGTCAAAACCGTCACCTAGGTAAATCAAATTATGGGCATCCTTCCTATCAAAACTTTATTCAATGTTTGCTCAAATACTAAGTCTCTTCTTTTTGGTTTGGGTCTCAAGAAAATTCATGGGGATTTCGATATCTCTAGCAGTTTTAAAGGTACCAATTATGCTAAAGGAGTTTAAAATGATCAGTTTTGATGGTTCGAATCAGAGACAAATACCCAATATGAGAGTAACAAGATCCTGATATGTCTGGGTACAGCCTCAACTTTCGATTGCAAACCAGGCTATTTCCATTGTTTTAGTATGATTATATTATTGAAAACAGTAGCGTAACTTAATGTTGGACTGGTCCTTTAAAGGTTTCTGGTTTGCAGACCACCCTATTAGTTAGAATCAGGAAGAACAAAAATGGCTGAGAAAATGAAGGATAGAATCTCATCATTCATAAATGACCGCCAATAAAATGTTTTTTTGAACACTTATGTTTGTATCTGATTCTTAACATTCTATTATGTGAACACAGGTGAAAGAGCAAATAAATAAATAGGCCCATTCCTGTGCAGACTTATTCCATGTGCAGACTTCAGCCTGACAATTGAAGTTTTTTGTCATTGTGATTTGTCATTTTTTGTCATTGTGATTTGTTGAGGTTGTCAAAATCCCCAAGGCCAGAGTTTTGGATGATGCTTAGGTGCTTTGGGTTTTTTTGTTTTGTTTTCTTCTTTTTCTATTTTTTAATAAGAACTAGAGTAAAAAAAATAGAAAGAAAAAAATTAACACGAAAATAAAATATATTAAGAAGTCATGATGATACTGAATGTATGATCATCTTTTTTTCTCTTTTCAGCCATATGACAAAGTGAAAAACAGTCAAGTAAAAATGTATACCTTTATTTGGAGAAATGCATACATTTATATGGAAACATGACTTGATTATGATTTTACTATTTATCTTTTTGAATGAGAAGCACTTCAACTTACAAGTAGAAGAGATATAATGCTAAAGACAAAATCACAAGTGAGGCACATGAAGGTCAGGACTAAACTGGACAGACAGAGAGGAGACTGAATCGTCTAGTGATGCAGGAGGAACGGAGACAGAGAAAAAAGAGATATGAAGTAGAAGAGATATCAGTCACTTCACTAAGACAACAGGCTAAAGCTATCAATGATTCACCATGGGTGGAATTCAGTCTTGTAGAGCGGGGCCAGAACACTTTTGTGTATATCATTCAAGCTTCACTTCAGTTCTATTTAAAGGGCTTTACCAGAGGTTAAATGGAGCACTGATTTTCTTTTGCATTTCTGAAGAGGATTGCACTCCACTTGAGAATATTCTGGTTCCATCCCATGCACGGTTTAATACACTGCTCACTGTTGTATCTAAGTGTCTTCCAGCAGTGTGTTAAAAAGAGGAGCAACATCTGTGCCAGGTGAGTTCTGGCATCTTCTTCTCAGATACATTTCCAATGMAGTTGTTTGAAGCTGTTATTTTCAGAAGTTTATAGGCACATATGAATTTTGTTGACTGTTTATTGCTGTGCATAATGGAAGAACAATATAAATTGCAGAGACAGAGTCAAAGAAAAGCACCCTGGGTTCATCACAGGAAGTAGTGTTATTGGGATTTTTCACAGATTCCATAGGAAAGTTATTTCAAAAAAATCTATCACTTACTACAAACTGGCTTCTGGAAAGCTAGAACAGAGCACTCTGAGATCTTAGCTTCCCATTCCCTAGGCACTCTGTTCTTATGGCCTTGAACAAACACAGTGTCCAGCCCTCTGCAGGGCTCAATGAGAAGGGCAACAGTTCTCGGATCCGTTCCTGTTTACTCACAGTACACATTGTGCCTTTCATCGATGGATATTGGTTCCCAACACCTTCTCAGCATTGACATACACGTTCTTGCACCTTTCCTTGAGATATTTCAGCTTCTGATGATTCTCATTGTTGCATCGTCCTACTTATCTCTCTGAACCCAGGGATCGTCTACTCCTGCTGAAATATAGGCAGCATTCACTTCTGGGGTGTTGGCAATGGTAACAAAAATTCTCAAGTCAACGACAGAGCTGAAAGAACTCTAGAGATACTCTGAGTGACGTGCTTTTATTAATTACCGCCAAAGACAAAATCACAAGTGAGGCACATGACGGTCAGGATGAAACTGGACGGACAGAGAGGAGACTGAATCATCTAGTGATGCAGGAGGAATGGAGACAGAGAAAAAAGCATGTAATGAAATGTAGCTAAGTTCAGGACTGCACCAACAAAAAAAAATGTTCTGCAGATCAGTAAGAGGTATCTATGTGTAGTAGCATTTTGCTAGTCATGGAAAACACAGATGAGTAAAATTAAGGAGCGAAAGTTTACAGAAATTCAAGAAAAGGAAACTTGCCTCTCAGAATGCTTTATCATCTAGGGAGAGTAAATTCTATCTGCACAAACATATACTACTTTGAATTTTCCCATTCAATGCTCTCTTCTTCTCAGCAAATTATTCTTTTAAATATAGACTCAGCTCTTGCAAGTGTGGGCTCTTATAAGTGTCTACAGAAAGAACTTAGTTTGTCTAATAATTTGAATAGAGTTGAAATTTGTAATTTTAAGAGAAAAATATTAGAATAAAGATCTTGTTTCTACAGAGGTGATCACAGGAATGGAATCAGTTCTTATTTTGTAGCTAGGTGACATAAAACTGACCAAAATAATAATTCTACCTTTAGCACTATACAGAGTTTTACACTACACCAACATTTGCTTGTTAGATCCTGACTAAGTCAGAAGTTACACAGGATCAGACCTATATCATTTTGCAGAACCCATAACAGGAAATTACATAAAATTCATCTTGAGGTTATTATCTTCAATTAAATTTATCAATGTGTTTACAAGAYGAAGATTTTTTTTTTTAGTACACCATTTTTAGTACATTGGACCCCATGATTCTTGCTTAGATATCAAGATGTGGCCCGCTTTTAGGAACACTGGGTAGCAATAGAACAGACGAAAGACAATGATGTATAAATTTTTGCCTTGCCTCTGGTTCTGCCAATCCTCATTCCACATACATCCCTCACACATACAACATTTCTCCTTTCAGTATCCCCTGCCTTTTGTAACAAATGGCAATATATGCTGTGAACAGTTTGGAGAAGTATTTGTACTGAGTGAGCAGTAAAGAACAGGTGCTGTCTGGCCATCTGATTACTGCCTGTCTGGTAAGAAAACTGAGTAATTGAGTTAAATCTACTTTTTTACTCACACTCAGCTAGCAGTTGTCACAAAACTTGTAGGAACGTCGTGTCTCTGAGGTTTGCAGCCCTCTTGTGAAATTTAACTGCAAGTGGCCGATGGACTCAGAGGTCATTGTAACAGACAGACTGATGGATAATGCAATTTCATAAACCTTTTTTTCCTTGCAAACCACATTCCATCTTAAAACAAAACAGAACAAAACAAAACCTTACATCCACAGAAATGGAAAATCCAAATAATAACCATCAGAAGCGTAAACAGCCTCTTCAAAGTTGAAAAGAGACAAAATGAAAAAAAAAAGAAAAAAAAAGGAAAAAGGAAAGGCTTGATAGAGATGTAACAGATAAATATCTTCTGCACAGAAGAGGAATATTACTCTGATATTTGCTTTATGGAAGTGCAAAAATATTTTGTAAGATATTAAAGATAATAACTGTGAAATATACTTCTGATTGAAAAGAAATTTGTTTTTTATGTGGAATTACTTTCTTGTTTATAAAATCTGACATATTATTTTTATCAAATATTTATTTGATTTGACAATATTGTTACTTATATCTTCAGCTTTGCAGTTACCTGGATTAAATAAAAGGTCGTTGCTTAAAAATTGATGTAGTGAGTCTCTTTTGACCACACTGTTAGAAAACACATAGATGTTTAACTGCTAACATGTCGCCAACTCGATGTTAGTATAGTAGCATAAAATAATGTTCTTCATTTCACAGAAAGTTATATTTGCCTGTTTTTCACAAACGTGTACTTCAGAGAGATTTTTCTGTTTTTCAAAATATAAAAGTTTCCTTTTTTAATTAAACATTTTTAAAAGCCTCTAAAAACTATACATCATTTACTTACTTTTGTTTCACCCGTTTAAAATCATTCCATTGACTTTTAAGGGGACTCATTTTCTTTTTTGATACAAAATGCATAAAATTAGCATCTGATTTTCATTATTTAAATTAGGTGACTTATATGGGTTCATATCTAAGGTAGTTTTAATCTCTTCTGCTTTAATTACATGACACATTTTTGTGCTTATTGAGTGATTCAGAGGACTCATATTTCTTTTTCTATATTCTTTCTTAAATTTCCTTCTTTCTTCTAATTGTAACCTTCAGTGTCAAGATATATGTTATCCAACCATAGATAAATCAATTATATTAATATTAAAGTATTTGTAGTTATTATTTCTTTTTTTTCTTTATCTTTTTATGTCATCTACCACCAACATCTAGAATGATGCCTCCAGGGTTTTCTAAGATACTTTCTTTTGTAGAAATCCATTTGGTGATTTTTTTCTTGATCGACTCTTTAATCTTATTCACATTATATTAAAGAGTTTTAGACCTTCCATCTCCTCTCTTCTCTTCTCCTCCCTTCCTTTTCCTCTCCTTTCCTCTCTCCTTTTCCCTCAGACATTTTTGCTGAATTTTCAGTGCTTAGGGTGAATTTACATAGGCAGAGAAAAAATATTATTTAAATAATTTATCACTTTTTTTGCTTTCATTAGTAAACTGAATGTAGACTTTTAAAAAAACCCATAACATCTTCAAATTAAAGGATTTTCTCCTTTTAGCTCAAATGATACAAGTGTATCTCTCAGCAATAGAGCACACGCTACCATTTCCACAAGCAAATACTATCTATGCTTTCTACATGTCCCAGACACTCAGTTTCCCAAAGGTAGCCTCAGTGCACTTCATTATCTTTGTTGCAAGAGCAGTCAGCCCCTGAAGAAAGGAACCGGTAATTAGATTTTCTTCTGTATTGCTGAATGTCCATAAAATTTCAAGTTACAGGTATTGAGTTTTATCTCAAACCTACATTTTTATAAACTAGTACTCAACATTCTTACTTGCTTTTTCTTACTTGACATTCTCCTTTTTCCTATGAGGTTCTTCAGAGGAAAAAAAAATCTTAAATCTGAGTATAAGATTATTTGGCAGTAATATTTTGCTCTATGAAATCTGCACATGCTAATATCCTGAATAAGAAAGGCACACAAAAAAAAATCCAAATCTGTTTTTGTGTGTGTGTCTTTCCATTCTCATGTAGTGGAGGTGGTTTGTATTAGCAAACACTTTTCCGTAGAATTTGTAAAAGCATTTTTGGAGACTGAATTTTCTGACCTACAGAGAGTTAACAGAACTTTCTTTTTTCAAATATTTCAGTTGTTGAATATATGAGGAGTCTTTCAACAGTTTCATAAAGAAGCAACAGTGAAAAGAAATCATTAAAAGATATGGTTAGTGTAACAGGGGAAGCTATAAGAAAGTCAGCTACTGCTACAGAAATCCTTTGATGTGATGAGAAAAGTTGACCATGCTGACATGCTATATAAGCTATGCCTTCCTACAGATAATAGGTACCATGGACATGTCACTAGTATTGCAAAAATATGAAACATTTCTTATAGCTACATCTGAAATATTCTACAATTGGTCATAAAAGAATCATGCAGAGGTACTCATTGGATTATCAGCCATAACAAACTTCAGTTACAAGATTTGTCATCCTGAGCTACAAATACTTGATAGCCTACCGATTTTAATGGGAGTGTTTACACTGAATTCGTTAGACTTTTAATAGAACTATTTGTCCATATCTCCCATAAGAAACATTAATATCCATTCAAAAAATTAATGATAGTAAGCATATATTGGAATATTAATAATGACTTTTTGCAAATTCTTTTCTTTATAGTAGATTCAATTCATATTAATGAACTTTGGTTTGTTGTTTGTAAGGGTGAGATCTGATTGCTGGAAAATAAGTATTTAGTGTTTTTTATAGTGTTCTGGTTATCTTTCCAAGTACTAGTGCTGCTTCAGAAGAGCTTGGGTTTCCTGTAGGAGACTTGTTTGTGGGTACTTGTAGACATCTCTTTGTGCTTACTCAGTTGAGTCCTGTGGAGACAGGTAGAAACTAGCTGAAGTGTATCCAAAGCACTTAAAACTTAGGTCAAAATTCAATCTCAAAGTTCGGTTTCAACCTGCAACATTTCTATTGTATAATCACAAAGTTCCTGAGCCCTCAAAGCATTAATTATTTCATCATTAACTTTCTGATGCTCTTCCACATACCCTAAACTATCTGTTTCATGACAGGATCATTTTGTACTATCCTCAACAGTGGAGATTCAGGAAAAAAAAATGGTTTGTTACTATATTGATATTCCTCATGTCAGTAAAAAAAAATGTCTTAGGATAACCAGGAGTAAGCATATATATTTTCAAAATATTTAATCTTAGCCCTAAACTTAGTGAGGGCTTTTTCTTCACAGTGGCACTTCTTATTTATTTATTTATGAGAATTTACTGGTTTTGTTGTTTCAGTTCTATCAAATTACTTAATAATCATAGCAAATAATCAGAAATCTTTTTTTTTTTTTTTTCTAAGCATATAGAAGGTTTCATAATGCTTTCCATATATTTTTGATACTGGAGAGAGATGCTAAGCTCTTATCCTGAACTCCACTAAGGGGATCACTTAATACTAAATTCCTTCTGCTGAGAGAAAAGATTTCCCCAGGTGTCAAAAGTAATGCTTACTTTTGATAGACCTGTACATATGTACCTGAAAACAAATCAAATACTGAAGGACACTATTTTGCCTTGTTAAATCCATTGGAAAGATAAAACGATGTGTGTATGTACACCTGCATGTGAGTAGAAACATAAACAGACACACACATACACACACACATGCACATGGCTATATAAAAAGTAATAAAAATCTATCACTGAAGGTCTTTTAAAAGCATAGATTGAATTGTCTGGGGAAGAGGCGTACCAGAAGGGATGAGATGAGTACCCACTCAATTTGAGCATAAGGTTTCTATGCACGTACCTGCTATTCATCGAAATAATAAATATGAAATGTGACATGTCAACATCATCATTGCCTCATAGCCAGTTATCTGAGAGAGGAAGAAATCTTTAAATTCAAGAAGGGGGTTTCCAACCTCAAAATTTAGGTATCTAATGTAAGTTATATTTCCTTAAAGGATACCATTTAATCACTGCAACCCTGATTCTGTTGCTTCAGCATGGTTTTCTAATACCATTTGGCATGTCACAGAGCATCCCAGTTGGTTACAGAAGGGTGTAGATCTTCTGCATAGTCTATATCATATCTATCAGCGGCATGTCTGTACCTTGAATAGCTTAATTATTGCAAACTTAAAAACTTAAGTTAAAGAAAATAAATTGTTCCCTCATTGACCATAATAGGAGTTTAGATACCTAGTTTTCATGCTGGTGTATTTAGATATCTTAGCTCAGGCATCTTCAGTCTCTACATAAGTGCCACCTAAGACTTGCAATACATTTTTAAATATGATTGGGAAAAATATAAAGATTCTCCCTCGAAACAAACATCTTTACTTTCTAGCTAAGCTCAATATTACTTGACACTATCTCCTGTCTCTTATCTTTGTTGTTATATTACTAAAAGAACTATAAACCTGAATTGTAGCAAGGACAAGTAGATAGGAAATCTGTGTGTGACTCTGAGCTTCAGACTCGCATACAAAGGCTTTTGGACTGGCTAAGTAAAAGCTATACCCTTAGAAGTCTGTAGTATAGATTCACTGATTATGAATGTGCCCAAAAGTTCTAGGTGTGCTAAAATGAGTTAAGTCTTCCTAATGCACCTGAAACACTCTGAACACCATAAAAAGTTTGCACTATGCACCATACATTGCACTACGAACAGCATAAAAATGTTTGATACCCCTATACATGCTGTCTGAAGAGCAGAGGAAGAACAAAAAACTCACAAGGTTCTACTTTTGACCTTGGGTAACTGAAATATAAAGATTGATACATCATAACTTTTTGACCAACATAAAGTGTCCCTCTGCCGAGTACAATAGCAACTGAGCACACTTTGCATGCTGTTACTAAATCATCCCAAAATTACATTAGCATATTGTGTGTTTATTTATTTTTTTAATGTGCTGTTGAAAATGGGCATGATGGGAGTAGCACTGTTATGAGCTTTGTAATCTGTCTAAATAAGTCCAGCTGCATACTATGAAGCAATACTTGATTTATCTGGCCGCAGCAGGCATTGAATTCATTACAGTACACAGCAGCCAGCAGAACTTAGCCATTACAATTATTCTGATGCTTTTCTATATTATTCATCTGAGGAAGTTTCACCCATCATTTTCCTTGCAGTGGAAACTTTCCAGGAAAGCTCAGTTTTAAGGATGTTGGCAGCATTATTATTACCTATTAAAGTCATAGTTTCCAAAGGGCGCTTATGATGTTAAAAGCCCCTCAATCACATCCAATAAAATGACACAGCCCCTACCCCGAAGAGCTTACAGTCTAAAAGGCACTTATCTTAAGAGGTGAAAGAAAGGTTTCATTAAAGGATTTTTAAATGCACTGAAATGCATTATTTGGCATGTGGGAGTACAATAAGCAAAGCAATCAGAGTAATGGTAGGAAAATGCTCTTCAGTTCTATTTTAGAGGTAACACTGTTTATTTCAAACAACTTTTACCTACTATCTGCAAACTTTTGATTATAAAATAGTTTAAATATCCTTATCGCATAGCTCAACTACTACAGTGTTCATCAATGCTTTTGATCATCCCTTATTTCTACCATGTTGCTGAAAAAGGTGCTTGGCGGACTCCGCTTGGATGTGGCTAGAGGAACTTGGTGGTTGTGTGGGTTTAGCTCGTTACAGCAATCAGGAGGCACAACTCCCTGGCAGATCACACAGTTCCCATGGGGCTGCAGTGTGGGCAGCACAAAATGTGCCTTGCCTCCAGATCCCGTGTGCCAGACCCAGATGGTGGTCACTGGTTTGACCAGCTGTGTCTGACAGATGGCTCCCAGGTTGGAGTGGGGCTGTCCTGCTAAGCAGCGAAGGTGTGAGCCATCAGCTTCAGGGTATGAAGATAAAGGAAAAGCATTAGTGCAGGGATACACAGCTTCTCTGACCTCTCATCAACACACAGAGAAATACAGAAATGAACTCATTTTCGTAACGGAAGAATTTACTATAAAATTATTTTAGTGAAGGGATAAAAACCTTCAAGAAAAACTTTACAACATAAATATATTAAAAATAAAAAAATAAAATAAACTGTTGAATAAATGTAACTCTAGAAAATCACCCTTGGAAGCAATGTTTAATAGCATTTTCATTCTTTACTTGAAATTCCCTATTGCTATGGAGGATAGATCTGAGAACACCTAAGGTACTGTATTTTGCTTAACAGTGGCATAGCTGGCTGACAGAAAAAAAGTGAAATTATTTGGGCAGCTGTTTATCGGGGGGGTCTAAAACTGCACTACCATGCTGTTTAGTGACCAATTTGAGCTCTATATCTCCCAAGAAAATGAAACAAAAAGAGAAAATGGGACACAATGTGTCCAGTGTTCTCTAGCTCAAAACTACACATGAGACCCTTCTAATAGCACCTTTAAAATGCAGCCTGTCTTACATTTATATGGCAAAAAAGCTTTTTCTATTATACATAATTCTATACAGCTTTGGCATACTGTAAATAGTATTCACATTGACTGGGATTGCAGAGCCATGCTTAAAGGTAAATACATTGGCCAGATCTTAACTAAGCAGCACAGAAGAATATCACAGTAACCATGAAAAATTACATTGTCATATGCAGTCATCTTAGTAACAAAACAGAAGTAATATATATTAAAATGGAAATCTATTAAGGAGAAAGAGGCCTCAAAATATTTGGTACTAAATGACAGCATGATTCATGGGTTAAATCCTTAGCGTTATTAATCAATATCAGTCCTGTTCTGCTTTTGAATTTGTTTAAACCTACTGCAGGGAGTCTGAGCCTGTATTCAACTGAGCAGCTTGATCCAGATTAGATTAGGGTTTCCTAGTAGACTGAGAAATACTTCAGACCTAGCCAAACTTATATTTCCTGCTTCTCTCTGAACTCTAGTGGGAAATGATGTTTACTCTTTTGAAAACTCAATCTTGTACTGAACCTTGATCTTCTCAGTTGGGCATTGCATCTTCACTTGCTATATCAAAAAATAAATCAAGCATGCTTGTGTAGAAAATGTTATCTTTTTTCTCCTCTTACATCTGTCAATGCTGTCCAGGTCATCAGAACACATAAAATAAAGTATATGCAGAGAAGGTGGACCAGAATACACCTTGCAACTAAACACAAAAAATAGGCAATACACTGAAGGAAGTCAAGAAATGGAATAGTAATAGAAATCTTAATATCAAGATTGGATAATTTTTCTGTAAAATATGTTCTTACTCAGTAAGAAGTTATAGAAATCAGTGGATAAACTTTTAAGACTTCTCAAATTAGTGTCAAAATGTTTTCCAGTCAAATTTGACCTTAAAAGTCTATGAATACACTTGGCAGACTTTTTTCTGGAAATATTCATAAAGCACAATTCTTTGGTTCATATTTAAAAATAGCAGCTTTATCTTATTCAAAAATACTATCTTTTTATTTATATAAATTCCTATATATATATATATATATATATATATATATATTATCAAAACCACATTTTAAAAGCATCTGTCCTAGAGATAACAATGACATTTATAGGAGGATTCATATGACTAAATATGTATATTGAAGGTGCAAGAAGCTTATTTACCTGCCTAAACACAGGCATCCAATGTTATCTGAGATGCCCTATCTGGGCAGCTATATCTTCAGAAAGGTTCAGATTCTTATGTCTGTCAGCCTAGGCTGATTCGTTGGATGCTATAGAGGGTACTAAATTTCACTAGATACTTCACTAGATACTTGATGCATCTGATAGTTCTGTATTCTCCATTGAGTTGAAGAATGGCAGTTTAAGGAAACTAGGGCTCAGTTCAGCTGACTCCATACTGTCATCCGATGTCATCTAAAACTCCTCATAATATCTGGTGTACGTACTTGAAGCTGACATATACGTCATAGGACCAGTGGGATACTTATAGTCAGATACACTAGAGAATCTCATATGACGCTAAATGTCTATATTTAGGTAACAAAATTAAGCACCTGTTGTCTACCTTGTAGATCACTGTGTACTATATTTTAATGTGCTGTAGTTGAATTTAAGACTAAATAATATCTGACCAGATATAAAGTACATTTTAAGCATTGGTCATGGGAAAAGGAATGTTTAATTTAATACACTAGTTCAGTATTTATGATATGAATAAAAATACTGTAAAATACTGCAAAATATATTTAAAAGTTCTTTTCTATGTAATAAAGCTTGTTTTCCCTTTGAAATATGAACTTAATACGCATATGTAATGGAAAAGATTATGTATACAGTAGATCTTTTTTTTCTTTTCGTATTTCTGGGGTATTTTCAAACAGTTCTGCCTCAGTATATTTATTCTAAACACTGTGGATCCAACAAACTAGTGGACTGAAGTAAAAAAAGTGGAAATTGTTACAGCTCCCTATTGCCTAAAATATGACAAACGTGGCCATCCTGAAGCATTTTACAGATTATCACAATTTTCAGACCAGTATATTAAGGTGAAAAGAGACTGGAGAAGCTTCACAGGCAATTTGATTGCAATGATTACTAGATGTAAGAGCCTGTGTCACACAATCTACAATTTATACTAATGTCACTGCCTCTTGTACTAAAGTATGACAATATTTTTCTTTATTTTGCATATTTTTGCATGTACAGTTTGTGTTATAATGATTGTAAATTATCAATATGTACTTTCTAGATGATGAATAATCAAATACATGAATTAAAAAACTGTGATCTACATCTCTCGACTGGTTTCCAATTCTAAGAATCAATGATCCTGAAGGTAAAGGAATTTTTTTTTTTTAATCAGTAGTCTCACTCATATAATGGAATGCTTTTGGGTCTGTTGACTTCAAAAGATAGTGATTTTTAAAATATTTGTGAAATAAAGTGGTAATCTAGGAAAGTGAGTAGAATAGAATGAAGTCTTCAGGTACAATATAAGCTAACCTCTACTAAAATGAATTTTAATCAATTGTTAATTTTGGCCCCCAAAATTAATTTAATTCAGTATTTTGAAAGTTTTGCCTTGTTTTGATAAGGATGCACCAATAATAATGCAGGATACCATTTACTGAGGAGAAAGATACCACCTGCAGTTAGATATCCTGTGTGTTGTACTTGTGTAGAAGCAGTCGGCCCTTTCAGGAAAGCAACACTGCGTAGGTCATTCTGGGTAGAGCCTGTTACTGTATACAAACAAAAGCTGATATCAGTAGCCTGACTGACACATAAATCCGCTATGTTCCCATATATTCTCTTTCCTTCTGTGTTAGTGAAATATTTGCCCTTGTATTAAAGGTATATCATAGCTATGCAATCTGAGTTCTTCCTGGTTGTATCTCTGAAAACAACATGTTGAAAGTGAAGGTGGAAATATTAAAATAAAATGTTCCTTAACATTTAGACATTGCTTTTTCAGCTCTTTCTTACAGAAAGCTTAATGAAATTTTTCAGGAAGTACTTCCCCCCCCCCCTACAAATATTGAATTAAATGTATGGAAAAGAATACAGATCTCTATTATATTTACTGCAGAAAGCTTAAAAAAGCGATAGCAACAGCCTAGTAACAGCCTATTGAATAAATATATATGCAATCTGCAAGTTAGACATATATTTATGCAATTATTTGATAGCTTCCTAAATAGTGTTTCTAGCAATTCCTACCATGGGACCAGAAGCAAACAAGTAAAGACGAATTTAAAATTTTCATCAATTTTTCAGTTAGGATGAGATTCGCCTCACCAAACTTTAGATATGTATAATGTAGATGTCTATATCTGACTAATCAGATAGCAGCTACAGTCATTAAGGAGAAATAAGTGCTTCTGAGACACAATTGATCTGACCAAGTATGCAAGTCTACCTGAGAAAAAGACGTAATATTTTCTTAGAACGGACATAATACATTGTTATGGAGTCTAAAAAAATACATCTTTCCAGTTGTTAGAAAGGGAGCCTACAGCTACTAAAGTATACAGAAATGTATATATTCATTCATTCAGAAAAAAAAAAAGATCAGCTACAAATATCTGGGATAAACACAAGGAAATAATTAAAGAATCATGCTTGGTAGAATATAAATTCAAGTCCCTAACTATCCAGATTAAATAAAGTTAGCAATCTCATAGCTCATGTAGACTACATGGTTTCCATTCCATCTTGCTCCTCAGGGCAATACAATAGGAGGTGTTCTAGTGTAATGCACTTTATGCTGAAACCCAACATCCATATGGCATGGTATCAGTGGACTGCTGCAAGTCTGAATCTCTGGACTCTGCCTCTCTACAAAAAACTTGGTGTAAATCCACTCTTGTAAAGATCTTTCCCGCTTTTGTAACAGCTGACATCTCAGCAGGCTCCTCTGAGAAGATGTAGGGACATGGCCAAGGCTTCCTTTAGTGAGATGTCTGTAGCAGTTTCATCCACAGTAAATAAAACTTTGGAAGCTTAAACGCATAATCAAGAGATGTTTTTGACCTGTGGAGTCTTATATCCTCTGACATCCTCTGGTGAGCATTTATCTTACTCTATATGAACAAATTGATAGTGGGCTTACCGTGAAGCATCTATCAATGAATCAATATCTGTCAGTGAACATGTCAATCCTTAACTCACTTTTAGCAAGTAGAATATTTGTTCTTACACAGATTTTGTACTTAATATGCAAATATTCACATAATTTTTTAAGCAAATGTGTGAACCCTTAATTCATTGTGTGCCAATATAGTAAAAATCTATTTAAAGAAGACAAATTATTTCAAAAAGCTGAAATAAAGTTTTCTTCTTATTAACGAATATCTGGGAAGAGTCTCCCAAGTGACATTTATCCATTTTTGTTAATATATAAGAGGATAAAAATTGAGAATATCTTTTAAAAACTTTTACAGACTCAGGTATGCTATCTCACTGAATAGTCTGTAACATTTTTTAAACATTTTTTAAACTAAAGCAACATCAATTTTGTATATGAAAATAATAAAATATTTTATATTTTCCAATTTACACAGAGGTTTTTTTATTCTATATTTGAAATGCAAAAAGCCTTAAATGATTTAGGATGTTCATGTACAATGAAGCCTATTTAGACAGTTTTCATTTCTCTGGGATAAATTATTTAGGAAAAGCAGTATGTTGTAAGAGTATGTTGATTGGCATTGACTGTATCAACAAAAACATGTTCAGCTATTTGAAAAGTAATTTACAGATGCTAAAGTGTCAGATTTAAATAAAGAAACATTACCTACTGAAACATAACTTATGTCTGAAAAGAAAAAAAAAAAAAAAACATTCCTCAAATCCATTATGATTTAATGGTCTATTACCAATCCATTAGGTCCATGTGGTGAAAGCTGATTACATATCTGAGGAGCTCAGGCTGCCAAAGTTTCAGAATGAATCTAGAGGATCACAAGCAGGAGGAATACAAGCTATTTCTTGGATTAAACTGTAACACTGTTTTTACTCAGATTTTCTTTCTTTGTCTCTGTTTTGCCTCCTAGCTTTAATAACTGAACAGCACAACATTATGGGCTGACTCTCAGAAATGTTCAGTGTGTTTTCCATAACTTTCCTAATTTTAATTAAATAACTCAAATAGCTTTGTTTGAAAAACATCATCAAAAACCCACATATCTATATGAACACTTGACAATCTCATTTTGCCCTGTTAGATTAAAAGTAACTGCATCCTGTCTAGGTAGAAGTGTTCACAGACTTTTTTTTGTTTTTCAACAAGTTCATACACTCTTGCTGAAACTCCCCTTCTTCATTCTGTCAGATATTTGAAGAATCTCCATTAGTCACAGGACCTCTTGGAGCTTTATCCTAAATATGCTTCTATCCTTAGTTTAATAATGGAAAGAATATCAGCAGATATTTACTGGCTGCTGAATTCGGATCTCTTCAAGCTCTGATCAGATTAACAAACAGTTGAAAGAAAAGAAAACAAGCAAACAGACACACACAAGAAAAACCCTCCAAAACATGTTTCTTGGCTTGGAGCTAGAAGTAAATAATTTCTCATAGCTTTGAGAAGAGGTAACAAGGATAGTGCTCAAAGAAAGTACAAAATCTTGTTTTATTCTGGTACTTTCAGGGACGAGAAAGGCAACTGCTAACTGAAGCATCAGGAAACATATTAGCTCCATTTTATTCTCTGTCTTCCTCTTCCACGCTAAAACTAAAATAGTTTAGGAAATATCTCAAAAGTGAAAGTGTTGCTAGATTTATGGAAGTGTTCTTTCCATGACCATAACAGCAAATCAGAAGTAGTAGTAAATTGTCACAAAAACACAAAGGTAGAAGGTACAGCAAACAAACTCTAAATTAGAAAACCATAAAAGAACAAGATTAAATGAAACTGGAATGTGTGGTGTTGAGTTCAGACTCTGGAATTTCATTAAGTTCAGTTTTATGTACACCTCATCTAGGTGATGATGCTGTTACCAGCAGATAGATGCAAAGTATAAGTAAATTAACATCTTTTATTCACAATGAAAAAAAAAAAGTAATAAATTTGCTTCCTGAAATTGCATTATTAGATTATAGTTCAAGTTTAATTATGTAAATGCCATAGACAAAGTGAAAATATAAAGGTAAGAAATCATATCTATATTTTATTTTGATTAGGAAAATGTTAAGTTCATATAAAGAAAAAAAATATTTTTATTTTAATGAAGCAAATGGGGAAAAAAAACTTTTGTCATTAAACAACTAAGACTTTCTTCTCTTACATATTTACAGCAAGTATTGAAACCATTTTATTCATATAATGTTAATGATTATTATTAATTCCTGAAAATCAATGTTTTGATATTTCAATGTTTGTCTGTTTTCAAGGGATATCAAACAGCTGACTCTTCATGGACTACATTCTTTCTGAAATTTAAAAACAGATAATAGAAAGATATTTGGTTTTCTTTAATAACTGAATTATATAAAAATTTTGAATTTCACGTGAATTGATATTATTTGTTTTCCCAATGTTTTTATAAAATTAGTTCTAGACATAAGTTTGGAACAAAAGGAAAAGCTTTAGGAAAATTACTGTTTCAAAACTTTTGTTCACTTTTATGTTCTGTTCATGCATTGATGTCAATACTACATGGAATCAGTGTGGAAAACTTTCTTACCTTTTCTGAATTCTAAATCTTGTGTGTTTAGATCACACTGTATTGAGTCTGTGGATTAATTAGCCTAGAACTGATCTGTTCCTTCTGTGCCATCATCCAGCGTTTTTGTAGAGATCATGACATTCTCTAGAGACCTTAATTTCCACAAATCCCTGGGAAGAGTAGTATCCAGGGCACACTTTGATCCCAGCTCTCTCCTTGCGGCCAATAAGGAATTTAGCCAATAGCTGGATATTTTTTTAGTGGATACTTCTTGAAAGATATATCTATTTTAAACTTAAAAATTAGATAGACTTTTGCGGGAAGATATACTTCTAAATCACTTGCAAGCCTTAGCCATAACCTGCTTGAGAGTCTAGTCATGGAATAGCACTGGCAAGCTGTTCCATCTGTCTTTTCTTGAAATCAAACATTGAAAAATTGATTTGCCTGCCTTACAAATGGTGAAGTTACAAGTGGAACTAACATGTGTCAGCATTAGTGTGGCAATAACGGTGCCAAAACTGTATTTGACTTCTGATTCAGTGAATAAGTTTTACTTCAGTTCTATTCCCGAAATGATGTATTATAGCCACCCTACATTGTTACATATTATCTTAAAATGTTTATATTTAACTTGTGTATGTTGATTTTACTATTCTAAATATATATAATTCAGTTTTTCTACTCATATACTGTTTGAGATATAGTCAGAAGTCAGAAATATGCCAATACCATAAAGACAGCTAATCATTATTAAACATTAAGTTGTCTATAAGCCTTATTAAATTACTGTCCACAGTACTCCATGGTAACTGAATAGAGTCTAATCTTTTTTTCTTTTCCCCTTGGTAGACAATTGCCAAGGACAGACAACTTTTCTTTCATAGAAGCCAACCTTTCTTTCAGCCTGTGTCCTAATCTGGAGATGTGGGCTCTGTGGTAGAAACAGGAATAAAAAGGCTGTAATAGGTTGGGGGTGGGAAGTGAATAGATCTTTATACAGGTGCTTGGAAAAATGAAGAAAACTGTGCAGTTTTGTTTCATTTTAAAATAGCTTGGAACTCAATTATAAATCCTACTTTACAGCTGACGTTGCCTACAACTGTATCTGAAACACAATTTTTGCCATGCTGGAGGATTGCCAAGACACATACCGCAGTTATGGATTTGAGGTACCTGAACAAAAGATGTACCTGAACTCCCAAAGAAATCTTTTTATATTTTGTCTAAAGATATGGATAAACCTGTATTCAATTTAAAGAAAAAGGAAATGCAACAAATTAATAACAAAATTATCATGTCTATTGTATTCCTCAGATCTTTTCCTAAAAAGTAGAAAAATATGGAAAAAAAGTATAAAGTGGAATGTGCAACATAACATTTTTCAGCTATGCAACAGTATATAATCAAATTTCTAGTGCATACTTTTGAAAGCCATTTTGATTAGGAATGTTTCACCAATGTTTCTTCATTTTTATATAAAAGTCACCCCATGGAGTCTAAGTAAATGACATCTACCGTGAAACTGGACCAATGCAGCAGTGATTTGACCTTTCTCTCTCCAGAAGTGATTGGTTTATGCCCTCCCTGCGGCAGTATATCAGTTATTAAGCTTTATTGTTACTACAGCCCAGTTTGCTTAAGCATGAACTTTAAAAGTCTTCACAGGCAAGTTAATTTAATTTGTATTCTGATAGGCAATGATAAGCAGTGTCTTTCTGTGGGATCCAAGGCTGATGGCTCCTTGATGACTCCTATGATCTCAGATCATGCTATTAAGTTTTCCAAAAAGGGATCATAGCACTGTTAAGTCTTGTTTAATGACAATAGACTTATACATAACTCGATCAGCTAAGAACTGAAATCTCATCCAAATTAGTCATGAGGAAACAGCCACATTTCTCTCAAGTGAGAGCATTCAATATTAATTTTAATTTGGATGGGAAAATAGGACTGGCAGAATGAGTTCTTGCTAGTTTAGCCTTCAGGATGGATGTTTCAGCTCAAGGTTGCAGACTCCTATATATTAATGGATAAATATAGGTGACTTATATAGGCTTGACGGAAGACAGTCACATGTGTAGTACCGTTTGAGATGCTCAGCACTGTCTAAAAATGCTCATGCAAATTTCTTGAATACATATTCCAGGGCATCTCAAATGGCACAGGACGATGGTATTTAGGCAGTTGAATCAAGCATTAGGTGACCAGACAGCAGTTATAGTCAACAAGCATCCAGGATGCAATACAGTTACTAAAATTTTGGTTTCTCATGCTATTTTAGGTGCACTTTGATATCTCACCTATTCTCCAGATGGCAGTCCGAAAGGATGCAGGTCCCATATAGATCCTGTGCCATAAATGTCATATGCATAGGAACAACTCAGAAATTCCAGGCATTGGAATACACTGGGCAAATGATAGAACTGCAATATGTCATCAAAACAGTCAATGGGATCCAGGAAGCAGTGGAGCTCACCCAATCTAATTGTTTATTCAGATTACTCTAAATGCCTCTTTTTTTTCTTTTTTTTTTTTTTCTATTCAGTTTCTATAACATCTAGCAGTGTTTTGGAAGTGTGAAATGTAGAAATTCTTTTCTAAAGAAGCTGAATCAGTTAAGTTTAAAGGTGAACTATGCTAGATGGCTGAATCACATGTTTATCTGAACATACTATGAATTATAGAAAGTTGTTCCTGTTCAAAATGGGAGTCTTTTCCTACATTTTAAACAAAAAACAATCATCAAGTAGACGCTAGAAGTTATATATAAAGTCTTCCCCTCCTTTTCCCCCATCCTAATAATAAACAAAAATATTAGAAACTTGTGAGGATTATTTAGAACAGAAAAATCTTAAGAAAAAAGATAAACAAGCTTATCCAGAAATACTACTTTATCCTCATCCATAATCATTTCTCTCTTACACTACATATCCTATGAGTTACTTAATTTATAACATTATTGTTCATTGGACCATATGTTCTAAATTCTAAATGGTGAAATTACTCCTTTTGCACATAAAAAAAAATTACATGATAACAATATCAAAAATATGTGCATATAAGTTTTTAATTAATCATCTGTAAAATGCAGACAGGAAGACTTCTTATGCTACTTGATGAGTGCTTATATGAATGTAGCAAATTTAAATACAGTAAACTGCATGGAATTTCTGTGCATAAGGAAAAAGCTGTGCAGTGAAGCACAGACCTTTTTTTTCCTTGACGAAAGATAATATGAACCTTCAGCATTGCAAAAGGGAAACAGATGATTTCACACCTGCTTTCCAGCTGTTAATGATTAAGATATGAGGCATGCTGCTTATTTGATGTAGTTCCCAGACCAATCCTGTAAGCATAATTAGCCAAGAAGATACACTCATAGATTTATCTTCATAAAAAGAGTGAACCACAGCAAAGTCAGTCAGTTTCAGCCTAATTTGAGGTTTAGTTGCATGAAGCTGTTTACCAATTTTATATGTAGATACAATCTGATAATCTCTAAGGGTTGATTGTTTTTGGCTATTATCTGAGTCCTGAATATTAGATATGCTATTTCTGGTAAAGTATTACACAGTAAGGTGCATCACAAAGTTTCCTTCACCTCTACCTTAAAGAGTAGAATTCGACAGTCTTTACTATCTCAAATCACACTAATGCATACTTGGTTCATGCAAAATATTCTTAGTTTACAACTACTATTTTACTGAAAACTTATTTTTCCACCCAAGTCTTTGTGAGAGCTACAAAAATAAATGGACAGGAAGCCACATTTCCTCCCTTTTTCTTTTGCACAGTTATAAATTAATAAAGATTGAAACTTATGGTGAGTTCCTAAGATGTAAGACAATAGAAGAAAGGTGGATTGATAGATCAAAACTCTCTGCAGATTCTACCAGAATTTACTAAAATTAGAATTTATTATATTAAAAAAATCTGAATCTGTGAAGTATTAACTATATTTTCCTTCTCCAGAGTAAGATGGAATATACCCTACTGGACCTGAGCAATTGAATCATAGATTTTTCAGTTAAGTTGTGAACAGAAAAATATGATGGGAAACTGAGCTCACTAGAACTATAACAGATTTTAAAAATTTTTGAAACAGTAGCACTAAAATTCCATATTGATTTTACTACACTGTTCTAGAGCACTGGGAATTAAACAGTCCAATTTTGCTTTCAGAATTTTTGATTCTTTATCTGGTGTTTTTCTTTTTGTCACCTTAAAATARAAWGCTTTRAAATKAAAAAAAAAAAAAAAAAAGAAAAGAAAAGAAAGAAAGAAAAGTTAAAGAAAGAAAGAAAGAAAAGGGAAAGAAAGAAATATTTCCAACATTTCCTTCCATTTTGTTTGCTAAAACTGTCATGGTAGGGTAAAGTTTTTGATGTTTTGGTGCTTTGGAGATGTAGGTCTTTTGGTACACTGATAGTCATGAAAATGTTATTTTGCAGTACTATAGCTCCTTTGCATGCAACAGAGTTACAGGAGGGGGAAAAGAACTATTTAAATGCATACAACATAATACACCATATGGTTCCTAAAGATAGTAAAACATTTCCTCCTTGAATTTTCATGAGATTAAAGCCTATCTTTCCTAAAAAGGGATAGCACTTGGTCAGGTTGACCTTTTTTTATCTAAAAAATGAAAGTACTTGCTGAAGAATAACTCCTTAGATAACTCCTTTGGTAACCCGGAGCTTTCTCACCTACTGAGAAGTCTCCAGTCTGGATATAACAAATCACCTTCTTCACAGAATGAATAGCTCTGAAAATACATTGTGGGTAATAGTCACCATTCCACTTAGCAAATATAATGAGGTGTCCTTCCCAATTACAAACACAACTCATAATCATGTTCCTGACAGAAGGAAAAAAACTTTGTAAATGAAGGAGCTTAATGAGAGATATAATATGAAGTGCAGAAGACCGTTAAAATCATATAGAAAAACAACAGGCAAAATATTTGCTATGAGGGAAGGTAACTTTCTAGATATCTAAGTAATCACACTTGCAGGTGAAATCCAGTGAATGGATGAATAGATTTGACTAAGCTTGTTATATACAATACAGAAATAGTAATCTGTAAAAAGTGAACACTGACACCGTCAATGAGATCAGCAGCTACAAAGCGATAAAAGAAAGAAGAGTAGATATTTTGGAGAACCTATGGGTGCAGAATCTATACGTACAGTCAATTTTAAACACAAGAATACTTATACTAGTTTGTCAGTTAAGACACACTTAATATTGGCAAATGCCAAAGTAAAAAAAAAAAAATTTGTGTATTGAAGAACTAGTAGCTCAAGGCAAAAGAGAAGGTAGTTTAAATACATTTCTATAGGTTGAAATTATAGGAAGCTAGAGAGAAGAAGGAAGCAACAATAGCAGTTATCCATTCTTGCTGGCACTCGTGGTACCCTTTATAATGATTTAAGACAGAAAAAAACAAGTATCTCTTAGATTATATATGTCTATTTCTTTTTTTCTGTTCCATGTTTCATTTTTATTCACCAGAATGAAAACAAATAGAGAGTTAGTATCGATTTTTCATGTATTGAAACTACTGTTTGGGGGATAGTTTTATTCTTCTCTCTCTGTGTCTTATGTCTTGAAAGTCTCACTCTCAGATTCAAAGTCAGCTCTCACCTGTGGCTGCCATTTGTCTGCTTAAGGTCTGTTTTCATGATTCAGCTCAGCTGAATTGACATGTCCATATGTCTACACGTAGGCATCTGGAAAGGAAAAGCTGTTTAGGCTCCAATTGTAAGGGTTCATAATGCCATATTTTTTGGATGGAGTTTACTCCATGATCTTGCATGCTTTCAGGAGTAACAGAACCACAGAATGGCTGAGGTTGGAAGGTACCTTTAGAGGCTGTCTAGCCCAACCCCTCTGCTAAAGTTGAGTAGTCTTGAACAGGCAGTCCAGGATCCTGCCAGACAGCTTTTGAATATCTCCTCCTCTTTGGGCAAACTCTTCCAGCTCTATTAACCTCATGGTGTGGGGGGAAGCTTTTCTATATTTTTAGAATTTCTTATTTGTGCCCATGGCTTCTTGTCCTGTTACTGGGAACCGCTGAAAAGAGTCTGGCTCCAGCAAAGGACTATTAAGATGATTAAGAGATCAGACTATCTCTCATATGAAGAGAGGCTGGCAGAGCTGGTACTGCTCTGCCTGGAGAAGAGAAGACTGGGAGGAGATCTTACCAACGTGTACAAGTACCCGAATGGATGAGGTCAAGAGGATGGGCCAGATTCTTCTCAGTGGTGTCCAGCGATGAGAGGCAACAGACACAAACTGAAGCACAAGAAGTTCCATCTGAATGTGAGAAAAAAATTCTTTACTGTGAGGGTAACAGTGCACTGGAACAGGTTGCTCAGAGAGGCTGTGGAGTCTGCATCCTTGGAGATATTCAAAAGTCATCTGGACAGGGTCCTAGGCAACTTGTTGTAGGTGACCCTACTTGAGCAAGGGGCTAGACAGTCTCCAGAGGTCACTTCCAATTTCAACCATTCTGTGATTCTGAGATTCTGTGATTCTGTGAAGTTTGAAATTTAAATGAATTCTTTTAAGGCTATCTTCATCAATTTCCAAAGTAATACATGGCAAGGATGACAACAATTAGAACACAAAAACACCAGTGAGAATCCATGTCAAAAGTAGATGAACAAGAATGGTGAAGAACAATGTACTGTGCAATCCTTTAGCATGCTGGACTGAAGAGAAAATATAAACTGCGTAACTCATCAGTTGACATGCAGAGCACGTATACACATGTACAAAGACCAAGAATAATTTTCTAAGAAAGCACTGAGTGTATATGGTTAAAGAATTTATTTAAATTCATTTCTTCAAAAATATTTTTACAAGAAACATTAGACCTTGGCCAAAGCAGAGGCCTGTACCACCTAGAGATTATAAGTGCACTACTCAGGATACAGTTAATCAGTATGTAGCTTGCTTTGAACTTGAATAGAAGCATACTAAAATAGTGTAATCAAAACCAGCATATAAGTAATTTTTAACACTGTGAATGGCATAGCAAGACATAATGTACATGCGAGAAATGTGACCACCAAAATGGCAAACAAGGACTGATTTTGTTGCACTAAGTAAGCATGGGAAAGCAGACAACTCAAGTACCGGAATTTGTAAGATAAAGAGCAAAACAAGATAAATGAGAAAAAAGATAAAATAAAGACTGCAAATAGAAAGGATGTCCTGCCAAATACAGGAAGGATGACTGGCAAAATCAAACACAAGATAAGTAGCATGGGAGCAGATGACATTCCCCTTTCACGAGGGGCCAAGTAGTATAAAATACCAAAATATAAAAGTGAAAAAAATATAGAGAAGAAACAAGAGAGGCCCACTCCAGTTTCTATTTCTCTTGTCAGAGTTGCCTGGCCTGATCACTTTGACCTCTGTGACTAAGGACCATAGCCACCAGGGCTAACTGCATGCCATCAGCTCAGCATTGTGTACCAGCAGTATAGGATATGAGGGTTAGGGACTCACACTTGTGTGCAGGTGGTGATAAGGGAAGGAAGGAGCCTGCATGTATGGTGTAGGTGAATTGCAAGCCAGCGTGTCGTATAAATAATAGTTTACCACATAAACAAATTATAAGAGTGTTTGAACTGAAAGTTTTGGTGGACGCATATAATGTCTATTTTATGGGGAATTATAATGGTGAATATTATGGCTCAAATACGTCTGAGATTTATCTCTTACTTCAGCTGGATAATGAAATGATAGACCTTACCGCTAATATCAAGAATAGTGACTAAGTATTTTCCAAAAGCCAAAGGCTTGGGATGAAAATACGAGGGATGGAGGGAGAGAGTAACAAAGAATGAAAAGGAAAGAAGAAAGGAAAGAAGGAAGGAAGGAAAGAAGGAAGGAAGGAAGGGAGAGAGGGAGTGAGGAAGGGAAGAAGGGAAAAAGAAAAAAGTGAGCAGTGAGGAGATTAACAAATCTCTTTAAAGTAAAATTCTTTGAACTAACATAAGGAGCATATAATCTACTCCTTCGATAGTATTCTACTGCAATAGTAAACTAAATAAAGACTAATCATAGAAGCTGGATAAGAAGTCTAGAAGGAAGGATGTGACAGACAAGATTAAAGACAAGGGTTTGGAGAATCTGAGGATACTGTGGACCATAAGCATGTGTTGATAGCAAACTGCACATGAAGCAGAACACAAAATGACTACATCAGAGTATTTCTTAGAAAATTCACACAAAGATAATAAACTATAAGTATCTTGTCAAAAAATGGCTGTAAACAAAAATTGTATTGATTGAGTCAGAATCATTCTATTTACACAAGAAGTATCAAAAGTATATAAGAAAGATATAAGGACAAAGTATAGGATATGGACCCTGTCCAGAGGGTGCTATTTGTTGTGTTGCAGAGAAGGTTGGAGACTAGTATGAAATATGTTATAGGGAAGTTGGTAGTATTGTGCACTGGCTAATCTTTCAGAATTACCGACTACAGAAAGAGACAAATAGGACTGGTATGCCCCAGACAAAGCTATAGAGAGGAAGACTGTAAAATATTACAGGATTTTATAATCATTACTTTTTCACTAATTATATACAAGATGAACAGGAATGGGAGCTATAAAATAAGGAACTAATTGAGGGAGAGTGCTTTATCATGGATTTTCTTCTTCTGTTTTGCAGAATGGGCAATAAATATGACATGAAATTGAAAAATATGGTAATTCATGCTTTAAATTGAATAATATGAACAGAAGAATAATATCAATAATTTGTATGTATATATTATAGCAGCATCGTGCAAATTGCAAATATGATCTGTGCTAAGACAATAGATCCTTAAAAAGCATCATTAAAGGATACTGAGCTGATATTCTTATTTAACTGATGCTTTAATGTAAGACAGTAAGAAATAAATCTATGCCCAACAACTCAAATGCATAACAGTTGAAGTAACCAATATAATGAAAATGCATTTTTACAATATAAACTAGACTTTTTTTCTGTTTTTCCTTTTTCTTGCCTTTTGTTCTTAATTTTCTATTCTTATGTTCTTATTCTAATTTTCTACAAATATAGCAAAGCTATATAGAAAAGTTTTATTAAATTATATCTCTAAGGATTTCTGTAGGCTTTGGTATGGGTTGTAAAATCCTCATATGTGGCTTGTGGTCATGTGCATCTGTTGATGCTTTAGATCTCATGTCTAGCTAACAAGGTTTGCCTCTGCCATGAAAACAAAACCTACCAAACAAAAAACCTCAGCCTCCTTCCCCACAGTGCTTCTCTGAAAACCAATATACATCTGATTCCCCCAAGATTTGTGACATTCTACCCAGTGAGCTTTTTGTATTCTGCTCAGATGAGTTAACTTCACTCAGCATGCAAAAATCTATAAGAGCTGCTTTTTTTTTTCTGTTGAAATCAATAAAAATTTTTATATTTACATTAAAAAGAACCGAATCTGATTATACAAGCATATTCCAATTAACTGCAGTAAGACTTTCCCTCCAAATTAACATTATAAAAAAATACATTTCTTTTTTTTTCAGAGGGTCTTTTATTCACTATGGTTTATTTTTAAGATAGTCTTGTTTCTTTTAAAAAAGGCATGCTCCATTTTCCAACTTCCTTTGCATAAAATGTTACACTCACACACAGAAAGTCATACGCTGGAGGTAAGATTCAATGGCCTTTACCCAGAAGAAACTGTTTCTTAGCAAAAACTTCTAAATCAGATGGTCACTTTTATTCCAAAGCTGTATACCTATGTTTATAATCAGCTATATATAAATTGTCAAGTAGTGTACAGATGTCAGAGAAATGGGACTAGCGAGGCACCTGAAAAGAAGTATTGTTCATGCTGAATAAAATGCACACTTTTGTAAAGAGCTAGCATTAGACGAATACACTAGGCAGATATTAACTTAAGGTGAAGTCCAATCATGCCAGACTCAACGGTCATTTTGACTAGGAATTTATTATTTTGCTTTGGAAGCACAACTTACAATTCATTACAAATATTTTTAAAAGCTAACATTTTTTCTTCATGCTTTTTTATGAAGTTTTACGGTCTTTTTGTTTTTTTAATTAGCATCCTTAATATGAAAAAGAGTGGGAAAGGAGACTAGAGATTAAAGAATACAGACCCATTGAAAAGAAACAGCTTAGCGTGGTCTTGAGGTTGCCAGCTCCTGAATGCACCTTTTGTCCACACAAATAGCTTCATCATGCAAGTAAACTAGCACAGCTGGAAAAGGACTTCTGCCTTGCAACTGAGAGTACACATAAATGCCATGTTGAGGGTTGTGATCCAGAGATCTGGAGACTGGAATCGTCTGCATCATCAGAAACAGCTGAAAGCTCGTTTAGGAGTCTGTTCAGTACCAACTATTAGTCATCTACTCATTGCTGCATAGAATTGAAATGCTTTTGACAACCTTCCTATGATTTCTGTAACTTCAGATGAAATTTGACTTATTAGCCAACATATCAAGAATTAGTTTAGGATCAAAAATTCAACTGTTGTGCCACTAAGCCACATCCTTATCCTGGTCAGATTCTTTTCCTTCTGTTGCAATAAGCTGTTCCAGGAGTATGCTTCTCTCATAATTAGAAACTTCAACTTCTATTGTGTAGAGCTGTTACCTATTTATTTGTGTCAGTCTCAGACTGTATTCCATCTACCTTATGTGATCTTTCATTCAAACTCGTTTTTCACTTGAAATCAGTACTATCCATGATTGGCATAGTGTTAGCATAACTATGGATTGGATTGGATTTGGATTTTTGAAGCACTCTGCTATTTTTGAATCAGAGAGTAATAGACATTTACTTAGTTAGGGTGAGGTACTTATAAATTTGCAAATAGATTCTTTGCTTAGTCTTTTAAGGAATCAATGACTCCATATATAAACAGCAACTAAATAGCCATCATTCTACAAAGTCTAGTAGCCCAGGACTGCATGCATTCTGAAAAGGACTCAGGTGTTTTCATAGAATCAGTAAGGTTGGAAGGGACCTCTAGGGATCATCTAGTCCAAGCCCCCTGCTCAGTTTTAGTATATAGTCTGAATACATACTATTAAGCCATGATATCAAATGCATATTAAGTACTTTAGAAATTATCCCTTTTTGAATTTTCCTTTAGCCTCTCTTTTAATTAAACTTTTAATTCTATTTGATTAGACTTCCAGCTGGGGTAGGCCAGGCATATAAGCTTGTTTTAAGATTCATCAAAGCTATATTCCTCCTTTAGGCAGAGACTTTGCTTCATCCTAGCAATAATGCTTATCAGTCTAACTTTACCAATGGTATTTAAAGCAGATCCTGCATCATCCCTCGAAATGCCCTTTTGCAGGTTGGACAAGGAAGTACATGTTGGCTGTTCCACCCTTCATTCTCCATTTGTCCAGCAGCAGTGGAACAACATCCTGCTCTTTTCACTGAGCTGAATCAGAACGGCATAGTTTTCCCTGCATATCAATTCCATATTTTGTCATTTTTGCTTCATTCTAAATTTCATATGAAGACCCATGGGCTCCTTCCCATTCCTATTTCTGTAACTGAGTTTCTCTCAGCTTCTGACCACACTTATAAACAACAGGAATCCTTTCTCAATGGAAAATCACTCTCACAGACTACTTTCTTCTTGGATGTGCCCACCTGCAGCTAACCCTGCTTACACAACACCATTCCTGGTTCACAGTCCCAGGTGCTAATGAAGTAAAGGTAACAATAACAAACCTGTTGATTTAGGAACAGACCTCAGCAAAGTTTTGCATATTTGACATAGCTGTATTTTGCCAGAACTCCACTGAGTTCAGCATTGATACACTTGTTTGCACCTGCAGAGAAGCTGAGCAATATTTCCTGTAGATGAAGAAAACAAGAAAATGCATTAGGAAAAATACTAGGCAGCTCCAGTATAAAAAAGCAGGAAACAAAGCAATTTGTAAAAGCTTTTTAGTACTATTCTACAGGGAAATGTTAGAGTACATTAGCATATTTGAATCAATTCCAGCTGCTGAATGATAAACACTGGTATGTGAATGTTGCTGTTTTGAATTTGCATTTGCAACCTCACTTTCCTTAGAAAACAAAGCACAGAATATTGTCCTCAGAAGTATACTTGAAAAATATTATTTGTCAGTTAATAAAACCAGCACAAGCCTTCCGAAAGCTGCAGTATATGCTCAGTATGCAGAAAATGCCTAAATAACTTTTGCCTGCCTAACATAAAGAAGCATAAGACATTGTTGGCTTCAGGGCCTGATCACTACCGGTTAGCCTTCGTTGTTTACTTCTTTCATTTACTACGAACTTTATGCTTCTATTTTTCAGGGTAAACCTGAGGGTTTCAGCCCACACTGTAGCAATATAAGACCTGACAATAAGCTATATTAAATAACTGATATTACCTGACATGTATGTTACTTAATAATTGAAATCTAGATTTAATTTCTGGAAAATTTTACTAGGTAGGGTTTTTCTGAACTATTCTAGATCATTCACAATATTAAACAATCCACACTGAAGTACAGTTCAGCTATCCTTAAGCATGTAACTTCCCCCCCTGCCTTTTAATCTTCCAATCAAGTAACAGTTTAGTATTCAAGATAATATTTGCTTTATAATTATGCTGGAAAACTTGAATGTGCTTTTACAGTTTTCATCTCCTTTTTTTTTTTTTTTTTCCAAGACAGCTTGAGACTGAGACTGAAAGATAAAACTACTTTTCTTGTTTCCACCTTACAATTTCCAAATCAAGGTAACATGCAACACATGTCAATAACATGTATATGCCCTTGAGACTGAAAGATAAAACTACTTTTCTTGTTTCCACCTTACAATTTCCAAATCAAGGTAACATGCAACACATGTCAATAACATGTATATGCCCTGATGTATTTATTATTCTTAGTACTCCATTGATGTCTGAAATGGTGGCTGACAAATACTTTTACTTCTACTACTTCTGCTAATTATTTAAATTGCTTCATTTTACTGACAATTTAGCAGTGGTGTTACACAACATTTATAATTAAAATATTGTTAATACAGGCATACATACTTAATATTACTTACAATTTACCATAAAACTGAAAAATAAAAATCATTATTTTCCTATAATTAATTTCTGTATATATTTTAACATATAAAACAATCACATAACTGTTAGATTCATTTTGTTACAGACATAAAATGGTAAAAAAAGCCAGACACAACACAAAGACTGAATACGAATTTGAAGGCTGTCACTGCATTAACAGACCAGCATTTGTTTATAGTCAATGCACGATGGCTTAAAAACTTACAATTTATCAATTATATGATACATAAATAGATGTATCTACATATTATGTATGATATATACATATATACATCATATATCATTTATCTATGTTTTAGGAATGCAGATGTTATATAGCTGCTACCTCAGTTATACTGAAGAGCTCACTCATGAAGAGTGCAGTCTTTTTAGTTGGAGACTTAATCATATAATGAAAAGATACATTCTTGAATATAGGGATTAAAAATAGATTTTGGCTTATTTGTTTGTCCAATATTTATTGAGGGTACAGAGAAGTAGAGGAAAGATATCCATGGGATGACTTACTGTAATTGCTTCACATAGTAAATTATTCAAGTGCCACTAAAATATAACAGCATTAGGATACGAAAATAGTAGAAAAGTGGTTGTGAAAAGTGGTCAGACTTGATCATGCTTCCAATGATTCTAAAAGCAGACCCGGTACCGTTGAGGCATATTGAGTCCATAACATATCCTAATGTCATCCAGATTGGGAGATCAGAATATTCCGCAGCTACCGCTTTGCCCATATAGAGAGATTTTCTTCCAAATGAAATCCACTGTAGTAAGTTATTAGTTCACTTTCAGATAACCCCTGGTAAGCTGTTGTGACATGACTAATGGGTGCATCTCTATCGCATGTCTGATATGCAGCCACAGGGCATATCATGCACTAACTTTTGGAAAGGTATTTTTTATTATTATTATTATTATTATTATTTTAACATGATGTTTCATAGATTCATCCACCAATTTAAGATCACAAAGAACAATTACTAGCCTACTAGCTAAGCCATTCAGACCATCTACAGAATATAGAAGGCATAATTTCATCCAGTATTTTTTTAATCGAGCTATGCATTTTGCATGAGTGAATGCACCTTTTTCTAATTGTGCATGGCACAGTGTGGAGAAATAAACTGTTCCCTAGAGATTTTTGGGGCTATCCTAACTCTTTGCTTTCAAGAGGTTGCACTAAATTAACATAATGGACTTTTCTGACCTGAAGGCATTTGGAATTGTGAAATGGCTATTGCAAGTACTCAGGGACAGCAAGCCAATATTTCTGAGCACCACAGGAAACTAAAATAACAGCATATGACTTTTTCTATCACTATTTGTTACTGTTCATCTGTTTCCACATCCCTCTTACCACTGCATCCCAGGAAAAGCCTGTTGACAGTAATAAACATTACATTCATTGTCTAAGTAGGAGGTCAGAGAGGAAACTGGTTTAGAGATGCACATTTCTGTGTTGCTGCGTTGCCTGTTTTAGGAAGTACATCCCTACAACTGTAAAGTATGTAAGGTATTAAACTTTTGCTGGAAGATGTGTAATACAGAAGTGGAATGCAGCAGCAGCTTCTAGATGTCCTCCTGACTCTGAGAAGGAAAGTTAGTTTATGGTGCAGATCCACTTCTCCTTTTCACGCAGACTCATGGAGCTAAACTCCTATCCTCTGTCTTTGAACTCAGCAATCCTGCACTTATCTGAAAAGTGGGTAAATGATAAAATGGAGTTAAGGGAAAAAGGAAAATATGCAGAAATCAAATAGCTTACAATGATTTTTCTGTACTAAAAATCTCCAGAGAACATACAATATATTTTGGCTGGATGACTAGTTCTGTTATTATGAAATGTCCCTTGCTTAGAGTGTATAGTCAGTGGGCAGCTGAGGTTATTTTAATGGACTCATTGCTACAAAGTAAGCCTTCACCATCTGTCCTGCCCTCTAATTAGGATGCAAAAAAAACCCATAATTCACAACTGCATAGTAAAAATAGACTAATAAGTCATTAAAATGCATGTGTATGTTCTTCATTCATTGCTGCATTCATCTGTTACACTTCGGACAAAAAACGGCAGGAAGCTTTGCTTCCTCTACCATCAGACCAGATCCATATTTGTTTCAATGCAATGTTTTTCTGTGAAGTCAGTGGACACAACACAGCTTACTTCAGCTGAGAACTTGACCTATAGCACAAATTCTGGTCTATTTATTGTTTAAACAAAATAGAACAACTTCTTGCGAAAGATGTTGTAACACCTCGTTTYATGTCTCTTCATAATTAACTTATTTAGGAGGATCATGCATGTTGCTTCTCCCTGAAGGGTTTTTTTCTCAACTTTCTTTTTAAGAAACACAAACATCATAGAATATTTTATTTTGGTTTCAGTGGAATGAATATTATTTTTCCCCAATRTTATTTCTATGAAGAGTATCTACTAATATTTTGAACAACTAGCTTTTTGTATACTGTCTACAATAGGGTTTAGAAATCTTTTCTGAAGTAATTTTCAGTTTAAATAACTTATTTTTTACAGTTCTATATTGTTCTCTGGTGTTCTTTAATTATCATTCTAAAGCAAAATCATTGTCTAGTTGGTATCATATTGCTTTCATTTTTGTCAATTATATGATGATCGGTTTCAAGATTAGGAGAAGATATGATAAAATACAATGATTTTCCTAGAATACATGTGAACAAATCCCTCATCTGGATTTAAAACAGTTTAGTATTTCCTTTTTTGCAWTTTTTTTCTTTTTTCCCCCTCTGTTATGTCAATTATTGTTTCCTATCATTTCACTATAATTAATCTTTTCTTATTAAAGACTGGCCATTCTATTATAACATTGACTGATCATAATATCCAGTCCCAACTTATGGAAGAGCTCAAGACTCTTATATGATTATGTTATTCTTAATTCACTGCATTTTTGATTTCAGGAAAAAAACAAAGTTAGTAGACTGTATTCCACTCTCAGAGAGTAGAATWCAGAGAATTTTTCTACTAAGCTCTGAAATTTAGAGAAAATAAGGCTTTATATCTAAAAATGAAGAAAAATATTTTTTCTAATATTCTAACTAGGAAATTCTACTATATGTTATATATAGGGATATGAGATATTAAAAACATTAAAATTAAAACTGTCATTATTACCTATCTCAAACAAATACACCTCAAGAAATAGGAAAGCTATATGTATATGTATGTATGTATGTATGTATGTATATGTATAATATTACTGTGACCTGGATAGTGCTAAAACGCTTCATTACATTATAGAAATTTCCTCTATATTGACTTTTGTCAATATTGACTCTTGTGAGCTATGGTAGGACTCAAAATTGTCTCTAGTGACAAAGACAGGTAAAGGAATGATCCTCTTTCCCCTCTCTTTCAAAATGTGGGGAGTCCTCTATRCAGATCTACCTGAAATCATCCACGAAAATATTTAAAATCATATACATGTTCTTCAAAGCTAAGAAGAATAGAAATCTGCCTTTTGTGTCCAGAAAAGAACCCATTTCTGTTCTAAAGGACCTGTAAATGTCTCAACACCTAATTTCCTATTTTATATGGAATCCAAAGTCAGCCAGGTAACCAAGAGGTGGATTTGGACAAGTTTTACTATTGACTCTGAATGGTGCTTCAGCCAGATGATATTCTTAACATTTTTCTTCAGCCTAAAGGAGTGGCAAAATTGATTTGCCTGCAGACATTTTGCATTTATTCATTCACATTTCTCTTCAGCAATGGACAAATTATGAGCTAAAAATACTTGAAGGAAGTTTGCAAACACTTTGGAAATGGGTCTTACAGAAACCCTAATTCTACTAATTCAAATGTCCTTGGGTACACAATCTTACTTATAACTAATGTTAATAATAAATGATACTGTTTAAAATTATCCCTAAGGTATCTAATTTTTTCCTTTATGCCTCCGCTGTGTTTGATGCCTTTCCAAAGTCCAGTCACACTAATCAATATAAACTCTACATTAAGGAGAAAATTACCCATAAACTGCAAATGAACCACGAAATTAATTTTAAAATTAAGCTTTGCCAACTGTGAGTCTTCTCAGGCCTTCCATGAAGAGATTAAATGGATGTACTGGACTTGATTCAAGTGCACTAACATAGGTGTCTACGAAGATGAGCAATGCCCCAGTATATCCTGGCTGCTCTCCAGAAGCCATTCCACGAAGTTGTGGGTCTCACAAAGTTGATGGTAATGGAAGCTTACACAGCTAATGAATACGCAGACACCTAAATTTAAATGTTACAATCTTGAAATAAATCTCAATCCTGTCATCCAGAGAACCCCCAAATATACAGATGATTCACTGAGTCTGTGGTTTAAATGAATGGAACTCATTTCTTCAAACATCTTTTGTATTCTCACTGCATAGTATGCAGTACTATTTCATCCATCCTTTYTGTAATATTAAGAGATATGACAGTGAAGAAGACGAAAAACAGGAATCATTTAATTCTTAAAAAGAATTCTTTAAAAACATTGAATATTTAACACAAAAGCTTGCTGCATAAATCATTGTCTCTTTTTCAGCATTTATTGGTGTAACAACCAGATGAACAAGTTTTAGGAGGTTTTGGGTAACAAGGACCCTACATTAAATGCCTACAGTTAAACTAGGATTAATCCACATCTAAAGTACAGTGTATATGGAATTAAAGCAACTATCTGGAAGTCAGTATTGCAAACCTTCTGTCCTCCTCACTCCCATCTCAGACATATAACCTGCTTAAATGCCTTGAAAATTAACCCTAGAAATTTATGTAGGAGCAAAAAATTTCTGCTGCCAGACTACCTACTTATATCTCATTGGTGGAACCTGATTTTCACCTTCCTGACACAGTTTTTTGCAGCTTTCTTGTGCAAAGACACATCTTCAAGGGGACATGCAAAAACTATTCTTGGCTTTCACTGAGTTTCTCATATGGAACGGATGAGGAGAATTAGAATTGGATTCATAACATCTAAAAATACTGAGTAGCCACTTATTTAATCAATACCTTGATTTTGAGAGAGGAGAGATCTAGTTTGAAATCCCTTGGACTAAGCCAGAAATTAGATCCAATCTTATCACTTTTAATGGAAGAACTACAGCTATCAGATTACAACACAAAAGGTAAGCTTCAGCAAAATACACGAAATAGCTTCTGATTCTGAGTTCTACATTCGTATAATTTAAATACACTTTTATGTGCCTAGCTGCAAGGGAATGATAGGACTACAGCTACCTCCCTCTCTTCAGTGTTTCTGACTAGTCTGGACATCTCAACATAAAGTATTAGTGTTAGAAATTCTGATCACAACTATCTGTCTCTCTATATTCAAGATACACAAAAATCAGAGCTTCTTTCTTCCTTCTTCCTCAAAACACATCTAAATAATATTTCCAAATGAAAGAGGTAAGACTTCACATAATGGCAGACTATAATCTAATTTTAAGATAGATTCTAATCTGTCTTTTTATTCTTTACTCATTTGGGAGTGGTGGAAAATCTTTCCTTAAAATTTTGATTTTATTACTTTTTGTCATTAATTTTGTAGAGAAAATGAAGAAAGTGACTCAAAAATAAATTTCTTGATGTAATACACAATAGAATTAACATTCTTGTTGTATTTTCTCAAAATCCTAGACGGAAAATCAGACTTCTTGGGTTTTTATTTTTTGTAACTAAAGTTACTGATATTTTCTTTGCATATAAATTTAAATAATTTCAATATTTTCCATAGTGCTATGTAAAATTTTATGTATTACTATGATAGTTAAAACATACGGAAGGTTTATTTTAAAAATATTTTTAAAAATATAGAATCCAAACTGAGCACAGATCTAATAGAGGTATGAAAGCTTTTCATACATGAACATAAGGTACTTCATATTTTATAGAGTGATAAATCTAACAATGCAGCATCTGAAGAACAAAATGAGTAACTGATGAGGTATTTGTGTGCTTATAGTAACATTTTAAAAATTCAAATACAAACACAGTTAAGTGAATATTCTACCACCTGTCCTACAAAAAGTATTAGTCAAAACCAAGATTAATTCTCAAATAAAACTCAATCAACCAATTTTTATGTATCAGATTCAAACATGATAGAAGTTAGACAGCTCAGTTCTAGAACTGGCAGGCAAGGATTTTGTCTAGAGTCAAGAAATCTTGAGTCTTTCCTTGTCTCAGCCATTGATTACTTTTTATGAGAAYAAGTTATTTTATTTTTCAGCCTCTTTCAGCCATCATCTGTATTACTTATTTATACTGAAAACTGGTTTCGGTCACAATCACCTTTCTCTTCGCTTATGTGCACTGCCTCACACAGTGGACCCAATTATTATAATAATGTCATATCTAAATTATAGGAAGTTTGCAAGGTCAAATATTTTCAGTAAAACATACAGTGTATTTCTATCTGCTGAAGAATTTGCTTTGACAAAGAAACTTATGAACCAGTACTGAATGAAATACAGCGCAAAGTGACATAGCATTTCAGTTGGAAAACCAACTGTAATGATCTGAAATACTATTTTCCCACTCCAGCTGAACTCAGTTCAAGCTATAACACTAACAGCCCAGAAGCAGAAGTGATACATTTATAGACAAGCAATTTCCTTAGTGGAATGTGAAAGGTCCTTTCTGCCTCTGTTAGAAAAAACACAAAGGCTGGGTCAAGATTTTGACGCAGCAGTGTCAAGAAAATCTATTTCAGCTATCCTCACTGCATGGAATACAAACTCCGGGAAGAGGGCACAAAGCAGCTTATGGTGCTGACAAAAAAAAATTGAGTGAGTGAAAGTGAACTGTCATGAAGCTGAGGTTTTCTTTTACTAATATTTGGAGGRAAAAAAAAAGCCACTGAGTTTTTTAATGTTAAAGGACAAATCTGAAATGTCACCAGAGAGGAAAATATAAGAGAGTTTGAGTATTTATTCTTGTTTTTTCTCTTCACATTTCTGTTACTCTTACTAATGATACTCAGAAGTGAGTATTAATAACTGTTGTGTCAATCAGGCATATAATGAGGATATGGAATAAGGTGGAGGAGTAAGAATCAGCTGTCATCAACATTATACACCTCCTAGCAAAGATCTCATGACACCAATGACTTTTCATGACCCACTCTCCTTCCAGACTTCTCAAGGAAGTCTCACACTATCAACCTTAGGCTCCAGTGGGATTCTGGAAGAGTTAGCATCAACTCCAAGAAAAGAGATAGACACTAGGAAGTGTGTGCATACTAAGTTTAATATATTATTGCTGAGATTTCCTGTTACATAGATAATTTGCACTAAGAGTATTGGTATCATTCTTATTGGACCAATAACTATTTGCTATATTTTGATTAGTCTGCTAAGATTTTAATTTAACAATAAATTCTTGTCTCTGTATATATATGGCATGTTGCTTTTGTAACATAACAGGAGTTTGAGTGGAACAGACAATATCAGGAATCACAGGAATCAATCACAGGAAAGTCATCAGTTAATTAATCAGTTAATTAATGTGAAAGGATGAAACAGGAAAGTATAAACTGTGTAACTGATGCTCACATCTTTCTTTCTGCTCACTTCAGTGACTGTTCTTGTGAGCTAGGATTCTATAGCTGTCCAAAAGACTATAAAAGCAAAAACAGATGAAGAAAGAACTAGCTGATAATTAAAGTAAAAATGTTGCAGCAGCAACAGAAGCATTGCAGTATTGTTTTTGCTAGGCGAGGTGTAATTGTCAACTATGTCTATAATTTTTTTTTCATTTTAATTAACCTGATATAATTATAAATAAGATTTTTAAAATTATTATTTTGAGAAATGGTACATTTTGTGTCTTTCTTCTTACAATACATACCTCCTTTGGCTCACACAAGTAATCTTTTCTCTATTTGTTAATTGATTATCTTCATTTTAAAAGCTTAATTAGTTAACACTCTTGAAAAGCAAGTAGTGAAAAAGACTGAAACAGTTCAGTTAAACATCTGAGTGTCCCTTCATGTATATGTACATGCATATACATGTACATATACATTCTCAGTTAAGAAAAAATTTATGACTTCTACTTATATCTTATTGCATTCTTTTTATCTAAGTATAAAATTATGTAATATCTGCTCTCTCTGTGAACTCCACAGTTTGGCCTCTGATATTCTAAGTATTTACATTATTTCATCCTAATAGCTTAGATTAAGGGGCGGTCATTTTTATTCAAATTTAAATATGATTTTACAAAATCTGCTGTTACATTCAAGTTATTTTGTAGTATAGTATAAAGTCATACATTTCCCTTCTTGTATTATTTCCTTCAACTGCCTTTTTTCTTGCCTCTCATTTCATAATTTTGGTGAATTTATATATATATATATATACACATGCTATATATAAAAATTTCAGGCTATTAAGGAACTACAAATCTATATATATTTTTTTCAGAACAACAATAAGGTTGAAATTGTCACATGAAAGTACTTATGTACAGGAAAAATAAGTCAGTGAAAGGATTCTTAGTTCTTTCAGCATTAAAATYAAATTCATAATTTTTAAATATATATGATCAATAAAATTAATAAATATAAATTTGATAAAAATATGAGGACTTTTTTAATTAACAAAACAACTCCACAATTCAATAGATTTCATTTTGAAGATTTTTTTTTCCTCAGATATTTAGCCCAAATTAAAAAACAAGCTACTAGTGAGGGATAAATAACTTCTGGATGTGAAACRCAGCATAGTATCTTCACACAGTTCTTTCAGATTGTCTTTTATGTGAATCTCAGTTTGGCAGACATCCCACTAAAATATCTGCCAGTCGCGATCCTGCAGGTGCTATCAACAGAGGTCAACACCCAGTTTGAGAAGGAATATCTGAATTACTTCAGGGACAAGCTAGACAATCATTAGGCATCAAACTTTATATAGTAAAGCCCATGCCCCTGGGCGTAAACGCAGGCATGGGAAGAATGTCCTGGCAGAAACACAGGCGCCTCCAAGGTCAGGCAAGAGCTGAATTTGAGATACTGAACACTGACTGAATGTTCAGCTTAGGTACTATAAAGCGGCAGTTATGAACCTAAATCCTTTCTTAGATTTAGCCATAAATTAGCAATGCAAGACATTTTGTTGCTTTGTCTCTTTTCCAAATGGACTGTCAGGCGGATTGCCAGCTTTCCTTTCCTCTGTTCCTTCTCTCTCCATCTCCTCTGATCATACTTTTCTCAACCTTTTTTTTAGCTCTTTCAGATAAGCGTCTTGCAAACTAAAAGTTTAGTATGAAACTGATGTAGTCCCTCAAAACATCAGCAGCTTTTGAAGGGAAGCACAGAAAAGAAGTTTGTTAAGATACATATGAAAATGTTATGGAAATCTACCAGATGATGTATCTTTATTAAYTAATTCTGTACCTGAAGCATGCTGGCAACACAGGCATAAAATTTTAGTTTATAAAAACTTTTATCCTTTCATAAATGTCATTTTACCAAAAAAAAAGAAAAAAAAAATTACAGTTCTTCACATAAGTTGACAGATATTAAGTGTGACATACAGTCATTTGCTAGAATTATAACACCTTATTCAAACACCTGCACTCCCACACATTTTTGCCCTTGCATGCTCCACACTTCTCCTCTCTGTCCTCACATCAGTCATGTTTGGCAGTCTTTTCAAATCAGCAGCTGCAAAATAACTATAGTTATGGTCTTAAAATGCCTGTCCTTACATTAAGAAAACATTCYTTTTTGCCATAACAAGCAGTAGTTTGGAAAACCTGAGTACTTCAAAAAAGGCAGAAGCCACCTTTAGCGACAAAATATAAAAGCAGCTATGGACTATTAAATAAATGAAGGTAGTAGAGACCAGGTTCAGAATAAATAATAGTGATAGTTATCCATTTTTACAGACAGAGTAGGTAGCATATCTGTGGAAGTCACCTGTGCTGAAAATAGATGAAGGCTGAAATTTTCTAAAATATGATGTGTTTTGCCCTGTTCTTTCTCTTTCTTGTGCATCCATTTATGGCTATTATTGGAACAGAATATTAATTGTCCCTCATCTGAAACAATATATCTATGCTTGTGTTTTTACTTGGGATATGGTAACTTTCTACCYCAGTGCATATGTTTATTTACTTATTCTCTGGTTAAATATTTAAAAAAAAATCTATAAAGAAGGTCAGGGTTAATTTTATAGTGTTTATTTTCTTGAACATATATTTTTTTCCCTAATGCTGTTTATCATTCTCTTCATTATATTCCAAGTATTCTATAGGCATGAGGTGTTATATTTTCTTCTCACCTCTATAAATAAGTAATTTTTTATACTCCAGTTACAACTGGATTCTGTTTCCTGAAATTTGTTTTTCCTTTTCTTTCCTCTTATAAAAAGAATGAAGAGTACTTATGATTTTTTTTTTCTTCCTTCTTAGTCTTCACATCTAAGTGGTCACTTTAGATATCCTTTGTACTTTAAAGAGGAAAAGAAATCTGTTGGGCTGAGATTTAATTAACTGTTCCTGAACATATACTTTAGGATAAAAATCACATCCTAAATGTACTTATTTCTTTCCATTAACTCTAAAGAGTGCCTGGGATGACTAAGGCTGCTGTAGATGTTCTGCTGTTAGAATACTGTTAGCACTGGCACAGGTTGCCCAGAGAGGTTGTGCAGTCTCCTTCTSTGGAGATCTTCAAGGCCCGCCTGGATGCAACCCTGTCTGACATGCTCTAGGTGACCTTGCTGAGGAGGGAGGTTGGACTAGATGATCTCCAAAGATTTCTTCCAACCTTACCCATTCTGTAAAATACACCYGAGAGGTTTTTCTTAATGATTTTTTCTATATACTGCTCCTTTACATCTCACCAACTTGTACACAGGGTATTTGGGTTTACAGAGGAACTAAATTTGCTCAGGAAAGGAACTTATTTGAGAATTTGRGTACTCAGTTAGGATATTTGTATAACAGGATATTTAGCATGCTCAGAGACTGGCCCGCATACTTAGGCTAAGTAGCATGAATAGTCGTTGTCTACACTTATGAATTGTCAGGTCTTCAAAATAAGGTATGACATGCAAACTGATTACTAAGAGTGGTCCATGATTTTTTTTCCTACTATTAAGCTGTTCCTGAGAATTATTTGGGGTATTCACTAGTTGGAAAAGACCAACTTTACTCTGACTACYATTTTAACAGTTTACTAGCATACATGATTATACACTAGTGCCCAGAATCACATCTAATTCCTATGCATGCTTGAATTTACTTTTATAAAAAATGGGTAAACATCTTCATTTTTTCATTTTTTCCAAATTAATTACATATTACTTCCCATAGTTTTATGAATATTTTATACATCCAAAAAAATCACTACTGAGATTCTCTCAGGTTTACTTTCACATCCTGATTTTCCATCAGGAAATGTTTTTCATCATCTTTTCTTTGCCCATGTCCATAGCATACATACTGATTAGGAGTCAATTCTCATCACTTCAAATACTTTCGATTCAGAAATGTGTTTCTGAGATAGTTGTCTAAACTTCATTTGTTGTTAATAGAGAAACAGTAGGTACTTTTCAGATACAATTCAAATGTGCTGTGTTAGAATGAGATGAATCACAGTTTAATTTGCCTATTTCTTCTAATAGAGTTCCTTTCTACAAAAGCAGTTTAATGAAAAGGTTAGATGTAAATGTCTAGAGAGAAAATATTGGGGAGAAAAAAAGAGAAAAGAAGAATTGATTAAACTCTCCCTGGTTATTCAGAGAGCATCTCCCAGAGGCAGTCAATTGGCACAGCAGGTTGTGCAGCAGTTTCTGGGCTGCGTTTAGAACTTCGGAGAACCCTGTTGGAAGTTGTGGGGGCTTTTGAGGGACTCTTTTGAGTGACAGGAGGGTGACTGCTGCTGACAGGTAAGGAGASCTAGGTAAGGATAGCAACATGAGACCTTAACTTCTCTAGCCTGGGGCCTCTCCATGAGGCTGTGGCTGGCAGTCAACTTTTCTGCAGAAGATGTGCTGTTGACAAGTTTTGTCGCCAGGTAAACGAGATTTGGGAGTTTGAGGACTGACAACTGTTTGGAAGAGATCAGATCTACTTCATGAAATGAGGAACATGTATCTTTACCAACAGACTGGCAAAGCTGGTAAGCAGGGCTTTTAGCTAGGAAAGATAGGGGAAAGGGAGAGTTATAGACACCATGCAGTCAGCAAAACAGAGCTCAAATGRGGGGTACCTCCAGTAAGGGCATGCATCTCGGGAAGAGCCTACAAGACAAGACTACGGGGAAACCTTTTACATCCCTTCTGGGAAATCAGCATGCTCRATTACCTCTGGGAAATGCCTGTACACMAATGTATGCTGTGTGGGGAATAAACAGGATGAGCTGGAGATCTGTGTGTGGTCCCAGGGCCATGATCTCATTGCAATCACAGAGACATGGTGGGATAGCTCACATGACTGGAATGCTGTCATGGATGGCTACGTCCTTTTTAGGAAAGACAGACCAGGAAGGCGAGGTGGTGGAGCTGCTCTTCATGTCAGAGAGCAGCTGGAATGCATCGAGCTCTGCCTAGGGGTGGATGATGAGAGGGTCGAGAGTTTATGAGTCAGATTATTAAAGGTTATTAAAGGGTGAACTAATGTGGGTGACACTGTTGTAGATGTTAGCTACAGGCCACTTGATCATGAAGAGGAAGTCTCTGAGGCCTTCTACAGACAGCTGGAAATAGSCTCATGATCACAGGCCTTGGTTCTCATGGGGGACTTTAACCACCCTGATATCTGCTGGAGGAACAACACAGCAAGGCATAAACAATCTAGAAGGTTCCTGCAGAACATTGATGGTAACTTTGTGACACAGGTGATAGAAGATCCAGTGAGGACAGGTGTGCTGCTTCCTAACAAACATGGAAGTGCTAGCTGGAGATATAAAGGTTGGGGGCAGCCTTGGTTGCAGTGACCATGACATGATGGAGTTCAGGATCCTGCAAGGAGGAAGCAGAGCAACAAGTAAGATCACAACCCCGGACTTCAGGAGAGGAGACTTTGACCTCTTCAGGGACTTGCTTGGAAGAATTCCATTGGATCAGGCTCTAGGAGAAAAAGTGGTCTAAGAGAGCTGGTTGATATTCAAGAATCACCTCCTTGAAGCTCAAGAACCGTGCACTCTAATAAGTAAGAAGTCAACTAAAGGTGGCAGGAGACCTGCACAGCTGAACAAGGAGTTCCTGCCAAAACTCAAACAGAAGATAGAAGTGTACAGGAGGTGGAAGAAGGGACAGGCCACTTGGCAGAAATATATGGACATCATCCAAGTATACAGGGATGAGGTTAGGAAGGCCAAGACCCATTTGGACTTCATTATAGCAAGGGATGTCAAGGACAGAAAGAAAGTCTTATTCAAATACATCAGCAACAAAAGTAAGACTAGGGAAGATGTGGGCCTGGTGATGAATGGGGCGGGGCCCTGGTGACAGAGGACAGATAAAAGGACTCAGGCGCTGGAGTCCAGACAGAAAGTCTAAAGAAAGGAGGACTTTCCTTTGGTAGAGAAGGATTGAGCTAGGGATCATTTAGGCAAGTTGGACACCTACAAGTCCATGGACACCTATGGGATGCACTCATGAGTGCTGAGGGAGCTGGCTGATGTCATGCCTAGGACAYTCTTGATCATCATTGAAAGCTCGTAATAATCCAGAAAGGTGCCTGAGGACTGGAAGAAATCAAATATCACTCTAGYCTTCAAAAAGGGTAAGAAGGAGGACCCAGGGAACTACAGACCAGTCAGCCTCGCCTCCATCCTTGGAAGAGCGACAGAGAAGCTCATCCTGGATATCATCTCTAAGCATAAGGAGGATAAGATAGATGGTGATCAGGAGTAGTAAGCATTGGTTCACAAAGGGAAAATCATTCTTAACCAACCTAATAGTCAATCCATCATAGAAGGCTAGCTAMGTATATGAGGGGAGAAATCTAGGGAGAAATAACCCCATGCATCAGTACATTCTGGGTGGGGGCTGACCTGCTGGAAAGCAACTCTATCGAGAAGGAAAAAGGAGTCCTGGYRGACAACAAGTTAACCAYGAGCCAGTCATGTTCTCTTGCAGCCAATAAGTCCAATAGTATCTTGGAGTGCATTAGGAATAGTGTTACCAGCAAGTGGAGGGAGGTGATCCTGCCCCTCTACTTAGCCTGGTGAGGCCAGATCTTGAGTACTGYGTCCAGTTCTGAGCACAGGACAAGACAGACAGCTACTGGAATGAGTTCACTGAAGGGMCACAAAGATGCTTGAGGGACTGGAGCATCTCTCCTATGAGGAAAAGCTGCGAGAGCCTCTTCTGTTCAGCCTGAAGGAGAGAAGACTGAGGGGGCATCTTATGTGTGTGTATAAGTATCTGAAGGGAGGATGTCAAGAGGATGGAACCAGACTCTTCTCAGCGGTGCCCAGCAATAGGATGAGAGGCAACAATCACAAACTGAAATACAGGAAGTTCCATTTGAATATGAAGAAAAACTTATTTACTGTGGGGACGACAGAGCACTGGCACAGATTGCCCAGGGAGGTTCCAGAGTCTCCATCCTCGGAGATATTCAAAACCTGCCTGGACTTGGTCCTGTGCAATGTGCTCTGGGTGACCCTGCTTGAGTTGGGTTGGACTACAGATCTCCAGAGTTCCATTCCAATCTCAGACATTCTGTGTCATTCTGTGTAGACAAAGCTGATCAGGAGAGTTTCTAATGTAAATATTTATTGTTGTAATTTTTGTGGAGAGATGTTCATTTCTCTAGATGTTGATTTCATAAAAAGAATCTTCCTTGAAAATAAAAACACATAAACAAACCAAAAAAAAAAAAATGTTAAGGATAGAGTTCCTGATCAGCATGGGAGAAATTCATTCACTCTGGAAAAGTTAATAGACTAGGGAAAGTAAGGAGCTGAAAGACCATGAATAAATATTGGAGATCATGTTCTTATATCCATATTCCTGTTCATTACTCTAATAATCATTATGAGCCATTTTGCTATGGATAGTCAATTTCTTGTTTGGGTAACTAAAACCATTACAAGGACATATCTAAATTTAATGTCAGTTCTCAGATACCTGGTCACTCCTCCTTATACCCTGTGCAATGTATGTGATCTAAAAAAATACAATTTCTTCAAATCCAGGAACACACTGTTAGTTTAAWTAAATTTTAGTGCTCTAATCAAAGAATCATCATTAGTCCAGTCATAAAGATACTGACAGATGCTCTTCAAATTATCTGATTAAAATAAAACACATCTAATTTATAGTGTAGTTCAAATTATATAAGCAAACCCCTTGGTTTGTAGCCATTTTCCTACCTCTGTTCCCACCCTTTCAGTGCCCCTCCACTTTCAGTGCTCCTAAGGATGATGGTGCTAGAAGGTAGGAAGAGTTATGGCCAGTCATCAGATTTTGGATATCTTTGTCAGAAGGAATAATATTATTATAGTGGTGGTTTCTCTTTCCTCATCTTATGGTCCTCTTGGGGCAATTTTTACATTTTCCARCATACATTAAATTTTACAGCTTTTTCACTGGTCTGTAGTTCTGTGTTGTACTTGACTTAATTATACATGAAGTGCTTTACAGGTGTTGCTTATTGGTTATTTTCTCTTTGACATTCATAAAACTGGTTTTACCCAGCACCCAAGACTGTTTACCTTTAACAACTAGTTAAGTGCTGAGTGACTAGCCGATAGCCCCAGAGCCTCTGGTTTCARTCTATGCTCCCACTTTTGAAGCCTCTGCGATCATCCTATGAGTGCACTGCTCAGTGCATCATTATTCTAGGGTCATGAATAGCTTGTACTACATGGAATGACAGTACTTCCTAGCTATTAGTTACAGAACTGTCTTAAAAGTGATATAAAAATGCATTGCCTCAGAAAGTCGTACAAAGCTAAGCAAAACTAAAATGAATTAGGAAATTGTCATCTGTCATCTAATTGTTTGAAAATTGTTATTACAATTAAAAATGTTGAAACAAAGCTCCAGGCAGGCCAAGACAAATCATTCCTGGTAAATTCTTGTTCTCAGGCCCTGCAGTTGGTACAAACTGGCCTGCTAGGGTAATGGTAATCAAAAATCATTAGTCTACAGAGCTGCAACAACATTCTAATTTTTGTTTGTGTGTGTGTTTTTTTTTTTTCTTCTTTCTCATTTATTTTGTTCTGTTTTTCTTTGGAGACTGGAACACGATACAAACCTCTCTTCAGGTCCCTCCTACCCTGTTGCAGTATGAGAGAATATTTTTTCTGCTGTAGACAGGAGAGATGAGACCTCAAAAATTCTCTGAACAGTTTGTGCCTTTTCTTTCTAGTCTCTTCTTTTCATATCTCTATATTACTTCACTTTGTTCTCAGATAGCTTCATCAAGTAGGATTTTTGAGGTTCCCTTCCATATTGTACTGCTACACACCAACTCTGAGTGTACTAAGACAGCTCGCAAATTGGTTTTTGGAAGCCAGATAGCTTGCCTTCTTCAGTCTTATGTAGAGGACCAGTGATTCAGCATATTTTCATTTTGTGCTAGATTGAACACTGAAGTCAGACGTGATCAGAAGAGTCCTGAGCTTTTGATCTACTTCCTAGAGAAGGGAGGAGGGAAGCTTGAAACGTTTGGGAAATAAAGCAAAATTTAAAAAGCTTGGCACTTTGAAAATGCTTCCTGGGATTTAGGAATTATTTTGACAGTTAATGGGAGCTTGCAAAGAAAGCTGTTTTCCTTTGATTTTTCCAACAGGTTTAACCTTCTGAAACAGTTGCTTTAATTGACTGAAAATGCATTGACAAGATTAGCATTCAAACCAGACAAACATGTAACATGAGGTTAAACATAACACTGTTCTGTGACTTTCAGGATTAAGAAACCAACTAATACATGCATAATAGCAGATATATTCACGGTTATATTAGAAGTTTCAGCACCCCAGTGAGAGTCAGCAGAGTGCATGGCTGAAATTCAAGACAGCAGAGTGCAAATAGCTTTTGTTTCATAATGCATGTTTACCTGGATTCATTTCAGCTTTCTTCATTTTAGATTATCTCTTGGCAGTCTGGAAGATGACTGGAAAAAGATAATTTGCAAAAGGACCAATAATTGTGCTGGGTAGATATATTATGTATGTTATTGAATGGTTGAAAGGTAGTGATGAAAACACTTGCATGGTCATCTTTTGCATCTCAAATATTGTTCTAGTATATTCAATGTTGAAGTTACTATGTCCATCTGGTGAATTTACAGCTTTTCTGCACAGTCTTATTGTATCTCAAAAAGCCATAAAGCAAAAAAAGAAAAAATATATATATAACTTTAGTCCTTATCCTTATTATCCTGTAGTCTTTATTCATCTGAATAGTAGTATGGAAAGCAATGGTGTTATTTGTGTGAAGAAAGAGAGGAAGCAGCTGCTGATACCTTATACTTTTCTCTGTGAATATTCTCAACTTAAGAAATATTTACCTAAAGTAAAATTAAAAGTTCAGAATATATAAAATGATTAGAGGCTCGTATATAAATTTTTAAGTAATATGAAGAAAAGGTTACATAAAGAAAATGTTCATGCTCTCTAATTTCAAAGAAAAAATAGTCAAATTTAATGCACAATATTCACTTATCTACTTATCTTTAGGCAGGTGTCTTTAGGCAGACATGCTTTGTTACAATGAATTTCTGAAATAATATATATATATATATATATATATACAAAAAAATACAGATATTTTACTAGTTTGCATCTGTATTATGCAAAGGTCATTTATGAGAAATCTTGTACATTTAGGTTGCTGCACAATCATTATCTATACGAAATAGGCAAGTGAGTGTTCCATTAAAAGAGTGATAAAAATCTGCCACAGCACTGAAAGTACAGCTAAAAAATATACTTTTTACTGAAGCATTGGTAGATCTAAATCTTACAAGTGCATTTTACTTCAGCCAGTACTTTACTTCAGCATTACTTAATTCATTGTTTCACTTTTATTTTTTTGTCCTTTAAATCACATCAAGCATCAAATATTCCTCTGTGAATATTTATTTCTATGATTTTGGGTGGTTGGTAAAATATTTTAAAATATTTTTAAAACGTTATTATGTGGATATGGATTTTTTCATTTCTATGTAACAAAAATGTCTATCTTTTCTAGTACATTTTTTTCAAAGATTTTTGTTTAGCACAAATAAATTTAATGTAGACTTTCAACTAGTTTGTGTGACATATAGGGATTTAAACTTGGGCAAAAATCTTGATGAAAAGAGAAGAACACAGGCTTTTTGATCTCACAAGTATACTGAAATCTWAAAAAAATAAAACCTTAATTATACTCAGGTTTCTGTACTGAATAGCTTGAACAACCAGGCTTCAGGAACACTCAGAAAGGAACCAAGATTTAATTAGCTTTTTATTGATTATCTTTTTCTTTCTTGCAGTTCTTTTGGTACCTCTCTGCTCACTTCTGATATCCCAGAATATATCATTCAGAAATGCTGCAGATACAACCAATTTCAGTGAAACTTATTTTCCTCACAAAGACAAATGATATGATATTTTGAGAGAATCAGAAATAAATGTATTTCACTTACAGCACTAAAAATTTCCTTACATACTGAATACTGTTATCTGATTAGTAGCTAGCTGCATTTCATCAATACATAAATCTTTGCTTACCTCAGCTGAAATTTCTCTMTATATATTAAATTTTACTGGTTTTTACCTTTCTTTTGTCTTTTCTTGTTTATTTTCTTTTTTTAGCAACATTTTACAATAGATTGGCAAATCTCATTTCAATGCTAATTATCTTAATTTTCTTTCAGATGGTTTGTAGCTTTCTTTTTTTTTTCTTTTTTTTTCCACTTATTGTGGTTTTGGAGGGAAGAATTATTACATGGTTCTTGAGGACTGTGATTGTTCTTCATCAGGAATTTTTGTCAATATGTAAATTCTTAAAATATTCCTGAAACACACTAAAAAATTAAAATGTAAATAGTAGAAATAGGAATTCTCTATTTTAACAAAAATAATAAACTGAATAAGTTTCAAATCAGTGCTGATAATAAGTCACATTTTTTTTTCTTTTGTTATAACGTATTGAAAATGACATATATTAGGCAAGATTTTTKGGGGGGAGTAAAAGTTTCTGACAATTTGGTAGAGTGGAACTTTAAATCATCTTACGTGTATCTATCACAGACAGATATAATCACAAATAAACAATACAAACAATTTATATATGCAAAATAAGAGAAAATTGAGATCATTAGAGTTTTCTATTGATTTGAGAAATTAATTCTAAGATTTATAATCAATAAAATAAGCTATAGTCTGTTCCTTGTTCTCTTTCATTGTGTCTTATTTCTTACAGATGTATTTGATCATCTCTTTTCCTCACTTGTTTCAGTGTTTGAAAAATAAAGGCATAAATGTTAAAGATGGTACTAAATGGGAAATGTAATAATGACATTAGAACACACGGAAAATTCAAATCCATCACTCTCGCGTCTCTCTGGRATCTTGTATCTTGCTCTTGTATTTTCTACTTTACAATTCATTACTGATGAAAACAATAGGATTTTTTATTTACTAGTAGTAATATATTGTTAATTTGCATGGCATTGTTTTGATATTTACTACCTAAATAAATATATAATCCCATTAATAAGGTAAAAGAAAGCCTGCAATATTATATCGTTATGTAGTACTACTCTACAAAATTAATTGCATTAAAATATCACAAAGGAGTTGATTTTAATGTAATTGTGAAAGCTTAGTACTTGTTCCCCTCTCCTATATGACGGTTTTGTACCATTAACCTAAGAGGAGTTAGTCTTGAGTCTTGACACCAGTCAATTACACAAAGAAAGAAGTATCAGGAAATCTGCTAGGCAAAATATGACAGAGGCCCAATTCCTACAAAGGGAGTATYGCAGTACCTTTAGATCTATTAACAAGGAAATGAGCACATTTCCACAGCCTCCTCAGTTCAGGAGGGAGAGGGAGATAAAACTAAGTGAGGGATGATAGATGCCTTAAAGAAGCTTACGTGAATCTAGCAAACAMAGCCATATAAATGCTTTGCAAAATGAGTTTTCATCAGAAGGGCTTTAGTGATACACATGGAGCTCTCTAGTGTATGAAAAGAGCTTTACATTATAGTATATCAACCCTACATAAATAACAAGATTTGTCAGGGTAGAAATCTCTGTCTCAGCACCTCCATTCCTACCCTGATTGCACCATTTTTTCTCCCTCACTCTTCTCCAGAAAGGAAATCTACCCCTTCGTGTTTCCAGGGGAGACTACAAAGCCTTATGCTGAGCTGGAAAAGGCCTCTGAATTGCTCTCAGTTGTGAAAAAAAAATAGAAGAAAAGAAGGTAAGGCCCTTAAAAAGGATTACTTCCCCAAAGTTTGTCATTATATATGTCCTGAGTGTTTCCTCCTCAATCTCTCAAGCCCAAGGGCTTTAGCAGAACTGTCTTTTCACAGGGCAGAAGTTTAACTCAGAACAGATATTTGTAATAAACTCTGATCACAGGGATGAGCAGGGACTTTGGATGGAGGATGCTGACTTCTGTTTTTAAGGGACTAGCTCGCAGCTGATGTTTACAAGACCTTGATAAAGAGAGAACAGACAGTCTTCCCACCGAGACACTCCACTAGGCTGRCTGCAACTATAATCTCAGTTCTCAGGATGTTTTCAGTATTGATTTCTTCTCAAGATTTCTTTTTTTTTTTTTTTTAACTGAGTGATAATGCAAGGCAGTAGGAAAATTATATTACATGCAGACTGGCTGTATGTAATAGYCTTAGCCTTCCTTGCCACATCTCTACATACTCTGACTGCATTCCTATAATTCTCCCAGGTAGCCTGTCCCCCCTTCCACAGTCTGTGTGCTTTCTTCTTCTGTCTGAATTTGGCCAAGTGCTCCTTGCTCACCCATGCAGCTCTCCTGCCCCTTTTGCTGCTCTTCTTACTCATAGGGATGCACCGCTCTTGAGCTTGGAGGAAGTGATGTTTGAATATTAGTCAGCTCTCCTGGACCCTTCTTCCTTCTAGGGCCTTTATCCATGAGACACCACCAATTAGGTCTCTGAAGAGCCCGAAGTCCGCTTTCCTGAAGTCCAGGGTTGCAGTCCTGCTTGTTGTCTTACTTCTTTCCCGCAGGATCCTGAACTCCACCATCTCGTGGTCACTGCAGCCAAGGCTGCCCCCAACCTTCACATCTCTAACCAGTCCCTCTCTGTTGGTAAGGACAAGGTCCAGCAAGACACCTTTCCTTGTAGACTCCTCCACCATTTGTGACAAGAAGTTATCATCARTGAATTTCAGGAGCCTCCTGGACTGTGCCRTGTTGCGTAGTCCTTCCAGCAGATGTCTGGGTGGTTGAAGTCYCCCAGGAGAACCAGGGCCTATGATCGTGAGGCTACCTCCAGCTGTCTATAGAAGCYCTCATCAACTTCCTCTTACTGATCAGGTGGCCTATACTAAACACCCACAACAGTGTCCCYCGTGCTAGCCTGACCTTTGATCTTTACCTATATRTGTATTTATTTATATATAGACAAATATAAATGCAGATTTTATATATATAAATAATAATATGATCAGCATTTTCATTTCAGCAGTGGCAGTCACAGACACACTGTGCCAAATGAGTATTCTTTCCTTTAGTTTGTGTCAGTTATATCAGATACATAATCACATGGTAGGAARGCTTAGTATAATATATATTTATTACATATGTGCGTACGTGTGTTGAGTTTTCATTTTATTCAATGAGATGACACAAGTGGTCACATAATCACCAGATTATTATAATCAATCCAATACAAAGTATGGCTCAGAGAAATCATGGCCCAGAGAGGAGTGGAGACCAAGACTAATTCTTTTACTAGCAGCAACCTGATTAGATTAAACATGTCATGAAAATGAACCTGATCTTCTATTTTAATGTCTTAGGCATTGCTCTTTCATAGTATAGATACACAGAACAAGAATTTGTGGTAAGCAGTAAGAGATAAGTAGCAGCCTTGGATCCTGCTTTACACTCCTGGAGGCAATTTTTTTCTGTTGGTGTGAGTGACATACTGCCAATGAATTAGATGCAGCTATGGCAATTTAAGCTCAATATCTGACCCAAACATTCTGCCTACAAGAGCTACAATTTCTTATTAAGTTTTTGGAGATTCTCTAGTAATCTTTAAATAAATCAGCTGGTCTGTATCTCCCCCCCCTTCCTATGGACAGATTGCATGTGTAATTATTGCAGAATATATATACATATATATATGAAATACAGTACATCAGCCTACATAAAATTTTGTATTTGCCATCCAGGAACAGATAGATTTTATTTTAAATTAAATAGAGGAGCAGGTCTTCATGAAGAATAAATAATCCACTGACAACAGTCTTCCTTTGTAATAAGCTCTGAGTGTTAATATTTGAACCAGTTCTGCTGATGACAAATTCCCTGCCTTTTCTAAGGAGAAAGATGAATTTGGTTTGCATCCAAATTTCTTCCTTAAGTTTCCAAAAGTGTTWAAAAAAAAGACTGTTAAATATTTTAAGCTTCAAAGTGTCCTTGTGGTCTTCTTACAGTTCTGTCATGATTTCCACTATAAATGCTATCTTTCAAGGGTTACTTCATCAGCTGTTTTCAAAACACAGACTTGGCCTGAAAATTGTCAGCRTGGAAAGAACTAATGGAAAGCTAATTAAAAGCAAGAAGTGAGCAGCTTGTATGTTGTATAATTACAGCAACAAAAGCTTTGAAACACTTAAAGAAAAAAAAAAGGCAGTAAACGTCACTGTTTGGTCAGGAAAAGTTGCAGGGAAGTGATCTGGTAGGTATTTAAACAGTCTAATTTTTCCCCTTTATTACTAGTCCAGAGCTGATACCAGTGGATATCTCATTGTCTTGCTAATCTTAAACTGTTTCTTTATGTCTCATAATTTAAATATATGACAGTGTGGACAACAGGGGAAAATAAATCCAGACACAGCTCCACAGCAAGCCATACCAATATTAGCTTCTTTCAGCTACTTTGTAGGTCTACAGAACTGAGAAAAGTATAGAAGGATGTTTGCACAACCAACAGGACCATTGTAGGCACTATGTTTAAATGAATATTGAGATTGAACTACTCTCTTTTCTCATTGACTTGTTACCTGGAGCAAATACAGTCCTGAGGAGAGATGGAAACATTGTTGTCCTAATACAGTCTGCAAAGTGAGGCAAGGACACAACTGATAGCTGTCTGTACTCCAYTCCAGAATGCATACTGCTTCAGGGTATCTGTATCACATCTTATTCCTAGTTGTGAATGAAGCGTAATACTTGATTTCAACAAAGAAGAYATAACATATTCTTAAATGCACATAATTGAATAACTATACTGTCATAATAATTTATTCACAGACACTCAGAAACAGATTAATAACAATATATTTCATGGACTATGTCTGAGAACACTTGATCTAGAAGGACTTGATGRTGAATTTCTAGAGTTACGCCTCAGCATGCAGAATATTGCTTAGTATTGGTAAATATAGGACTATGAACTGTTAAAAAAAAAAAAGTTTAATCAAAAGAAACTTCCTGCAACATATTCTTTAATTATTTGCTGTTAAGCTGGCAACAAATCAAAACATTCTTCTCTTATCTGATATTTATACTCTAAGTCAACTTTTATTGTAACTAAAAAAATGAATTTTCCAGTAGTGCAAAGACATTTAAATCCATCTTSGTGATAAAGAATACATATTCATACATTCTGAAAGTGGATAAAATATCATTTTGAGTTTTGTGTTTCCATTTTATGCATTATTTTGACAGAAAGCAGGAGTGAGAGAAATTGGTTGTCTACATCTCTTAATGTAAAAAAGTTATCATCCCAATAAATTTTCAAGATAATTACTAAGACATTTAAAGATAATGCAGAAAAAAAAGAAATCTGAAAAGWCTTTGCTTCACAGCCACATTCCATTCATCTTAGGCACATTTCTGAAATACCTAATTAAGGAATAGAGTCATTCCAGACTCTCAGTTTCTCCAGAAAATAATTTAAATTTGAAATCTGAATTGTTCTCTGGAGATATCTAACTCTCTTTTGTGAGCACAGGGAAATATAAATGAGCTAGGCTTTTAAATTGAATACATCAACTGGTGTTCAATTAAGGCAGGATGAATGTAGACTAAGCTGCCTGGCTCATTTCTTTTTGCTTTCTTCTCACTGAACAGTCTGTCTGGATTTTGCAAAGGACATTTCCTCTTTGATTCACTGAGGGATGTCATGGTCTTGATCCAGTGTGTACTCTCCAGCTCAAGCAGTTCTTACATTGCCTTGGCTGTTCATTGTAGTACAAGGTTTTGAGCTAAAAAAGGGAGAGGAAAATAGAATAATAAAGGACTTTTGACTCTTCAGTTCTTAACGAYTGAAATAAAAAATGTGACATTAAATATTGTTCTCTCAAAGGAGGGAGATGGAGGGAGTGAGAGAGGGAAAGAGGGAAGGAGAGAGAGAGAGAGAAATAAGAAGGGAGGGAGGAAGACAGAGAGATCTCCATCGAAGATAAATACTCAGGATGCTTAAGATTAAATGCCCCTTGGAGATGTTGTCTCCAGCATTTCCCATCTTTTACACCAGCTATCTCTTCATATCTCAAGCTAMATCTCTATCTGTAATTACTGTTGGAAACTTCCTCTAGACCTCTTTAATTACTTTACCTATCTTCAGTTATAATCACAGAGTCTCTGTAATTATCCCTTTAAGTTCTGTCAAAGTTCACAGCTCAATCCATATTAAATCTAGCTAAACATATATCCTAAAGMAGTTTGTTACAAAACAAACAAACAAACAAGAAACCCAATAAGTTCTCCCTGACTAACAAAATATAGGATGATCATGAAAGTGACTTTGTCTTTTATACCACTCAGAAAGCCTCACTACCAAGAGGGAAACTTCAYCTCCATACACATTTGGGAAATGTAGTTAAGATTTGAATGCGTCTTTAAAGCAGAGCTTGCTGAGGAACTTGGATGAGTTTTAAGTGAAGTAAAAAGTTACTTAGATAAACTTATCTGGTCAGAGTGGTACTTCTATGTAATGCAGCAGAGCAAAACAAGTCAATAAGGAACTTTTGACGACTAACATAAGCACTTTGTGTGTTCACACAACGGGTGAGAAGAATTACACCATAAGACCCAAGTGTGTAAAGACTTCTCAGTGTTTGAGGCTCAGACTAATCTGAGCTTTTGTTCTCCTTTCTTCTCCCGTATTTAATGAGCCCAAATCTGCCACCCTGGCTAAAACATTCAGTGTACACAAAGATATGTTGTCAGATGATAAGAAGTTTGTAATAGTACAAAACTAAAGTTAAATACATGTAGTTCACAATATCAGAAAAAAATACCTAGTAAATATGTTTCTCAATTAAAGTTTGTAGGGTTTTTTTCTTTTTATTTATTTTTCTTTTCTTTTTGAGGAAAGCTTCTAAATGACTACACGACATTTAGGTCTGGATTTAGCATACTCAACAAAAATGTTAAGYGATCATTATCACCATACAGAAAAAGATATATCCATCTAAAGATCCCCATTATCTACTGTGCTTTCTGCAGAATTTTCTCTATGTCCYATCATACTTCTCAGATAGCTGTTTTCTGTAATTACATCTACTTAGTTTTCACAAGTAACTTGTTATGAGGATTCTCTCCCCTGACACACACACACACACACAAACACACACACTCATTGACAACCAAAAAACATGTTGAATGGATTTTATGTGAATGTTGACGTATCCTCAGTCTTTCCATGTTATCTGTTATATCATTCTGTCATGTTGCATCCTTACTTACTGGGATACARTCTTGAGTCTTTGGGATAAACTATACTTAAATATAAGAATCTTAATGCCCAAAAAGGAGTCTTTAACTATCACATTRGAATCTCTAAGAGTCACAGAGATAAAAGAGGTATCAAAGAGACAGAGTCAGAGCATTTTTTTTTCAGAAAGGTACCTAAATGTTTCCTATTCATGAAAAAGATTCACTTGGAGTTTGAGAGAAAGGATTGAACTTGGTTTAGCACTTCTAAAAATGTACTGGAAGAAAATTGAACTCACTCAGTTTGGAACTTTTTTGAGTGTCTCTAAAGAATAGTGAATTACAAAGCATCAGCACTCTCTAATACGAGTCAGGTTGAGAGCAGCTGTAGCCTTAAGGATCTTATGCTTAAAAACAGAGTAATACTTGCCCACATAGGTAGCCAGCTTGTCTAGGAAAATACCATCWGTAAGGCTTAAATATAGCCTAGATACATGACCACTCTTCCTGGTTGTTCTGGTGGCAAAGAACGGCTGTACCACATTCTCTTCCTGTGGCAAGGAAACTTCACTCTATGAACTCTCTTTGATACCTTACAGGTAAGTTAAGACTCCTACAAAGTGACTCATGTATTTTAATGTCAAAATGTCAGGGTGGCTCAGTGGTTTTGGTGCTCCTGGGCTAACTTTTCTTAACATACCACAATACTCCTCTGWTTTCACTAGTCACCCACACTACAATTCCAGTCATACATCTAATTTTTTACTGCGGTGAGAATCAATCTTAGTATGACACGGGGACATTGAAACTAGTCTAGAGTAGGCAACAGAGTAGACTTCAGCAGCAGGTCTACACAGTGAAGACATGTTGCTATGAAGTTAATGAGTGTTTGGACAATGTATGTTTATGTATATATGTATACTCGCATATACATATGTATATATTTATATATATACACACAATTTCAAAATGAAARTCTACATATCTTAAAACTTTCAGAAGTAGTGTCAGAACTCTCAGATATTGTAATTATAATGATTTATATGATGAATAAAGTTAAACAGGGAAGTATATGTCTGTAAGACTGAAATGTAATTCACCATAATAGACAAGTGCAGAATTGCTTTTGTATGAACTTTCAGCTTGTTTTATCATTAATAGTGAAGTTCAACTCATTCAAACTTGCATTTTAAATTGATGTTAACTTTAAGATAGTTTTATATCTCATTATACTTCATGCTAATTTGTGGAATGTAAAAAAATACTTACTAAGTTTTATACCTTTCTGTTTTCATATTCTTAACAAGAATCTCAATTGTAATTGTAGGCAGACTGAATAGATTTGAGATGTATAGCTCTATCAAGTGTTTCTTTAAAACACTACCGTCTTCCTAAGATTAATCTCAAGTATAGCTTTGTTATTTGGTCAGTTTTATTCAAAATTGATTCCCTGGGGCATTTTAATGAGACCAAAATCTGCAAGGACCCACATATACAAGCTAATATAAAAGCATTTTAAATTAGATTTGACTGCTATTAGGAGCTTCTTCTGTGGTAAATAAATACAAGTCAAAAGATACACTGTTTAATAATTAATAACTTATTTAATTTATTTAATAATTAATATTAAGTTTATAAGTTTAATAATTAATATTAAGTTTATTTAATAATTAATAAACTGTAAATAATTGATAACAAATTTTAAATGTTGAAAAATAGCATATTTTCAAAGGTATAAAAATAAAAATAATTCAACACATTCTGGTCAATACAACTCTTGCTTTCACTGTTTTTCTCTTTTCCCAGGAAAATTAGGTCCAAGTGAACTACATTCCAAATAAACCAGGAGAGGTATCTAGCAACTGCACTACTGTCCCTCACAATTACCWGTATCAAAAGGCTCAAGCTAGGTCAATGGGGAGAAGTTCTGTACTGTCCACATTCATAAGAGATTTAACAATACAAAAAGGGATATTCATGTGGGCTGAAAACTCCTTAAACTACCACATTCAAAGGGTTGTGATCAGCAGCACACAGTCCAGCTAGAGGCCAGTCACTAGTGTTGTACTCGAGGATTGACACTGAGGCCAATTCTCTTTAACATTTTCATTAATGACCATTCCATTAATGATAATGGGACTAAATGCACCCTCAGCAAGTTTGCAGATGATACAAAASCAGAAGAAGTGGTTAATGTGTGAGATGGTTGTATTGYCATTCAGAGGGACCGCCACATGCTGGGGCAGAGAGGAACCTCAAGAAGCTCAGCAAATGGAAATGTGAAGTCCTACACRTGGAGACAAATAACCCAGGCACCAGCACAGGCTACAGGGCAACTGGCTGGAAAGCAGYTTTGTTATCCTGGTGGACAACAAAGTTGACTATGATCCAGCAATGTACTTTTGCAGTGAAGATGACCAATAGCCTCTTGGATTGCATTAGTAAGTGTCACCAACAGGTTGAGGGAGKTGAYCTTTCCCCTCAGCTAAGCACCAGTGAGGCCACATCAGAAGTATGGGGTCTAGTTCTGGGTCYCCAGTGCAAGAGAGATGTGGAGCTACTAGAGAGAGTCCAGCATAGGGTTACTAAGACAATTAAGGAACTGGAACAGTTGTCATAGAAGGAAAGGCTGAGAGAGCTGGGACTGATCAGCTTGGAGAAGAGAAGACTCAGGGGATCTGATCAGTGTGAAAAAGTAACTGATGTTAGGGTGCGAAGAAGATGGAGCAAGACTCTCCTCAGTGATGCCCAAACACAAAAAAGAGGCAATAGGCACCAATTGAAGTACAGGAAATTCTATTTAAATATATATAAAAAAAGCTTCCCCCCCCCCGCTTCCCTGTGAAAGTGGTCAAACACTGGAACTAGTTGCCCAGAGAAGCTGTGGAGTCTCCATCTTTGGAGATATTGGAAACTTGACTCAAYTCAGTCCTTGGCAGCCTGCTGGAGCTGACCTTGCTCTGAGAAGGATATTTTGACCAGATGATCTCCAGAGGTAAATTCCAACCTCAGAGACTATGTGACAGTGATGATATTATGACTTTGGAAATTTTATACCTGTAATTGTATACATTTATGCACACACATATGTATATTTAAATAAACTAATATATATGCTTATATTGTAATAATTCAAGTCAGTCACAGATATTCTTATATATAAAAGTAGCTATCTTATATAWCTTATAATCTATGCATCAATGAAAATGCACAACTGGAAAATAAGTGAGAAAGTGAAATTGGAATACAAAAATATGGTTAAAGTTGTAGATCTTTATTCATTTCAGGTTCTCATATTTTTAATCTCATGCACAGGTCTATGAACAGGATTCATCCCAACTTAAGTTATCTAGTAGTTAGTACAATCAAGTTAAAATGTCTGGACTCCCAGTAGAATTAGTAGTAGGATATAGTGACCTTCACATAGTGATTCATCACATTTTAAGAAATCTGACTTGCACATTAGTGGTACCTTTCTCCACTGACTACAAAATGAACTAAGATGCCTAGCTTAAACTATACGTTCTACTTCCTAAACAGATGTCTCTCATGCTTTGAATCTTTTTATTATTATTATTATTATTTATTTTGTGTTGGAATTTAACAAAATGGAGATGTACTGGCTGTACAATGTATTCTGGTTCTACTAAATGCATTAGTCTTTTGTGAGGAAATAAGTCGCCTGAATGGAATARACAAACACAAATTTTATATTAAAAAATAATTTTTAAAAAATCCAAGACAAGTAAAATTCTAGACATTATTCATTAAGGAAATAAGAAAAAAAATAAGGTCTAAATAAAAAGTTTATTGAAAGCTCTTATTTTTATAATATTAATTTCAATATTTTTGTAATATGGTATAATATTATGTTTATTTATAWTATTTTATAATATTTCAGAGAATCACATAATGCTTGTAGTTGGAAGGGACCTTTGGAGATCATCTAGTCCAYCTTGCTCAGGCAAGGTCACCTAGAACACATTGCCCAGAATTGTATCCAGACAATTTTTAAATGTCTCCAAGGATGAAAACTCCACAACCTCTGTGGGCAACATGTTCCAGTGCTCTGTCAGCTTCATAGTAAAGACTTTTTCCTTATATTCAGAYGAAACATCCTGTATTTCARTTTGTGCCTATTGCTTCTTATCCTATTGCTGGGCACTGAGAAGAGTCTGGCCTCATCGCCACACGCTCCTTTCAGACACTCATATGCATTGATAAGATCCCCCCTCAGTCTTGTCTTCTCCAGGCTAAACAGACCCMGCTCTTGCATCCTTTCCTCAGAAGATAGATGCTCCTATACCCTGATCATCTTTGTAGCCCTATGCTGGACTCTCTCCTACTCCTTATTTCCATGTCTTTCTTGTACTGGGGAGTGCAAATTGGACACAGACTCCAGATGTGGCCTCACAAGGGCTGAGTAGAGTGGCAGGATCATTTTTCTCCAGTTGCTGGCAATGTTCTTCCTAATGCACTCCAAGATGCCATTGGTCTTCTGGGTCACAAAGGCACACTGCTAACTCATGGTTCACTTGCTGTTCAGCAGGACTCCCACGTCYTTCTCCGCAGAGCTGCTTTCCAGCCCTTTGCGTGTCCTGGTACATGCGGTTATTTCTCCCTAGACGCACTGTAGTAACTCTGCACTTTCTTTTGTGGAACTTCATGAGGCTCCCCTCTGCCCATTTCTTCAGCCTGTTGAAGTCCCTCTAGCAGGGCAGCCCCCTGATATTCCAGTTTTGTATCATCTGCAGRCCTGCTGAGGAGACTCTCTGTYCTTTCATCTGTGTCATTGATGAATATATTGAACAAGATTGGACCCTGCCTTGACAATTAGAGTACACAGCCTGCTACAAGCTCCCAGCTAGACTTTGCACTRCTGATCACAACCCTCTGAGCTCTACCTTTCAGACAGCTCTCAATATGTCTCACTGTCCGCTCATCTAGCCTGCACTTCCTGAGCTTGCCTGTGAGGATATTATAGGAGACAGTRTCAAAAGCTGTGTTGAAGTCAAAGTAGACAACACCCATTGCTCTCCCCTCATCCACTCAGTCAATCATCCCATAATGGAAGRCTATCAGCTTGGTTAACCATGATTTCCCCATGGWGAATCCATGCTGACTTCTCTTGATCACCTTMTTTTCCTCTATATGCTTAGAGATGGCATCCAGGATGAGCTGTTCCACYATTTTTCCCAGGGATGGAGGTAAGGCTTACTGGACTATAATTTCCTGGGTCTTCCTTCTTGCCCTTTTTGAAGTCTGAAGTGGTCATTATTTTCTTCCAGTCCTCAAACACCTTTCCTGTTCTCCATGTCCTGTCAAAGATGATTGAGAGTAACCTAGCAATGATCATAGAATCRTAGAATCAGTAAGGTTGGAAGGGACCTCTGGAGATCATCTAGTCCAACCTCCCTGCTCAGCAGAGTCACCTRGAGCATGTCAGACAGGATTGCATCCAGGTGAGCCTTGAAGATCTCCAGAGAAGGAGACTCCACAACCTCTCTGGGCAACCTGCTCCAGTGCTCCGTCACTCTCACAGGGAAGAAATTCCCCCTCACGCTCAGGCAGAACTTCCTGTGCTTCAATTTCTGCCCATTGCCTCTTTTCCTGTCACACGGGGCAACTGAAAAGAGTTTGTCCCCGTCCCCTTGACACCCTCCCTTCAGGTACTTGTACACATTGATAAGATCCCCCCCTCAGTCTTCTCTCCCCCAGGCCCAGCTCTCGCAGCCGTTCCTCGGAGGGCAGGTGCTCCAGCACTCTGATCATCTTCGTAGCCCTACGCTGGACTCTCTCCAGTAGCTCCATCCACCAGCTCCCTCAGAATTCATGGATGCATGCCACCAGGACTTGTGGCTGTCACAGGCCCATGGACATGCGGATGTCATATATTTTATTATATATTTATACTATTTCAAAATATATAGAAAATAAAATAGGATAATAGAATATGATGCACACAGTTTAATACAGTTTCTATGCTTTCAGTCACATGGTGAAGCTTCATATCAATTTCAGCCTTCTTTTTCAATGTTAGTTCAGAAAAAACAGTCATGACARCGTGGTAATTAAGATAGCAAAGGTAATAGAAGCTTGATCTATCGTACCAGAGAAAAATTGGAAGAACTACAACAGATATTGGTGCCTATTATATCCTTGGGTAGCAATCCAATTGGTACTAATTGCCCACTTAAGTCAATGAAACTGCATTCATTTATGCCAACTGAACCCCAGACTCTTCATTTACAGATTTGAATCAGTCTTTGGCTCATTTTGAATTTTAATTACTCTCTCTTCTTAAAAAATGTACTTTATTTAGAGTTTCATTATACCTTTCTTCACATCAAACCATCATATCTTTTCTTCACAGTATGTTAAAGAACCCTGTAGTTTTATGTTTGCATATGTTTTCAGAGAAAGGTGCTTTGTAAACATGGTCAAATCGTTGTAATTATTTTTTTTTCCAGTTTCTGTAAATATAAATAGAAAGCAAACTAGAAAAAGATAACCATGGGAATGAAAGAGARAGAGGAAGACAAAGCTAATTTGCTGTAAATAATTAAGTTGAGCAGGAAGTTTCATAACTAGATCAAGTACCAAAAATCTGGATTATAGTAAACATTTTAGATTAGATGGTTGTGTTTTGTTCTTCTGTTACTATCCTCCTGATAGATTTCAGAACAGCTGAATTCAAGGTACATCTACTAGCATCCTTCTAGATTTGCCCTTTCTCAAGACAGGACAAATTTCAAACAAATCAATAGAGAATAATGGACCATTACTTCCTCATAAACTTGCTAATTACAAAAGCATTGAGATCTATAGCTACCATACAAATGCATGATGTACTGTCAAAACGATGGGTTTGACTTTTATATCACCTCATGAACACACCAATTCTGTGCCCATATATTTAGCTCATTACCCAAGTGGTATATTTCTTGCAAGTTTCTAGTCTTAGAGAAAATAATGAACTATTCAGAGATTAAGTATTGTATTTTATTTTAATCATCATAAAGGAATAATATAAACAGATACATCTGAAATAAAGTGARCTTGTTAGCTCTTTACTATCCATATCAGGCATTTTCTTTTACATCCATATTCCACAGTCCAGTACTGGACACTTATCATCTGAAATCTATTTACATTTAAACATAAAGGAAAGTATTGTTTCCAATATTTGGGTTGAATATGAAACGCTTCTGGTCCCTTTCTACATTACCTTCCCCATGAAAGTCCTATGTTACTTAATATGAAGCAATAACTTTCTTATATGTGTTTCGAAATGGATGTAATGAAGATTGAGCATCATTCTTATTAAAAGCCATACATTTTGATATRATTACTGTAAAATTCTATTTCAGTTCTGTGCAAGTCAGTTTTCTTCATAATTTTATCAGGAGTGTGCTGTGTTATTAATTAAAAATCAGTATACTAACTATGCACAAGGCAAAAGTCACTGCAGAAGCCTGTGGCTCATATGTATTGTGTAACCTTTGCTCTCCTGGATAAGATCACCTGTTCCCCTGACAGGTTCCTTCCTAAGAGAGACCCTGAGCATACATCTTTTGCCACCAATTTTGACAACAACATACTTCAATATGACCTGTGTAATATGATACTAGGAAATATGAGAATAATAGTTCCCAATGACTCTTAAATTCTTCTGTCTATTTTCAAGTGCCATGAACTCTAGAGTGACAATAGCATATGTTAGGTCTCAGCCAATCCCCACACCTCACATTAATCTGTTTTTTAATTTTTATTTATTTACCTATTTTTAAATTCTATAATACAGAATGAGATTAAACATTTGGGAAAAAAAAGAGAGAGAGAGAGAAGAGTTATACACCCATCCTCATATTGCTGTAAGCATACATAGCTTATACATAGGGTCTATTTTACAGAGATCTTGTGAAGCTGAAGAATAGCCTTACTTCCAAATAATCAACAGGTAGAAATATATATTGAGTTACAAATGCAGAGTAATATATAGGGGGATAATCCCCCCGCTGCAGCAGGCACATTAACTGTCACCCTCTGGTTGTTTACAAATGGGTAATGTAGACGAATATTAGCAATTCAGATATAATTGCTCTGAAAGAAAAATGAACCTGTKACATTTTATTTACTAATCTCCCTAGTGCTAAAAATTATTTGAACTGAATGTTGAATTGAATATCAAATTTTCTGAATAGATCAAAATTACTCTTTATATTCTCAAATGAGTCTATTTTGCTAACATACTATGTGATTACAGTAATTATCTCAATACTACAATATTTAATAGTTTTGTGATACTGCATGATGATACCTCCAGTGCCATTTTTTTGACTGATAAATGTTTAATAATTCATTTGAAAATTTTACACTTTTTCAAGAATAAATTATTTTCAATTATTTGAACATTTAAACTATATGCTGCTTACCATTTTGACTGTATGTGACATATATGTATCTGTATTTACATACAGATGTAAAATTAAGTGAAATTGAAGACATTTTGGTTTATGCATTTAATCATGCATCATTAACTTGATTCAGTAATGAAATGGATGTTTTAGCTTTTCTTTAATTTGGGTCTGGATACAAATATTTCAGATTCAGAAGTTGCTTGATTGCGAGCTCTTGATTTGGRCTGTTTTCTAACATTAAAAACTTCCACATTATAATTCTAGTTATTCAGAGATAGCACAATTCTTCAAAAAAAATAAATAAAAAGAGAAACAAAAAACAACAGGCTGAATTAACTTGGAGYATCAATTTTAATAGTTAACTGAAATTCAAATTTCTGTTACAGTACTTCAACACTTTAACCTGTTAAAGGAGAGTTAATTAATTGGGAATAATGCTAATTCAATATTCTATCTGTTTATCCATAGAATGAGAATTCTGATTTCTGCACAGCTCTAGTCAGGATATACTATACCACCAGAAATCATTTCTTTGTAAGAAAAACACAAACAAAAAATGCAGAAGCAAACATATTATGATAATGTTTAGTAACTGATGAATATGCTATGAATGGCATTTTTTTTTCAGGTTGCTAACATGAACAATGCAAAAAACATAGCTAGCTATACCCTCACCTGCAAGAACAGAATTCACATTTTAGTTGTACTTAATTTCTGAAAGAGGAGAGGTAGATCAAAGAACATCGTCTGAGACTTGATGAGCAATCAAAGTGAATTCTCCATCTTTCTGATGTGTGGTTTTTGAGAATCCKGATGAATAGATGTGAAATATGTAAGTTGTGAAAAAAATGTATGTTAGTTATAGGGGTGAACAGGTTCTGTCAGGAAAACTCAAAAGTGCAGAACATCAAGAGCGCATAGAATAMTCAACCTGATATGCATTTTTTTAATTAAAAGCTAACTTACTGTAGGTGGGAACTATGATTTATGAAATCATAATCCTTTTTAATTTTTAAATAAATTTAATTAATTAGTTGTTAATTTAAATAAACTAAATACTTTTTTAAATACTTTAAATACTTTTTTAGATTTTTAGAAAATCTAATTTCTAAATCACAAGAAAGTAAAAGGAGTAAGTTAAGAAATTAAAAAAATATAAAGAAATAAAAAATAATTAAGCAAAAGAATTCTGAAAGAATTATGAGTCAGTGCTCATAACTGAAGGAGCGTGAAGCCTGAAAGCTTTGAATAAAATAATTGATAAAGTAAAATGAGCTTTTGAGAGTTGGGGATGGAGAAAGCTTGATAAGGACAGATCTAGGAGTAGAAAGTATACCTTCAGAGAACAGCATCATTTAGGAGATGGTTTAATGGCAAAACAAATCAAGTTATCACGGTAGAATAAATCCTTAGATTTCTTTTTAAATAGCTGAATCTAAATGAAAATAATGTTCAAGTGAAAATTGAAAAAGTTTTCAACTCTTTTATTTTGCCTCAGAAGATCACCTGCTTAAAAAAATTCTGAAACAATCTACAAGAACTCTAATATTTGTCAAAAATTTTCAAAAGATGTCCAAATCATAACCAAGAGTTATCTGACTCAAGGCTGTATACATTATTCTAGCAAAGATATGCTAAAATATTTATAAAATATTTGCCAGTTTATTTTAGAAAACAAGCCTAACTTCACCTCCAGTTAAGATTTCAGCTTTTTGTATTTTTTACAGGAAAATAATAAAAAAAAACTTAATATTTTATGTCTGTGTACAAAAAACAGAACTACAATCTGATAAAATGAAAATTTGTCAGTGTCATAACCCTCAGAGAAGAGGCAGAATAACAGTGAGCTAAACTGTAAGCTCGTAGATGTCACTGAAACTTTACTTTGTCAGAATACTGATAGACAGTTTGACATAACTACATTTATTTTTATATAAATCATATAAGAATATCTATAGATTAAAAATGCAGGTAGAAATAATTTTTTAAAATCTCTCCTTTTCCATCTCTCCAAATTTTTTTTATTTTGTTTTCATGGTATTAGTGGCAACTGTATGTAACTGCATTGTTGTATAATTAACAAGTTTAGTGGAAGACATTGGCTACTCTGGGTAGTTGAAACACGTAATTTAAATATGAAAATTATGTATTGTAAAATATTGTTGTTTAAAGTTTACTAAATTATGTCCGTCAGGACAAACCTAGTTTTAAAAGCCTTGAGGAAACTATACAAGAATAAGGAGTAAATCAGATAAATGACTAAATGATGTTCAGAAGGGAAGACAAAATTCCCTAAGGTTCCAATAAAACCATTCAGGTGTTTCACCTTTTCACAGTTCTGTTGAAAAAGTGACATATGAATCATTTATATTATAAATGTGTCTTGAATAAAGGCTATACCACCACCACTCCAAATTTCGGTGAGATCATGTAAGGTTTTTACAGTCCTGCACATGCAGTCATGAMTGAAACATTAAACTTTATGTTAATATGTTCTGTAAAAATGTTCACCTAGTAGTATATATTTTCATTCTAGTTTCTGCATGAAACTCAAGAGGATTGTTCTGTTTTTAGCTTTTCATTCTGCAAATATTTATTTAAAATGATTTATTTATGCTGAGAAGTTTCTAAATACTGAAAAGCTAATCATATTAGCTCTCATTATCCAAAACAAGCTATGATGGAATATTTTAAAATTATAATAGAGAAATTCAGTATATGATATGCAACACGTATTATATTACAGTCACACTTCATGCAGGATTTGGCTTTCTGCTGAAGTAAGCCATTGATCTGTTTGTTTGGCTTGTGCAATTCTAAACATTCCCTCTATTTTGTTAGAGGCACAAATAATTCAATTTCAGGACACGGGTTATCTGTTTTCTTTCTTTCATAGCTAGCTTATTTGTATGGAAAAGGGATTTTTATTTTAGAGAAGAACTAACTGGGAAACAGAACATATCTTCATGAAAGATTGATTAAAAATAGCAAAAATTCAAAATGCTGTCAGATATGTTTTGTTGTAGTTGCCTACRTGCAGGTACTTGAAGCCATTTATAATTCTACTTGGATCGCCATTTTCTTGCTAGAAAGGTTCATCTCCCAGAGGACGTATCATATCTGAATGGAGTCCTGGGGTCAGATTCATCTTCACATTGAGACATTTACCTTTGAGTATCTTCATCATAGGTATCTGTATACAAGATAAGGCTCTCAAGAACCTATAATAGAAAGTTGAGTCACAAGACTCAGTTTACAAGACCTACAGGAGGGGCCTGACCTCACAGACGAACACATAGAGGCCAGGCAGGATGCTTGAAGGCATCTGACATGCGGTAGATACCACTGTTTGTTAATTTGTTTTAGATGACAAAATGGARCCTTAATCAATACAGAGACTTGACTCAGTAGTCCACATACAGGCTTCCCGTGCTTCGGGGGACACGGTACTGAGCTGGCAGGTATGACAGATGGGCTTTACGGGAGACCTGTGTCCCTGTGTGGTGACAGCAGTCAGCCAGGCTGGAATACCCAGGAGTGTCTCAGGGAGCCCTAGCACAAATGTGTGCGCAGCTTGTAGTCCTGTGCTTCTGCGTTGRCTGTAACTGGCTTCTTAGGTTTTCCTTTAAATCTCAGACCCTGTAATCAAGAGATCATTAGAAGCTACAGTCCTTTTTTTTTTCTCTCTTCTTTTCCTTTGTTTATGAAACTTCTATCCCTTGTGCTTGCAAGGAAAGTKCTTCGAGTGAAGGGCTCTCATCACTGAACTTTCCTTAGAGACCCTGAAGAGTGACAGATAACATATGAAAACTAACTTGTTAACTACAGTCATAAGATTTGAACTTCAGCTACCTACCTAGAGGTTTAAAAGATTATTCTGGGCTTCAGCTTGCATATTTTCAAATTTTATGGTGATTTTTTGTGATTATTTTGCTCATTGACTTTTTAAAAATATTTTATGAAGTTAGAGTTAACTAATTAGGGAGAAACAAGGAAAAAATTTCCAGAATCAGAGCTAAATATTTAGAAAAAGAAATGATCACGTGTAATTGATTAAATGAAGTCTGCTATTTTAAATCTGATAGAATACATTGCATTAAAATAATATCATTTTCTATGCAATTTTGGAGGGATAGGCTTAATATTGGTTAGTATATATAATCTGGGAACAGAACAGGTTTTTATTTTTATTTTAGTAACATCTTATTAGATACGGTACTGAATATGAAGCAACAAATTCTATACTTGGAGACAACAGTATATCATAAGTGATTAAATCAAGAGAACTAAATAAATACATACTCTTGTTCTCTGTATTTCTATATGAAAAAAGATAGCTAATATTATCCTTACTTAAGTGGCATCTAGCTGCTCTAGCAAGCAAAAAGAAAATATTTAGGAGAAAATAGGACCTTCCTTATATTCTTCACAGATTTAATTATTTCCTCTATTTTGTCTTATTCACATCTTACTTGTTTACCATACTGTAATTCCATTGATTTCAGTATACTTTTTGCTAATTTATATTGAGAGAAGAATTAGAACTATTAATTATCGCTTTGATCATGATACTCTATCCACAATCATAACACAGTAAGACAAAAAATATCTTGAATAGTTACTGTGAAAAGGAGTGTGACAGTGGTTGGTTGGTTGGTTGGTTGGTTTGCTTGTCTTCAGATCCTTAACCTTTAACAAATGAATGATGTTTTTATTAAAGAATAATGGGAAATGACTAATTCGCTTGAAATTTCCTCCACTTTTTAGTGAGATAACTCTGAGAGTTGTCAACAAAAGACTAATAATTGTGCTTTCATTATAATAAGAGGGTCTCATAATATTGTTGCTAAGCATAATGACAGTTTGAAGGGTCTCTAGGATATGCTTATATCATACTTTTAAATTGTAGTTTGTTGTACACAACCAGACCATATAAAATGAAATAAAAAATTACCTAGAAAATGTCATGGACTACACAATAAAATGTAATAAAATATATACTTGCAAAAAATTGGAGGTGGTTCGGTAATGATTACATATGCAGTATAATTGGTACAGAATATAAAATCTGTACATTTAAAATTTTCAYGAATAGTAGTAATGCATGAATACACAGAGGGAGGTATATCAGTGTGATAGTTAATTATGTTTCAACATCCATGCAAAAGAAGGGATAATTCGTTTGTAGTCACAGGAGCTAAAATAACAAGAACATTTGATCACAGATGTATGTGTTGCTTCAGGTATACTCTAGCCAGTAAACTCTAATAAGAAAACAAAACATCAGCAAAGGCAACACTTAAAAACTTGTGAATGAAATCACTTATTATTCTAAGATGATGTATTTTCTCAGCATTAAGCAAACATAAAATGATCCTCTACGCTCTCAGGACAAAGTATAATGAGCTCAAAACAACTTAACCAAAGGAAGTTAGTTATAAAAAGAGAAATACTATCTTTTCATTACCAATTTCATCAAATGTATTTTCTCCTTTTGTATTAAAGCTCTATATCTCACTTACTTGGGAAAACAAAGAATTTCTAATAAAATCAATTTCAATGGTATTATAATATAACACAATACAATTATAATTTTTATTAGAAATTTTACTAGATTTTTATTAAATATTTACTATAAATTTTAGTCTGGAGAAGAGAAGACTGAGGGGGGATCTKATCAATGTGTACAAGTACCTGAAGGGAGGGTGTCAAGGGGACAGGGACAAACTCTTCTCAGTTGTCCCATGTGACAGGACAAGAGGCAATGGGCAGAAATTGAAGCACAGGAAGTTCCGCCTGAGCGTGAGGGGGAATTTCTTCCCTGTGAGAGTGATGGAGCACTGTCCCAGGTTGCCCAGAGAGGCTGTGGAGTCTCCTTGTCTGGAGATCTTCAAGGCTCGCCTGGATGCAACCCTGCCTAACATGCTCTAGATGACCCTACTTGAGCAGGCGACCTTGCTCGAGCAGGGGGCTCTAGGTGACCCTGCTTGAGCAAGGAGGTTGGACTAGAAGATCTCCAGAGGTCCCTTCCAACCTTTCCAACTCTTTGATGCTGTGACAATTTGTATATATTTTATGATGCAATTAACTGCTTTGCAAACATCGYCCCTGCCTTTCGTTGTTTTATCAAGGACAGTATTCAATCAATAACAAAGGCATATATATCAAGTATCAAGGGCAGTAACAGTCCTTTGCTAGCAGTATTATTGCACAGAGCATAATATATATCCACAGGAATAGAAGGTATCTAAAACCACTCAGCTTTGTTCACCTTTCATACCTGTATACAGGAAGTTTCCTCTCTGTCAGCAGTTTTTCTTATTCCTCATTGTGGGGGGGGAAGGGGAAAGCATTGGGCACTGGAAACATTGATGTATGCTTGAACAGCTTTGACTGAAATAGAAGGGCCATAGCCAAAGCCACTACTATGACTTACATAAAGCCCACTTTAAAGCAGATTTGTTTTGAAAAGAATGAGTTGGAAACATCCAAAGCAGACTAAGGGAGAAAGTAGAGCGGCGAAGGAGTGCTGACAAGCAGGGATTCAGCATTCATCTTCACTCCTTGTGTCCCTTTGACTTAGCATTATAGAAGGTCAGCAAGGGTGTACCGCTGATGTTATCACATTGACCTGTATAAAGCACAAAGTCTTCAAAGTTAACAAAATAGATACCAGAAAAAACAGGAAATAGTTAGAAATTTCTAAGCTCTRTTTTCTGAGATAATGTTCAATATTATTATTGGAAACAACATCTCTTCATTGATATTATAGGACTCTGGAATTGTTTTATATTTTTATTTTGCTTCAGAAAAATTTGAATGTCTCATTATTTGTTCCAATGAAATTGAAATTAATTTTGCTATTGTTTTCCTCTGACTCTTCTTTTTATTCAGACACATAATGCCATAACATAGACATAATTTCTGACCCAAAAAGTGATTCTCTTAAAAATAATAAAACTGAACACTTGACTAGAACTGTAGAAGAAATTTTTATAAATTGTTCCTAAATTCTTCATTATGTTCAAAGGTTAAAAGTTGTACTTATTATATGTGTGCATTTTTAAGATGCATCTCAGATAGATTTCATGTAGAAATTTCAGTAGTAATGATATCATAAATAATAATAAGGAGATAGATAGCAAACTACATATGCTAGTAGAAATCATTAGCTAACCTTAAAAAAAAACCTCAACTATCTGGGAGATGTTGGTTTTAGGTTATGTAGATGAAACTGGAAGTTAATTACTGCAGCAGTTATTTACAAAGCATAGGAATCAGCAATTTTAAACATGTTTGCCTGTACAGAATTCTGTTTCATGGATGAATCATGGCATTAGTTCCTGACATGAATGCTTTAGTATATATTTAGATCTTCAATAGTTTCCATAGAGCTTTATAAAACACACTGTGTACCATAAAAGTAATAAAGTCACAACTCTGAAGAGCTTAAAATGCCAAAAGCTTCAAAATTTAACACAGAAATTGTAGGACAGACAGCTCCTCTTGACAGAGGAACTCTCAAGAGGAGCATCAACACTAAGGTACTTCCAGGGTCCCTATCACCATAAGAATAATGAATTRCCAATTACTAGTCTTTTTAGAGATAAAATGACAGTTCTGTATTCCCAGTATGTCCAGCAYGCCTTACCCCTTGTTTGAAATCAGGGAAAATAAACATGACCCTAACTATGTATATATGCATATAAAATCACAACATAGAATGAACAGTCCTCAGTTAATGGGAGTTAATGTGTTATGTGTTATTACGCCTCTAGCCCACTAAATAGATTTTTTAAACTGAAATTGAATGATATGAACCCGTAAGGGCTTAAAATTTGAGAAGATAAAAAGAGATTGGGAAGGGAAGTTAGCTCACAAAGAGGATAAAGATACAAAAGACAGCAAAGACTGGAAGACTCAGCCCTTTACCTGTTGAAACTATATAAAACATTCATAGTTTATAACGGATAATTCCAAATGTTTCAAAAGTTGACATCTCAACTACTTTCTACCTACAGGCTGAAAGGTTAAATATGAAAACACAAACATAATGAAGAATGCTCTGAGACCTTTTTCTCTTTTTATTTCTTTCTTTTTTCTTTTCTTTTCTTTTTTTTTTTTCCTTGTGAAGCTTTCTGGGCAAATACATTACTGACAAGTTTAGAAAAGTTGTCTTATGGTCTCCATGGCACAAAAATTATTTAAATGCATTCATAAATATATTTTATTAGTCTTACAAGAGGAAAACATTTGGATAAAGAAGGAATCAATTTTATGGATAAAAAATGATGATAAGAAGAAATGCAGTATGTGTTTAGGTTCATGTTTAATGTGGTGAAATGGTAGGATGGATAGAGRGTTACCAGCTCACAATTTTCTTATATATTTTAGTATCTGTGGTATTTTCCTTAAAGAGGGTGGCTAATCTTAATGGCTTCTACAGTCTGCAAAACAACTAAATACATAGAGACAAGAAAAACAATACAAATAAATATATATTTTAAGGCAAATGTAAAATTTTGTAATTTTTGGAGTTGGTAATGCTTAAGCTTTCAAAGACTCCTTTCAAAAAATGCCCCGTAAAAATTAAATAATGCAACATTTTTTTCCATGTTGAGGGACTCAGACAAGTCACTTCATAGATGTGAAAGCAAAATTTAGGAAAAGATGAGATTTCTCTCTACATTCTGATTCTTAAATAAGAACAATGCACCTGGGAGAATGAGCAGCACTCTATAATAGAGGATGTGGCATCCATAGCATGAAAGGATTCTCAAAGTTATTCTGTCTCTCAGCAAGACAGTGCTTCCAGGTGGTCTSTTCAGGACGTTCTCCTATAGCACCGTGCTCTCAACTATGCCTTTTCAAAACCTGACAAGTTTAATACTACTGAAAGATTTTTATTTTCTTTACAATGACTTTTTTTTTCTTTTTTAACTGCGGTACAATGTAGTTATACTCTACGTTAACAAATCTAAGAAAGGAGAAGAAAATTGAAGGAAATAAAAACAATAAGAACAACRGACTGTTAGTGGCCAGGTTATTATTGTAGTTCATATTGAATACATCCGCAAGATTTCTGATTAATATTTGAAAAAAAAGAGTTGAAGAAAAGTTAAAATATACTGAAAGCAATGAAAAAAACAGTTTACATCACTATTTATTTCTGAGAAACTAAATATAGATACTGATAATAAGAAATACTAAAAAAGAGAAGACACAAGAAAATGATACTTTTCCTTTGCCATTCTGTTCTTTGATATTAGGTTCAAACAGTAGAAATTCTACCAGTTTCATATATAACCCCACAAAAATATCTTTTTCTTTCTTTCTTTCTTTCTTTTTTTTTTTTTTTTTTTTTTTTTGCATTTAAGCACAGTCAGTATATGACAGTTGATACCAAATGCTTTTGATAATTGCACAATGGCATGAGCTTTTCATGGCCCAGTTTCTTCAACAGTCCAGACCCCACTCATTGAGATCTGATTTACAGTACAGAGGAAGTGTAGCTGAATGTTTTTGATGTTACTGAAGGACCTTCAGAGGAAAATGTAGCCTGTTTTGATTTCCCTTTCTGACAAATTCATGTATCAGTTTCCCAATTCCCTGTCCTTTACTGTCTGGACTACAGATCCTTTGTTTCATCTCACTCCTGACAACAAGGTGTTTGTTGCTTATATTGACATGTTTTGCCATGTGCCATCTATTCCCTTTGAAATAATCCTGACAATTTTACACACACAAAAACTAATGCAGCTGCACCTCTATAGTTACACCTAGCCACTTGCTTGAGAATCTTTACTTTGAAAAGTGGTATAGATTTTCCCCTGACACTCTCTCCAAGGTTAGCATGATTGATCTCATTTTCATGCTCCTCTGAAAATCACATCAATCTATGTCCACTGCAGCTGTTAGTTATTGAAGTAACATACTAAACATACACACTAAAACCCAGTCCAAATGCACATCTTGTTAGCCACTAGATTTTGTGCCAACACATTACAAGCTGCTTCATGTCTTGATCACAGGAAGCAAGTGGGGAGAGATAATTAAATAATCCCTTCATGCATGTATTTACTTGGAATGGTTTAACTGATGTGTCTGTATGCTAGTAGAATGAGCAAGCACTAAGAAAGAGCCTTATATAAGGGGATCTAATGTGAACATCACGTTCAATCTTTGTCCCAGCAGGGCTCAAACATTTTTTTTATTATTATTACTTTTCTAGATAGACAATTCAGCATTTTTTAACTTCTGAACACAAAAAAATCAAGATAAGCTGGTTTTTTTTCTGTTTAGTTGGTTGTTTTTTCCCCTTGTGCAGAGATATGAGAAAAGTAAGTATCAATTGCCTTCTCTGTGCAATTTTCATTTATCTTTGTCCTTTAAATAGGATTGTTTATATAGACTTTGATTTGTAAGATTTTGTCTTCAATATAGCAATTTTTTAATATGGTATACTAAGTTCATGTTCTGCTTTTCAGAACTGCAGAGTTGTAAGCACTATTTGATATTGAGTGATGGGAGATGAAAAAAGTGTTGTGTGCAATTATATACTAAAAGAGATATTTTCACAGCTGTGTGCGTTGGTACTATTGGAGCTAAGCTTGCTAGCAGCTCAATAAACTCTGTTTTGCTGTGTGATGCACAAGTTCAATCCCACTTTTGCATAGTCAAACAGAAACATAGAACTAAAAAACAGCATTTTGTCCCCAAATAGATCAAAGTCATCTTCCTTCTTGCTAGATTTTTTGCCTGATTTCCTAAGGAAATAGAACATATTTGTTCACTGTATTTGAATATATGTCTGACAGTCTTCTATCTAAAACCTTGAAGACCACTGACAAATTTTAAGTAATGCCGAAGAGAGGGCATTCAAAGATATGAAATTTGTCCAAGTTTCATGAAAGATCGTGTATGGGAAGTGGACAGAGAACCTTTAAACTCATGTATAATTTGCCAATATATGTTTGGATACAGCTGCAGCACTTCTTACTATCCAGTAATTAGGGGACAAGGGAGGGAGATTAAGATTTTAGTGACTAATGTGAAATTGGAAAGAAAGTGGAAGTACTATCTCTGTGTATCTGTAAGGATATGCACCAATGACACTTCTAGGAAAATAATATACACTTCCATAAGAAATCAGAAATCCTTAGTTTTCCTCTTGGAGGAATTTACTACTCATTTTGGATTTTTTTTTTAAAAAAAGACTTCATCTCACTGGGTGAAAAACTTACTACTTGGAAATTTGTTGATGGCCACTACACAGCCACAAAACTTTGGTCAACATTTTCCTTTCATCTACGTAGTTATTTAAAGCTGACCACTCAACATAATCTTTTATAYCTAAATTGTTGTTTCAAATGTTTATATACTTCTGTTATTTCTGCCGCATGGAATTTACCATCCTGACAAGACTTCTTGACTAGGTACCTGAAAACTATCTGTGTGTTTTATAAGTGTGTAAGATATAAATTTGTGCTATTAAGAAACCTCCCACAAAAGYTGGCTGAAGCAAGTTGTTACTATGTAGAGTTTATCCTTTTACACTCTTGATAAATTAGTCACTGAAAGAAACAGTTGTCTTATAGATTCCTGGACTCCAAAAGGCTATTAAGTTTTATGCATTTGCAGAGTTGAATGAAGAACACTTCCCTGAGTGGAAGAGTGGAGCAGCTAAAAACTCCATCTAAACTAGAAACATATAGCAGAAAGAAATAAATAATAAAAAAAAGTTTCCTCTGTGTCTATTAATTACACTTTTTAGGAAAGAAAAAAAAAATAAAATGGAAATCGTAGTGACCAATACTAACAAATTCTTAAATATTTGATATTACTAAGAAGTTTCAGGTATACTSAGGAACATTAATTAATTATGAATCTGTTACAAAAAGAAAATAAAAATATTTAAAAAAATACCTCAAGGTTGTTTAGGAATTAAAAAATCCAAAAGAGACCAGATATTTTTGTATTATCTGCAAACAAACACTATCTTCGTATCTAAATTTGAGCAGCTTCTCACATATATCAAAAATACACAAATCATAGAGCATGGTGAAAAGTGGAGCATACTTTGGTAAGCACAGGTACTCTTATGATGGATAGAAAAATTAATCTAAAAAACTGTATACATATATCTCAGATTACTTTTTTCCCTCAKTCAGCCATAAAGAAGATGCTGCTGTTAAGAAGTTACCCTATTTACCAAACTGCTTTTGCTAGATACGATATRCTGTCATACCTGTTTCTGTGAAGGGTGACAGTATTGACTGCCATTTGAAACGGCTCCTGAAACCGAGGCCATAGCTATACATCAGGGTAGTGCTGCACCCGTGGGTAGGACCTAGGTGCTTGATTACCATATGACTATGATAAGGTTGACAGTAGCACTGGAGACAGCCTGATGCACACTTATTGCTGAGGACCGTGTGTCCAGAGTGCTTTTAGCTAGGGAACACACTCACAGAATCACAGAATGGCTGAGGTTGGAATGGACCTCTGGAGACRGTCTAGTCCAATCCCCCTACACAAGCAGTRTCACCAAGAGCATGTTGTCTAAGACCCACTATTGTCCAGATGGCTTTTGAATGGAGGAATGGAGACTCCACAGCCTCTGGGCAACCTATTCCAGCGCTCCCAYGTCCTTCTCTGCAGAGTTGTTTTCCAACAGGTCAGCCCCCAACCTGTACTGGTGCATGGAGTTACTCCTCCCTAGATGCAGGACCCTGCACATTCCTTTGTTGAACTTCATGAGTCCACACAACTCTCTAGTCTGTCCARGTCTGTCTGAATGGCAGCATTGTCCTCAGACACKCCTGAGGGGTATCAGACACTCCTCCCAGTTTGATATCCTCAATAAATATGCTGATGATACAGTCTGTCTCTTCATCCATGTCATTGATGGACCCAGTATTGACCCCTGGGGGATGCTGCTAGCTACAGACTTCCAACTARACTCTCCACCACTGAGCACAACCCTCTGAGCTCTGCCTTTCAATCAGTTCTCAGTCCATTTCACTGTCCACTCATCTAGCCTGCACTTCTTGAGCTYGYCTGTGAGGATATTACAGGAGGCAGTGTTAAAAGCTTTGTTTAAGTCAAAATAGAGAACATCCACTCCTTTCTGCTCATCTGCCCACTCARTCATTCCATAATGGAAGGCTATCWGCTTGGTTAAGCATGATTTCCTCATGGTGAATCATAGAATCAGTAARGTTGGAAGGGACCTCTGGAGATCATCTACTCCAACCTCCCTGCTCAAGCAGGGTCACCRAGAACATGTTAGACAGGGTTGCATCCATGCTGGCTACTCCTGATCACCTTCTTTTCCTCCATATCCCTGGAGATGACATCCAGAACGAGCTGTTCCATCACCTTTSCAGGGATGGAGGTGAGGCTGACCGGACTATAGTTGCCTGGGTTCTCCTTCTTGCCCTTTTTGAAGGCTGGAGTGACAYTGGCTTTCTTCCAGTCCTGAAGCATTTCTCCGTATCACCACAACCTTTCRAAGATGGTTGAGAGTGGCCTTTCAATTATATCTGCCAGCTCCCTCAGCACTTGCAGGTGCATCCCATCAGGGCATATGATCTCTAGCTCGATCTTCCTCACTCAAAGGAATTTCTTCTTCCTTTCTCCAGACTTTCTACTTAGTCTTTGGATCCTGGGATTCCTGAGGGCTGACCAGGAAAGTCTGAGAAAGAAGAAGGGAGTAACCATGCCAGATATGATTATTGAAGGGATGTCTTCCATATACATGCAACATATAATGCTGCAATCAGTTCGATTCAAAATGTTCAGCTAAGTTACCTAAACAAAGGTATATACTGCTACTTGATAAACTTTAGGATATTCAACRACATAATGGATAATCCACTACAACATTATATAACAGTAGACCCATGCCTTTCTGGACTGGCAAATGAAGGTGAAGCAGGATACTGTAGATTATCTTAGATGGCCTGAGATATCCATCTGTGAGGAACCAGACTAGTCCAGGAATTCTTCATTGCAGCTGATATTCAAGTCTTGAGTATCTTAAGATTCTATATCTATTTCATATATTTAATGAATAAGAAACAAGGAATCACAAGGAAATACTCATATGTGATCTAAACACCTGCAAAAAGGAAAAAGTCAAAGAGCCAATTGATTGGAAAGGCAGAATTGAAGTAAAGGTATCCATGCAAATTTAATTTGGTTCTCCTTATGCATAGACATTATAGTTCAGTCTTTAATTGTATGTTCATGTATTTGTTTCTATAATTTCTTTCTATATATTTAACTCATTGTACAAGATAGAGGATTTATTCTGATCAATAGCAATTTAATATATTATTTTTCATTATTTTTGAGAATGTGGTAGTAAGCCTATTTTAGTGCTCCCTATTCAAAGTGCTTGTGATGTCAAAATTAGTATTTTTCCTTATGGAAATTTCTCAGCTGAATACTTCACATTCCTGCAAGGTCCATCAAATTCATTTGTGTTGTCATCCACAGCTCATTCATAGCTGCGACTGTTAGATCTTCTTCACAGACCTCTGACATTTGAACCGAAAGAGAGAGTATTAAAGTACTACTCTTGCAGTAGCAGGAGAAAGACACATAGATTTGTTCTGACAACAGGATTTGCAAGAATTACAGATCTTTTGTTCTACTCTTGAAAATGCAAGGACTATAAACTATATTAGCACAGATAGTTTTTTTTCTCCTCAAAGTTTGAATACTTCTGCTCTCTCTCATCAAACTTCTGATTTTTTGTTTTTTTCAGTCCAGCCTATTCTCTTTGATTCATTTTCACAGTTCTGTTTTTCTAGCCTGGGATCCAGTCTTCAGTCTCCAGAGTTCACTTCCCTATACCAATYCTTTTACACACAAACACTTACCACCCAGTCATTTTTATTGATCTAATCCTCGTAGTCTAGGTATATAAATAACTACATTTTTATGTTGTGGATTACCCTTTGAAGGCCTTCCTCATCGACTTTTGAGAGAACGGAGACATTTAGAGTAGGGTTCAGCTGACAGCACACTGGAAAATTTGTTCTTTGTCATGTTTTAGATGGTGTAGGGTTTCATATCTGATATCCAACTACTGTTTCATAAAAGCATAGATCTCTCAAAGGTCCTACACTATATCTGCCAGCCTTCTGTCAATCAGTGTCTTGGTTACCCTATATGCATGTACCTAATCACTGGCAAACAAAGACTGCCTTTACTTTAGAAAAGAATGTTCAAATAGACTGCAAAAGCTTAAGCAGGTAGTAGGTTGACTCGCTCCCAAACTGAGAAAAGATACTAGGATGTAGAAGTTTAATCAAGGTTAGTTATATACCTCTTACTTTTTACAATCAGCTCCACATTGTCAATGACAGCATGAAAAGTTAGGAGAATAGCTGTTCTGTTCCAAATGGGCAGAAGGCCACTTTACATTTTTTRTTCCAAACAATGATTACTCAGGGCTAGATAATAGTCATCTGTCTTTGATCAGATGTGAAGGAATAGGTATCTGGCCTATAATTAGAAACATTTAATTATGCAAAGCCACAGGGGAAAAATCAAACAAATTTATTGGAGAGTGAAATGCTAAAAGAGAAAATTGCATAATAGCTTACTAAATAATGAAAGGTGTAATTAGCTGTATGGCTGCTTTTGTTGCTTTTAAGATGGAGTAGGCAGATTTTATATTAGTTTAGTTTAGTTTAAATACTACCAAGCCAACTGATGGAGAAAATCTATCAAGATGTAGAATAGCTAAAGAGAATTTAGAAGTGCTTTTTAATTTTTACTGCAGCTGTTCACAAAATTCCAAGCATTTATAGGTAAAAATATCAAAAATAGTTTTTTTCTTTCTTTGAGACTCTTTCCAGAAACTTTTAGCTRGAAACATTTAATTTTACTGTAAGGTTAAAAACAGTGAATAAAAAATATTAGAGGGAAAAGAGAACAGTTTCATTCTATCTACAATTTTATAGAAAAAATGACTATTTCTCATTCTTCTTTAGGAATTTTAATACGTTCTGGCCTTGAGAATGCATTTGGCTACATATTCTGGAGTACATGGGTTTGCTAGCTAGAAGAGTTTGCTAGAACAACACCATATTCTATGCTTACTAGAGTTATACAGTATCTATTTCTATTTTAATATTCCAATTGATACCAAAGATATAGTTTAACCAAACAAGCTCTCTGCTTTACCTACCTGCTAAACAATGTAGTTGTCAGGTTTTTTTGCTATCTTATTTATAGCTCAGCATACAATAGAATTTTATTGTTACTCTAAAGTTCTATTTCAATGTACTCAGAAGAAATAACTCGAGAATGAGAGTTTTGGATATGCTACAAGCTGAAGAACTTTTTCCAATAATGGCCTAGACACTTATAATGGAATATACTATATTATATAGGAAATTAGTCCTTAGAACAGAGATCAAAATTAAAAAATCCACCTTCTTAGATAGATACTGTGTTCACTAGAGCCAAGTAAKTATAGGCTGCTTTTTCACATATTGAGACAAATTCCACAACAGGAAGGAGGCCTYCCCACAGAAAACAAGAAAACAGCCAACAGTGAGATGTTAATGCCTTCTTCAGCAGAGCAGGAGAAGTAGGAGCTGTGGTTGAACCCAGTCAGAGGAGACCCCAAAAATAAGTTTAGCCTAAGTCTTTTCTCTCTCTCTCTCTCACTTTTTTTTTTTTTTTTTTTTTTTGAGGGCAGAGGCATAAATGAGGCTTGGAGGAGGAGAAGTGTAGTAGTCACCTGCATTCAGGAAAAACATGGCACAYGAAAAACATAAATGTGTAGAAACTTTACATTGCTCTTCACTTACCCTTTAAGACTTTAGCCAGAGTTCAGCATTTCTTATTTCAAAATGTTCAGTGCACTGTTTGACTTGGACGTGATTCAAAGACATTAACTTTTTGCATTCACAAGCAGCAAAGCTCTGTAATCCTGACTGTAGATTCCAAATATGATGCTGCAGCATCCACAGTTTAGTTGCACATATCTGTAACCAGTAAATGAATTGGCCTTGGTAAGTCAGGTATCCCAACATCTTACTGAAGTCTTTTCTGAAGTGAAATCCAGATCCATACRTATTTTTCTGAGCCTTCCTGCAATGCAATAACTAATAATTCAAAAAATTGAGATGCTGAGAAAGAAAATGAACTAGAATCATTGCATACACTAAACCTAATAGCATGTGTGAAAATTCCCAGGGCTATAAGCAAAGATTTCCATCCATCTGGAATACAGATGGAGAATATTCTCCTGAGGATAGTTCAGATACAAGAGGATAGTCACATATCAAAGATGTGATCAGGAACTACTATTACTACTCTGAAGAATACTTAGGAGTAAAGTTAGAGGTGGTGCCCACCTGTTCCGTAATGTCCTAGGAACTAGAACTGTCATAAAAAAAAATGTATATCTGGTTTCAAACCTGCCTTCTTTAGTCCTATTGAAACCTACATTACCTCATTTCCTAGCTTTTTATTGCCTGCTCTGCCTGCATTTTGGACTGCAGAACCTCAACTCCACAGCTGGTCAAAGTACATGAGTTCTTGTCAGAACCTGCTCTCTGTTATGGTTATTTATTTATTTATTTATTGTATTTTTCTTTCCTGACTATGAGAATTATTTAGTATTTTGGAAGTGTAAGTAATTTATAAAGATGTACAGCCAAGGTTTTCTCAGATGGTGAAATGAAGATGTCCAATGCACTCTGTCAAAATATCAGGGCAACTGAATGTGTTTCTAACTGCGTTTTAATTTAAACATCTAAGAATGAGTACAGTATCAGTCACTTTTTAACCTTTTGATGACAGAACCTAATTCCCAGCATTTTTTTTTCATAATCTTAGTACTTCACATTTCATATTAGATTGATGTTATACATTTCAAAATGATGAAGCCAATCTAAGATTTTCTTCTTAATAATATTACAGAATTACAGTTTCCACAGGCTTGTAACAATTAAGCAGATTCCTTTGCAAGTATGAAAAAGTGTCCATTTTATCACTGACTATTTAGGTGGCATCTAGGCCTGATAGAAATTGTATGGCCTTATTTTCAACAAGCCTTCTCCAGTTTTGTTTGTATAACTTCTGATTTACATCATTTATCTTTGAAGATACTATTGAGTCAAAAGAGTTCAACTACCAGGAGAAGCTGAATCAGCGTCATCATTCTGTTTGTTACCTGAAACAGCCATTCATGCCACAGCAAAACTATTAACTACGTAGAGAGGCACTTCCTCCTCCATATTCCCCTTCAGCTCTGCTAGATCTAGATAAATTGCCGTAATAAAAACCACTAGTGAGTGAGGAAATATGGCAGAGGRAGGGAGAGAAAGAGAAAGAAAAGATAACTCATCTGCTCCCCTATTAGATTAATCAGACCCTCTAAACAGATTTTAAATGCCTGTGACACGTTTTTCATTCTCAGGGTAATAAGATTCTATCATGCGACTAGTAGAAAACATCACTCACATTTCTGACAAAAAGGCAGCTATCATAAAAACACAATGTGAGATACTTACAGTTAACTCATACACTGTTTATATAAACTAATCCAATGAATAAGCAATATGAACTTTAATAGGAGAAAMACAGATTCCCATGTGAAGATTATGTAGGAAAAATCAATAAAATGACCATGACTTAGCGTATAAAGTGAATGTCTATAAATGTAGAATAYCTTCCCTTCCAAATATAGAGGAAAGGAGAGGGGAGAAGAAGAAAAGAGAAACAAAGGGTTCAACTGCACTGAATTCATCTGTCTGGTGGCTCTTTACACAACCTTCTTTTGAGTGGCTTCAGCTTAGTGAACATATTTGTTGCGAACTCATTCCAATTGTACTGTGCCCAGGGAGCAGACATCATGTTATTTAAAATGCTCTTACGTTGTGATGATGAACTGCCTGCCAATTAGTGTAATAAAATTGCTTTATGCAGTTTTCTTGTGGTTGAATCTGTTTGTAGGGCTACTGCTATGGGGATTTTGCAAGTTTTCTATTAGAAAACCTATTTATAGTCATTTATATAGGAGATGCTGAAAAACAAAATATACAAACTACAACAAATTGACACTTCATTTCCCTTGCTGTTAAACGAGATTCTTGAAACTATTTGGTAAAAGTCAGTATTTGTTGACTAATTTATGGGAAGAAATGCTTCACATTCACGGATCAATTTAATTTTGTGGGTTGTTAGCCTCCTTAAATTTCTCTTTTTTGTTTTATGGTGAGTTTGGACTATGAAATATGGAGCCAGAGTCTCAACTACTGTATTGACTTAGTTCTATCAAAGTCAGTGAGACTATATTGATTTACACAAGCTGGACTTCAAGTAGTTCTTCTCTAAATTGTATTTACAGAAGGTATTTGGAGAGTGTTCTTAGTCAAGGAGCTAGTTATTTATCTCAACAATATTCCTACTATTCCCACCACTAAGACCTACTATTTTATTCAAGTCAACCAATATATGTTATTCTAGTCAGGTGTGTTAAAGACTCTACTAAATATTTGTTTCCGTAGAATGTGTATCAGTAGAGGTCTTTAAAAATTATGTCAGGCAAAAACACCAAGATTAACATAACTGTATTTTATCCTGTCTTGTACCTTCCTGGGATAAGTAATTTAATTAGAATTCTTCCAACACAATCTTTCTAGGATTCTCTATGTTTTGGGAGTCATCCTCTCTTAAGCCTGATTACATCAGTTGTGGTCTCCACTTTCACTTGTGTTCAAACACCTCCACAATGATCAGCACTCCCAGATTCTCCATATCATAYAATCATTACTCCTCGTGTCTACGTGTCCCATCATTACGTGGTCAAACYCAATATGAAAACTTCTCTGACGGTATGAACCCCAGCCTATATTTAAGTAGTGCTTTTTGTTGCAGCCAGCAATGAATCATCACTTGTTTAGGATGGGAAATAGCTATCTTCACTTCTTGTTGCTTTTCACCCTTTAAAGTCCATCATCTTCTTCTATGYGGCAAGAAGGATCAAGCAATATTCCAACTTTAAGATGTAGAATGATAGAATGAAGCTAAGGAATAAGTGAGTTATGAACAATTTTTTAGTCACCACCGACTCACTACTAAAACAGTGTATTCTTAACACTGATTAAGAGAGGACAGAGAAGTGGCTGAGATTAGAGGGTTTTTTTCCATTTTATTTGTTTATTTGTGTGTTTTATTGGGATCAAAACTTTTTTTTTCTTTTGTTATTCTTTCTTTAATACTAGAGAGAGAACAACACATGCATCTGGAGATCCAAAGCTAAAGTGCGAAAAGGAGAATCAAGGGAATTATAGTCTGATAAGCCTTGCTTCAATTCATGGGAAAATGATGGTACAAATAATCCTTAAAASAGTTTCCAAATGCATTAAAGAAAAGGCAATGACTGGGAGCAGTCCACATGGATTCATGAAAGAAAAATCATGCCTGAYCAAACTGACAGCCTTCTATGACAAAACGACTTGATCAGTGGATGAGTGGCAGTCTTACCTGCTTATTTATTTTCTTGACTTAAGAAAACCTTTCCACRCTGTCTCTCATAATGTCCTCATAGACAAATTGATAAAGTGTGGAATAGATGAAAGGACAGTGAGGTAGACTGAAGACTGCCTGAACTGTCAGTGTGAAAGGGCTGTGAWCAGCAGCACAAAGTCCAGTTGGAGGTTAGTGACTAGTGGTTCTCCCCAGGGGTCAATATTGGGGCCAATGATGTTTAACATCTTCATTAATGACCTGGACAATGGGACAGAGCACACACTGTCTTACTGGGGTGAGCTTGCTGATGATACAGAACTGGGAGGAGTGGCTGATACACCTGAGAGCTGTGCTGCCATTCAGAGGGACATCAACAGGCTGAAGAGATGGGCAGAGAGGAACCTCATGAAATTCCTCCCTGAAGCTGGGGAGAAACAACCCAGCACATGGCTGGGACAGACCTACTGGAAAGCAGTCCTGTAGAAAAGCACCAGGGAGTCTTGGCAGGCATGTTCACCATTAGCTAGCAATGAGCCCTTGTGGCAAAGAAAGTCAATGATGTCCTGGACTGCAATAGCCAGAGTGTTGCCAGCGGGTTGAGACAGGTAATCCTTCTCCTCTATTTGGCCCTAGTGAGGCCACACCT
>NW_028186368.1:7275530-7333305 GCF_003343005.1 Rhea americana | reverse complement strand
GATGATCTCCAGAGGTCTCTTCTAACCTCTAGTATTCTGTGATTCTGTAGCCTCGTCACTTTTCRCCAAAGGAATACTCCCAACACTAAAACTATTAGACACTGCAGCTTTTGTATAAAACATGTAATGAAAACTGTTAATTCCCTACTTATCTGAAACACCTGTGCAGTAATATGTTGCATAATAAATATTTCTTTTTTTTTAAKATAAAGTTAATGTGCGAGAATTTCAAAGGTATATTAAGAATGCACAACCTAGTGTATAAATTTTGCTTAAATTCCTATTATTTACCAAAATGATTAAAGTAGTGGGCAAAAAAAATAGATAAATACGTTTCAATTTCATCACACAAAATATAGAACATCCAAGACTTGTAGTATCAAGAGAAAGGCCATGTAAGAAAGTCTGAAGATGTGTATGTATTAACCTGGCTTCTGGTGCAGCTTGGCCCCATTCAAAAGGTAAAACATTTGCTCTTCAAAGGTAATTGTACTAAAGCCCTAGAACAATTCATCTGCGGAAGAGATGGTTACACATTCTGCATGAAGCAGGCAAATTGCATCAGGGAAGGAAAATCACCCCAAGCTTCTACTTAATTTGATGATGGAATTTTAACAAGCGCTTCCCAGGTTTCCCCCTCAGGCACTTCTTTGCTACAGTCCTTTGTATGTTGAAGGACATTGCGAAGATGCGCCTGCTGCTGAAGTGCAGTATACTGCAAGAAGACATTTCATTTGTAGCACAGCAAGAAAAAATTTCCCAGGAGTCCTTCAGGGGATGTTTCATATAGAACATGCTCACATAGAAGAAATACAGCAAACTGTTTACTCTGCTTTTATACCTATGAGAATAAAGCTATCAATTTAATGCTCATTTTCTCTATTTAATTTATTATGCCTAACAGCTAGTTTTTTAAAGTAAAAATAAGTGAGTTTTGAAATGTCTTCTGGGCTTACAGGTGCATCAGAGCCCTCTTRATATGCACACTGAAAAAAAGTTAGCTTAAAAAAATAAAGAAAGAAAGAAAAAGAAAGAGTGAAAGAAGACAAGCTTTTCTATTAGCATGGGATGATTATTATTTATTTAAAATATTAATGTTGAAATAAACATTTTCAAAAATACATGTACACTATCTGCATATTGTAAGGACAATTGTCATAATTACTGTGTTTACTGAACAGCATAGTGCTAAATCCTGTGTAAAGAAGCAGATAGCAAACTAGTCTATTCTACTCCTTCAAGTTCAATCCTGCACCAACAGTTTGGAAAATGACTCTAAAATTATATCCCATGAATAGGCAACATTTGCTGTCTTTTGATTCTCTACAACTCCTGTTATATTTTCTCCAGAAAGGCCACGTTTTCCTGAGAAATAAGCTAATTTAAARTATATATATACCAGTTTATACCTGATCATTTTTAGTAGCATGATGTGATTCTAATTTCTCTTATTGCAATGTCAAACACAGATATCTCAATTAAATAAAAAGAATTGCACTGACATAAAAAAAYGGAATTATTATGAAGCTTGAAGGGTTTGTTTTCTATCTTCTTTTTTTTCTATTTCCCATAAAAATATTTTTTTTACTTTATTGTATTATTGTATCTCAAAAGGAGTTTTTCAGTGTCTGTGCACAGTGGTGGTCATTCATGTTCACAGAAAATGAAAACAGTCTTAAAAAGGTGCAGAGAATCATTACTAGACTAACTGGGAGAAAATAAAGTATTGAGTGGAAGAAGATGGAGAGATGCACACACTCATGAACTCAGTGCATGTGCCAAGCTAGTGACAGCAGAGCCAGTGATTAGACAGGAAGATATACATGTGTGTTAGATGCACTAATATAACTTCCCATTGACAAATCACTCATTTACAGTCAGCTCAGAATGATATCATGGGCAGATTGTCTTGAGTCTGCATCTACCCATATAGGCATTGCCTACTAGAGTTAGACTTACTTAGACTGGATGAATTAAAGTGGTCATGGTGGAGTGGGCAGGTGGATGCCCAAGACCTGTTTCCTGTGCCTAGATTACCCTATTCCTTCTTCAAAGAAAAAAAAAAGAAAGAAAAAGAAACTCAGTAATACATACATAGTGCATTATTTTAGAAAACAAAGCAGAAAAGTGCAGAAGTGTCTGGTTTGTCTAGTTCATTTCTTTGAATTTCAGGATTCCTAGGCATTTGTTGTCTCTGAAGGAGGTACAAAGTGTAAGAAAATCCCCAGATACCTTTTGTGAGGCAGGAACAAGAGCAAGGGCAAACAAATGTCAAATCTCTTGCGGGGAGGAAGGAAGGGAAGAATTATTCGCGAAAATTAGAAAAAATTCATGTGAGAGCACATCARTTTCAATAAACCCCACAAAAGAAAACTAAAACCTGTTACTTTTATGAGGTACTTCACTTCACTCAGGAAAAGGCTTTATCATAAGGACAAAATTCTTGCAGCTAGCAACCAGCTCTGTGTGAAGAAAAGCCAGCAATACGTGACACTGGCAGGCAGAACTTCTTTCCATTCTTTGAGTTTGTCTTTGAGATGTACGGTCTAAATCCTTATTTTATTGCCTCAATTTTTAAAGTCAAATTGTACTCCCTAGTTGCCTTAGATTTAATCTGTTTTATTGTGACTGGCTTTGTAGAGTCATTCAGGATTAATATTATTAGTCTGTTTACTCTACAAAATTATGTTGTTTTTTAAGATAGTTACACTTGCTCAGTATGGAAGCTAATGCTATTTTTAACTGTTTGATTGCTAAAGAAAGATGCTTTCTTTCTGATATCTTTGAGACTAGATACATGATCTGCAGTATATTTGCTATAAGGTAGAGTCTGAAACTAATTATAATGCAYAAGCTGTAACAGGAACTGCAGAACTACCATCCCCCATTTGTATTGCCTTAGTAAATATTAGTGTATGTTATCTAAAACTGCAGTGTGAATTTCTGGCTTTTTTTTTCTTTTTTTTTTTTTTTTTCAAGTAAAAGATATTCTTTTATCTGAAGAGTTTACAGAGCCAGAAGAGAAACATCAGTGGAGCAAAGGATTCATACTATTTGCATGGTTGTTCAATTGGCAAAAACAAACAGTTGAGACAGCAGCTTAGCAATTTGTAACTATCACTATCAGTATCTGCATGCTAATAGATTGTACAGTTTTGTAGCAGTTAAAAGGACAAGAGAATGAGCTACATGTGTCTCATTTAAGCTCCTAGATGTCATYTCCATTTCAGTCATTTATTTCCATTCACATATACACGACGAAGAATAGCAAGAAAGAACAAGGAAGAGAAAGCCATATTCAGCCTTCTGGATTTTGATGATCTCATATATGTGCCTTCAACTTTATAAATGTTATTGTTTAAAATAATCTCTCCTACAGACTAGATAGAYATTTTACAAGCTGAATATTCTGATAATTTGGCTCTTTGTCTCGTCATTCTTCTTCCTAACAAGGAACCTAACACAGTCAAAGRTTATTTACAGAACTGTCACCCTTTCCTGTAGAAGAAAAAATATACATATCCTAAGGGGAAAAAAGAACCAGTTTAAGCAACAGAGCAGTTGTTTACATCAGATTCACCCTTTTCTATGGCATAGATCAACAACATTACTCATTATTGGTATAAAACRTCCACTGTGGAGACTGTGATGTAGACACTCCAAGAGAATTATTGGAAGATTTTAGGTTGATTAGTATATATCCTCTCTCTCATTCCTCCATTGTTTATAAGCTCTCTTAGAGATGATCTATTTATTTACAGCTTTCAATTCTTCTATTGTCAGGATCTTTATATGTTCAATGACTATATTACCACTATACAATGACTGTATTGCCATTTTTAATTAGTAGCCAGGTGACAATTTTTGATGTAGGACTATTTTTGCACCTTGTATTTGAAAGAGAAGTATATTTGCAATGTAAAGAACTGATTTACTCTCAAGGGAATGAGTTAAAGATCTCTTAGAAACAATTAGTTCTTAGAAACAATTAGTTCAGAAATTATTATACATAATTAGTGCTGCTCTCTTTTAGGCTGTGAGACTACCTTCACAAAACTTTAGAAATAAGTGGGGGGAATGATTTCCCACTATAATTAATCCAAAGCATAGAGATAGAGCTGTATATTGCAAAAATTTCTGAAAAGTTCTGAAAGCRGTAAGCTGTAAATGAAACTCAAGTGTTCGGATTCTCAAATGCAGTTTTTGAAATACTGTTCAATATTTTAAGTAAGTTTGAGAAATATGTATTGAATAGATGTCAGGTTGATCATTTGATCCCTACATCTGGGATCAAAGAAGCCAACCTATCCAGGTTCTCTGCCCCTGCCTCCAAAGCCATTTCAAATATATATTAGATATTTAAAAAAAAAAAAAAAAAAAAAAAAGTTGTGATGAAAAATTTGAAGGTAAGAATGTATAAATCTGTCTGTAGTTAAGTCAAATCCAGTCAGCTGTGTTTCTATTATCTCATGCAGAAGAATAAAAAACCTCTAACCCCTAGCTGAATAGTCAGTGTCTGAGTTTTCAAAGTGGATACTATTCATGCAGAAAATATAGTATGGATTAAACTGGAAACTCCTCACACAGACAGTATAACTAGTGATTTGGCTTTATTAACATAGGCAGTCAACAGACTGTGAACCAAACTGCTGAAGTTCCAAAAGAGATGTGTGAATTTCAAAGACTTCAGTAGGTCATTTGTCATAGCCTTCCAAAAGTTCAATATTCATCTAAACCTTTATGAATAATCCAAGCTTCTTGATTAAGCAGGAATGCACTTAAAATGTGATGAAAACAGGCTCCATGATTTTTATGCCACATTCATCTCTGGTCAGACTATTAACACCAGCTGACAGCTCACGGGGTTTAGGAAGTGTAGAAGCAGTCAAAACTGAAAGTCAGGGCTTTGTGCCTTGAATTTCTATTATTTAATTATTCTATTTAATTATTCTATTACARTAATCCAGAAGCAAAAATTTGAATCAGGGATATAGTGCATTAAATGATATACAAACACTTGGAGAGATATTTGCTAAGCAAAATGTTAATCTTTTATTATTTGCATCAGACAATAAAAGCTGCTAATAGAGGTCTCAAATGAGATTACATATTTGGTTATGTTAGGTTCTACTGCAAAAGACTCCAAAAAAGAAAAAAAGCCAGAAGAAGTAAGAGGCAGGTTAGTGCTCACATCCTGTAAACACTTATTGTAACTTTGAAAATTAGTTTAATGATTGTCATGAATCACAAYGGAGCAAAAATTGCAAGGAGCCCTTTGCTTTGTCATGTCTAATGTTACAACATTCATAAGTCAAGTTTGCTTTTACATTGCCACAGAGAAAACATATGCAACTATATCTGAGCAAATTTATTCTGGAAATAGTCCTGGCTTACACACAGAGATGAAGCTAAATCTGAACTTTCAAATAAATTTGTGTGTGTGTGGGGGGGGTTATTATTATCATTCTTTTCCTCCTTAAGATGTTATTGAGCTTATAAGTAGTCTGTGAGAATTGTCCTGAAATGGGAATGATTTTACATAGTCTTTATCAGGACTGCATCCATTTTGGGATGATATATTCCATCTGTCTACATTAGACTACAATTAAGCAGCTAAGTGGATATATAGAAAAAAGCACAGTAAAATGACTGAACAGTTAACGAAGAGAGGAAGGCATTAGAAAAGGATTGAATATCAGCCRTGTGAATAATCTTTATTCTTTTAGTGGAAAAACAAATAACAAATCCAAGGAAACGTGACTTATTTGGTCCAATTATTGGAAAACCATCAATTAAGCGAGACTTGGTGTTTATGAAATACGGTGACTGTACTAATGCAGTACCCTAATGAAACAAGTTTGAAATATTAATGATTAGTTTATTAAAAATACATAAACTTTCAACAACACACWTACCATTGTACTGAGTCTCAGATTCAGACACAGTTCTAATTGAATAAATTTTCTAAATTTTCTTTTTCTAGAAGATGTTATTCACAAATACTGAAGGTAGTCATCCTACTCCTTCTAAATATTGATTATTTCTTTAATGCCTTTATTCTGGGAGAGGAGGAGTTGTGTGAATATATGCCTTTAAACACATTGAAGGTGGCTTAAACTCGGCAGTGACTGAGCAACAATGAAAATTTAATTTCTCTACTGCTTTTTTCAACATTTCTCGGTCTCAGCGGATGCTTGGCATTTTTAAATATAAAATATATTCATTTGCTATACACACATTTTTATGTATTCTTTAAACTATAGTCTTAAAAGGAAAGTGAGAAAATTGTATTGATGGTACGGAAAATAGAACAAGTTCTTACTCGTGCATTGGTCACCTCCATAAAAGATAGCTGGAGTCTTCTTAAGTTTGTGAGCAAAGCTCGAGTGAAATATCATGCAGTCAATATCATAAGGTCCAAAAGGTTTGATGTTTATTACGTAGTCCCCATATTTCATGAGATTACAAGTAGGCAAGCTTTTGTCTAGCTAACCACAAGAAAGGCAGACTTTTGCAAACCTGTTAGGCTTGCATCTCATTCATRTTTCTCATCTTCAAAGACTACAGAATGATTCAGATGTGAAGTTACCCTAGAGGATTCCATACATGTAAAGGAAGGAACTTTGAAATTATATTTGGTCATGATGTGATTCTGTTCTTAAAAGCTGGCATTTTCTCACTATAGATATAGTTTATATGATTCCCTGATGAAGTCAGAATTCAAAGTAGGATTAAGGAGAACTTACTGTCATGCCTGTTAACCCATTCTGTCTTTCTTAACGGTATGGGGAAATACTTGGTAAGCCTTCTAGTCTTTCTTTGTTACTAGATTTTGACTTCAGACTTTGTTACTATATTAAGATATTTTGGTTTTCTGTTTGTTTTTTCCCAACCTAAGTGATATTTATTGTAGTTCAACAACAACAACAACAAAAGTTTATTTTTTTCTCATAAAAATCTAATAAGTTTTAACTCTATTTTCAGTTAGGCTTTGAAATAACTGAGAAATTAACTTCTCTAATATTGTGGAAATACTGGCTAGGTTATCTCTGAGTGGTGTGAAACTTTCTCACACCTGTGGATAAGCATACTGTGCTTGTGGATAAGTATGTCTGTGAAGCTTACAAACTAACAATATCAAATTTGCAGTATAATCAGAGAAGCTGTTCTTCAGAATAAGTAAGCATCAAAAGTCACAAGGAGACCAATTAGGATAGGAATATGTATGAGAAGCAGTGGCTCAAAAAAAACAACACATACTATTTTTGTATAAGTCGCCTGACTGATATGTAAGGAAAAATCTTGGAAAATCGATAAATGCCACTAGAAGCATTTTGGCACTACTTTATCTTAAAAAGTAAATAAATAAGAGGAAAGCCTGCCAATAAGACAGAACTCTACATGTCTTTAAGATGGAGATGTTTCTTTGTTTCTAGTCATATTTAAACTACTAAATTGTTTGATTCTGATGACCTTTTCACATGGACAAGATCTATTAGTAAGACAAGTTGAAGAATTTTACAGGAAGAAAGATAGAGATGCATTTCATAGTAATATCTGTGAAATTGAATCTGATTCTAAAGATCAACTGACAGTTAAAACCATCACTAACTTCAGTAGAAATTCAAAGAAAAAGTCTSTCAGGACTGTGTTTGGATAATCATGAAAGTTTAAGAAAACATAAACAATATTTTGCAACATTAGTGGTAAACAAATAAGAAAATAACATTCAATTCTGAAGAAAATTTGAAAGTATGGCAAAATGGGGAACTTTTTCTGCATTAAGAATTAGAAATAAAGTTCATTGTACATTTCTTAAACTAAGTGATTTTTTCTTTCTGAAGATTTTTCCCAGTCAAAATATAAGAAAATATCTTGTGTTATGATAATTGGAATTGTTCGATTCTTGTGTGCTAGCTGTAAATCCATTAAACGTAAATCCATTTACTCTCAATACTCAATGATTGTTTTACTGTTCTTCCAAAGTGAAGAACAAATTCCTCACTATTTAGCTTTTCTACAAATTAAGGAGGCTTAATAGAGGGTAACTGCATAGYTGAGAAATATGTATTTTTTGTGATTTTAAATAGGAAGTATGTATCCTATTAATAAAGGGCTGCTTTATGAATAATATTCTCATTGAATCAGGTGCATTGGAGTAAGACTTTTCAAAGCCTCTATATCAACATTACTAGTTTGGCTATTTGTATTATTTATGTTACCCACAAACTGCCTTCCTAACAAATGGTTACATGAGTTAAAATGAATATTACTTGCAATAAATTCGAAAGGCTGTTGCTACTAAAATGAAATTCATTGACTACACTTCTAACTCCTCTAGCTGTTAACATATTATTCATTTCATTGCACAGGAGATTTCATTTTAAAAAGGTTTTCAGGTTGATTTTAAGAAACAAGAGGCATTCAGTATTATTTGTGTTTAGAAAATGCTCAGGAGGTAAATACAATGCTATCAGCGCACAGACTTTCAGACTATATCCCTGTGAAATGATAGCCGAGAGTCTCATTATTTGTACTCTTTGAATTGACTGTAAGTTACAATTTTTATTGTTCTGGTATCCTGTGATGATGTCCTCTTTAGATCAAGGAGCAAAGAAATTATATCACCGGGCCYTTTTTCTTTTATATTACATTTCAGACTTTCATGAATATCAGAATAACAACTGAACCTTCTCTCAGCCATCTCTGTTCTCCTCGTTAAAAAGAAAGCCACTTGACCTGTATAATCTATATTTTGTTTTGATCTTTTTTTTTGGGGGGGGGNGGAAGTCTCTTCTTTGCACATCCTGATTTCTCCGAGTTCTTACACTATAATTGATAGTTCTAATTTTCTATATCTTCTCCTCAGTCTTATTTAATGTTCAGATGTTAGTGAATTTAGTGTGTGTAAGTATAGACACTCACATACTACTTAGGATAGTATTTTGAACCTTGAAAGGAATGCAAAGGGCAACAAGCATGGTTTATATAGGCATATCAGCAGCAAAAGGAAGAATAAGTAAAATGTGGGTTTGACACAGAACAGAGCGGGTGAAGAGCAGACACAAAGATGACATAATGTCTCCTTAAATCTTTACTGGTATGGTCAGCTCTCAAGTGTCTTGTGTTTCCATACTTATTTGCAAAGTAGGGAAACAGATATCATAGTAGAACAGGCTAAAGTTAGAAACCTCCTAGAAATGTTGGACATACATGTTGGTAAGTCATGGGACAAGACAGGATGTCTCTGAAGGTRCTGAGGCAGCTGGCTTATGCCGCTGTCATTTTTTCTTTCTGTCGTCATTAAAAAAAATATGATGTCTAGGGGAGTTCCCTAATGACCTAAAAAAGGCAAATGCTATGTCCATCCTCAAAAAAGCAGAAAAGCATAAAAGAATCAGGGATCTACAGGCCACTCAGGCTCCTCTCAGACCCTGGGAAGGTCCTCCTGGAAGACATTTACAGACACATGAAGGACAAGGAGGAGAATGGTTGATATTTTGGAGGGTAGGGCTGCTGATCAAAGGGGCCTGGACAGGCTGGAGGAATGGACTTGACAGGAACCTGATTAACCTGGGGAAGAGACAGCTAAGAAGGGACCTACTGGCAGCTTTTCATTTCCTAAAAGAAGGTTAAAGAAAACCAAGTCAAATTCCTTTCAGAAGTACAAAGCGAAAGGGCAAGGTCACAGCCGCAACAAGGGAAATTTTGATTTGGACATAAGGCAAAAAAAAATCACAGTGAAAGTGCCTAAGCATAGGTTGCCCAGAGATCTTTCAGACCTCAACTGGACATGATCATGAGCAACCTGGTCTGACTTTGATATAGCCCTGTATCAAGTWGGAGTTTGGACTAGGTGACTTCTAGAGGTCTCTTCCAACCTCAAATTTGCYGTAAGTCCTGATAGTCAAATAAATTTTCTATTGCTGATCTTTCTGTGCTTATTTTGTTTGCCTTATGGCTGGTATTAGAGCAATTGCATGCAACAGTTCATCATATGTAGGAAGAGTATAATATTATAACTGTCTTAAAACAATCTGAAATGTTTTATCCATAAATGTTTTATTTGTTTTGAAGTTATATTTATGAAGGTAACTAAAAAGAGAAGTTGATGGATAATGCTACATGAATGATATACTCACAGATATGATGCAAGTCTATATTAATAGRGCAATTTCCCTTGGTTGTGACTGCTAACATTAGTAATATTATGCACAACTAATACTGGGTTTTAGTAGTATTGACCCTTTTSAAAGTGCAGTATTTCAGTTTACTTAAAAATAATTGCTGTGGGATTCCTTAAATCTTTATCTTTTTTTCTTAAATCTATCTATTTTTATCTTAAATCTAAATCTTTTATTCCTAGGCTGTTCAGTAACCCTTTGTCCTCAGCTAGCTTTTGTATTTGTATTGAAGAGGATCAAACCTTTCTAGCCAGAACTTCTCATTTTATTCCCTCTAACCCAGCCTTAATCATTCTTCGTAAATATCCATTTTGGATTCAGTAAACAATTAATAGATATTATGCATTTGGCATAATTTCTCTGTATTTATTTTTTGGGAAAAAAAAACAGATTTTTCTCTTCTCTTTTGAATTAACCTTCATCTTTAGAAAAAGTATATGATCAATTGTGGCAAAAAAGTCAGTCCTTGCCAATAATAGGCTCATTTTCCTGTCATTGTTTCTTTTTCTATTAGATCTACAGATCAACATTTATTTATTTATCCCATCATGTGCAATATAGTAATCTGACACAGTGACTCATTGTATTTTTTTTAATGTGACTCTCTTCACCCAAGAATTATTTACACAATTTGGTTCACAAGTGCATGTTAAAATGTCATCTGAAGGCCATGAATAGCTTCAATATAGCTTACCTTTTCCTTTTTCATGGGAAAAAAAAAAGGAATACAGATCTTTTTTAATGGAAAATAGAGAATATAAATGCTAATTTCACTAAAATCTAATTCTGGGTCAATTGCAAAGTGAAGGAAGCAATTAGAAATACCAATGCAATATATAAAAAAAAAGAGGGGGACTGGGGCAAATTAAGTTTCAGKTAAGAATTATAGAAAATGGGTAGTGAATGGAAATTAAGTGGAAGTCATAGTTGGCAGTACTCTCTCTCTCTCTTTCTTTCTCTCTCTCTCTCTMTATATATATATGTATATACACACATATATATGTATTTTAGGTATATTAGAAATAAAAGTATCCTAATATCCCTGAACAGAATAGGCCCATTACTACAAGAACTCTTTAAATTGCTATAGGAAGGAAAAAAAGGAAGGAAGGAGGGAAGGAAGAAGGAAAGAAAGAAAGAAGGAAGGAAGGAATCAAGCATTCTGTAAATATTTCTCTTCTATTGCTGGAACAAAGCAGGAATGTTGTACTCATGTCATAGCACGTCAATTAATGGCAAAATGAATTATAATAATATATCAAAATTAATAATAATTGGAAGAAATGTTAGGGAAAATCCAACAAAAAATCAACTAGTAATTTTAAACCAGTAGACATGACTTTTGGAAAACAGATCTTATCAGAGAAACCTGATTTTTCCTTTAATGAGATTGWAAATTAAATAGAGACAGGCTAAGTAGTTTAAAAATTGAATAATAGGAAATTCTACAAAAACTAGTTATAAATAAGGAGGCCACATAAATTAAGAATGCTGCTTATGTGAGCTGCAGGAATCAGTAGAAAATGTTCTATTCAAAAGATGCACTGATGATTTTGAAGCAGACAGAAAATCCTTGCTGATAAAATATGCTCACCTAAATATTCCCAGGCAGGCAAGAAATGAGACAGTGTCATCAGTCATATGCTAAAAATAATGAAGTAAAATACAGAGGGAAATGCCAGTATTTCCATTTCCTAAGGCTCTCAAAAGAGAAATGAATATTTTAGAAGTTAAGCTTTGGCTACATACAACACAGTTTCAAAACCAAGTCCCCTGTATCAGAATTACCTTGCCATAGGTGAAACTAGGTAATAGCATATTCCTTATGGAGATAAACTTATGAAACTAGAAAAAGTTCTGTGAAACTGAAAAATGATTAATGTGTTACCTACATGATACCAGACAAAGGTAATGTAAGCAGATTTATAAGTCATTAAAGGAGATACCAACAGTAGTATCATATTGCAGAATAGTAAATATGTTTGCTTTTTACTGATGCAGGGTTTTGTGACCTTCTTTTTCAGCTGCTTCCCTCCTTTAATTTTTGCCCTGTGGAAAAGTCTATTATGGGTTCTCTTTGTGTAAGGTCTTCACCAGAGTGTTTTATGCTTTTGTACTTCTATATTAGATTATTGCAATGGAAGGTGAAAGCACCAGGCAGACATGAGGTTGACCGGCCAGTAAGTAACATTAAAAGACAAATTAAGCCAGAAGAAGAAAACTTCACACTTTGGTAAGCACAGAGGCTCTTTCTGCCAGTTCATTTGGAACTCAGAGCATGTCACAGGTGCAATTTGTTCCCCCCATCCCCAGTGAACTTTACAACATGTCACACCAGCCTGTACGAGATCAATTTCCTGAATTAAGGCAGCGAGCATATGCTCTGAGTGGAGAGGAGTGAAGAAATACTTAACGTTTGATGAAAACTGTGCAGAGCACTGCCTAGATGAAAGGCGCATGATCTGTGACCACTGTGAAGTTCTTATGAATTTTCATAACTGCCATGTGTGCTCTGAAGTATACGACATTTTAACTGCTAATTTGTCAGCTATTTTTCAGGAAAAAAAATAGAGCTGATCCTTGCAGAGAGTGCAAACTTTAAATCTAAGTTGTTAACAAAAAAGCATTGTGGAGAAAACATATTCACATTCAACATTACATGTCTTTTTATCAGCACCAATTTTAGGAGTGCCTATCTGGACTGTCATCTTGAGATGAATAGCTGACTTTGAAAGTTAAGTTAATTTGGCCTTTAGAAAGATACTTACAGCACTGAAACAAACATTATATACACTTTAAAATGAGCATCTAAGGCAGGGCAAAGAAATCTCTGTACTTTACAGTGATATTCAGGGAATACTAAGCAGAATTTTGTATTCAATAGCAGCAGATTTAGAGATTTCTTGTCCTCTCCTGCTGAGGTGAATCAGACTAAGTTGTGAATTGTGAATCGTGTTGGTGTAAAATTAGTGCTGTTGAGAGGAGTCTCAGGTCTTTGGTCTAGAGGATAAATCAATTGCTTATGTGATACACTTGTTTTTCAGAAGAAATAAGCTGCTTACTCCATATATTTGAAGCAGTGCTAACTGAAAATCTTATTTCCCAAGCTACTGTATATCTGTCAGTTAAGATTTCTGAAGTGTCCATCATTTTATTATCTATACACCAGGAACACAGAGAACCAAGAAGCAGCAGATATAACCTTAGGTGATGAATTTTGGATTCTACTGGTGTTAGCAATTTCTCTGCCTTCATCTGGTCACCAAAGTGAGGTTCTAGTTGTTAGGGGTATAGAGATTTACGCGTTAAAGCTCAAATCACTGAGAACTACTTAGGCACCGGTACTTAAGAGCAAAATCGAAAAAACACTATCTTTCTAATTTTTGTAGATGCCTGAGAAACCAAGAGTGCCTCAGACGTTACTTCTGAGGTCTCCTAGAGGCACGCTGCTGCGTATGCCCAAGGACAGGCTGGAAGTTATCCCTAAGTGCATCCATGCAAGGTTCTCACACCCTGTGTTCCCGTCCTCTTTCTCTAAGGCACTAGATCTAATAGTTGTGCACAGTGCACACACTATAGTACTGAGTTCGGTAAGAGGTACAGTAGTCATAAATAAGCTTAGCCATAGACTGAGTGGTATTTGACTTCTGCACAAAGCTTATAGCTGATGTTGCTCACCCAAAAACTGGGAATTTCAGATCCCAAACATTCCTCAGATTGAGATCAAAGCAGAAATCTCACTAACCAGGTCAAAAGCCTATTGCAAAGGGGGAAGAGGACACAGGAAGGAAGGAAAGACAAGTGCTGTGACTCTATAAGAATGCTAGATATTTCTTCTCTGTGTATTTTTTTGGTATTTTCTCCAAATGTTATTGAAACAAAATCCATAAGGAATGTCCAGAAATCCCTTGAAACCCCTTTCAACTTCAGAATCAATTTGAGATTCAGCTGAACATTAAGATGTATCTCCCAGCCTCGTATAYGGCTTGCTCAGAGTGCATTTCTCCTATTGTAACAAATAATAGGGTTATTTCCTTACAGTATATACATATATTGCATCACAAGGAGACTCTTTTCCTTGCAATGTAAATTTCGGTTTGAAAATTCTTTTTTTGTTTGTTTGTTTGTATTTACACTTCAGACCATCTTGATTGTATCTCTCTATTAAAGATCAAATCTGAAGTCTCATCTCTTTATTAGCAGTTTTTTTCTAGCAGCAACAACAGGCTACAGGGTATTTTATAGAAAGAGATTATCTTGCCTTAGAGAGTTTTAAAACTAATAGAGACAAAAGTAGGCTCATTTGGACTAGGAACCTTTGCAATCATGTCCCTTAAATCAGGTGTACACACTGCACTGACTCATGGTAAGAGTGAGGAGAACTTGCCATAGTCCCCAAGAAACCTGCATTTTTAATAGCAAAGGAAAAGAAAAAGGAGAARGGGAGTCAACTGCCTATGCGTAAATTGTCTTGTGTAGCTTTAGGCACTAGGTGATAGTCTTTTAAACTTGTAGTTGCTGCTCAGAAAAATACGAGTCTCATGTAAGCCCACTCTCCTATCTATGAGCCCCATGTGACTGTCTTATCCTGAGGCATCTCAAATGACATTAGGTTCCTACTGTAGACAAATTAATAGTGCCCAAAATGTGATCAGTGGTAACACAATGATAAATGTAAGAGAAAGCTGAATGTATACCTTGCCAAAGTTCTGCAATTCTAATTTGAGATCGTTTTAGTCTATCTTCTACATAATTAGTACTATTCAAAACAGATGGTTAAAAACAATCAGAGTTTCCTTTCTAATGAAGAAATAAATTTTAATAAAGTGTTTATTTTACAAAAATAGGAGAGACTTAATCTTTTTTTTTTTTTATCTAGGAGTGATTTCTAAGAATTAAGGAATAATTTTATTGTAACCTTGCTGTTTTTCTTCCCCTGCAGCACGAGAAGTTAAGAGGAGTTTTTGATGGAATTTGAAAGAATAATAAGTGACAGTATTTGTAAAAGGGGTATACAGCATTACTTATGCTCAGGAGTGAAGAGAAATGCAGAGTCTGTGAATTCCAGACAAACGAAGAATTCTAGAAAGGGCAAGGTCAAGGAATGAACATTTCTTCCAGAAAAAACATGCTGGTGCAGCAACAATCTCAAAATAAGCTCAAAGCCATTTTCTCAAACAGGAAAATGATACAAATTAACTTAAACTGCAGGAATGGAAACGCAGTTGAAGAATTTGCCCCATTATCCTAACACATTTTTTTCAGGGTAACAAGCAGCATGGCAAACAATAAAATCGTGAAGATTAAACTTAGAAATTGTTGAATGCCATCAAATAGAGATGAGCAGATAAATACTCCCCATAAYAGTAAGGGATGGCTTTCAAACACACTGATTATAGGACACATTTACTTTTCCTTTCTAAATATGTGAGAATGTCTTCTAAACTCACTCTGGCTTCATCCCACTTGCCAGTGCTAATTGAAGGTTAAAAGGTGGCTCCAAATAATCACAACTGAACATCTGCACCATCAAAGACTCCATGTTACTGAAGGCATGACCCAATTTTTGGTGATGGCTTTACAATTACAAAGGCAGTTATCACGTACTACTTTTGGAATATTCTTTAATTAAAACTTTGACTATTTCAAATATGAAGTATTAACACTAACGCAAAAACTTGTCCTACTTAAGAAAATACTTCAGAAAATAAAGATTAGAATAGTAAAAGAAAAGTAAAAGGGTTCTCTATGATTTGTTTGTTTTAYTAAACCTTGCTTTTGATTTCACTGGCAAACTGACAATCCATTGCCATAGAAACAAGGCCACTTTAAACTGCATCCTGTATATTTTAATCCACAATGATCCATATTACTAAGTGTTTTTTCCATAAGCTAATGCAGAATAAAGATACAAATATGATTAAAATTGCACTGTCTGAAGCAATATTGGCAAGCTGATACTACTTTGAGAGCTCCATCAGGAAGGACTTTTAGAGAAAAAAATGATATACTTCAGAAACTAAAAATTTGCAATACACAGTTAAAGACACATACTTCACATGCATAAAGGAATGTCCTCCATTATGACGTATGTTAAATTTCTAATTTTACATTTTGAAAYCATAAAGTTATTTTATTTTTTAAAAAAGTTTTGCTTACAGTTCATAAAGATGATGTCTCAACACTGCAGAAACTGGTTCTTGTCACAGTAATGGCTAGCACTTCTTTGGTAAAATGATCTTCATCCCCCTGACATCTCTGAAATCCCATTTCTGATTAAGATAACTTCTCACCATCTTCACTATGATTTCTCATGTTCTAAGAAGAAGATGTGCAGAACTGACAAATGAAATTGAGCTCCAAAGCTCAATTTGGAGGTACCTCTGGAGCTCAAAGCCTCCAGAGTTACCTCCAGAGGTCATCTATTTCTGGCTCAAAGCAGGTCCAGTTAGATCATGTTGGTTAGGATGTTATCTAACCAAATTCTGAATATCTCTAAGGATGGAGAATCCACACTGTCTCTGGGCAACCTGTGCCAGTGTTTGATCACTGCCATAGTAAATTAAACAGAGAGAGAGAGAGAGAGAGAGAGAGAGAAAGTCAGAATTTTCTATCTTCCTTCATAGGAACATAGGTATTTGAAGGTATCTGAAGGCAATAATAAGATCCCCCTTTTAGGTTTTTCCTCTTAAGGGTGAATAAACTCTGTTCTCTCAGCTACTCAGTCTACATCACATACTTTAACTCCCTAACCTTCTCGGTGGCTTCCTGCTGTACTCGCTCCAGCATGTCAATGACTTTTTTTAACTGGGTAGCCCAAAGCCAGACTCAGACTCCAGATGCAGTCTCACAAGTGCCAAACAGAGGGGAATAATCACTTCCTTTGACCTACTGGCTGCATTCTTTCTAATATAGGCCATGATGTGGCTGGCCCAAAGGCTGCAAGGACACACTCCTTTCAAAATGTTCAATTTGTTGTCAGTCAAGATCTCCAGGTCTTTTACAGAAAAGCTGCTTTCCTGTCAGTCAGTTCCTAGCCTATATAGCAAGGGTTTTTTCCTTCACTCATGCAGGACTTTGCATATACTTTTGCTGATCCTCATGAACTTCCTGTCAGCCCACTTCTCTAGCTTGCTCAGCTCCCTCTGWAGAGCAGCTTTACCCTCCAATGCACCAATGGCTCCTCTCTGTTTTTTTATCTTCARGAAATTTGCTGAGAGTGCACTCTATTTCATCATACAGGTTGYTAACAAAGTTGTTGAACAGTGCTGACCCCACTATTGAACCTGAGACCCTACTAATAAATGAGTCCCAGTTGGATGTTGCACCGCTGACACYGTGATCGGGCAGTTTTCCACCCACTTTATAATCAATCCACTTACATTGCATGACCAGACCATAATGTCTTGGAGGGCAAAGCATGTCATTTAAAAGAGAATTSCTTTGAAGCAGGCAGGCAGCCTGTTGATGCACGGGCTACCATGACAGCCACAAGAAAAAAAATAYATAATTGTCTCAAAGTGTAGTATCTTATCTCTCTAAATCTTGTAAAAATCTAGTGGGTCACAGCATTTTCCAAACACTTTTATGCTGAATTATGCTGTTAAAGTGAAGAAAGCATATTTAGTGAATGATAGATGAGACACTTGTAGGCAGAAGGAGAAGGTATTGTCAGCCACCTGCCTTCTGAATGGCAGTTAACACAACTGCATACACRGAAGACTGACATTTAGATCAAATGACACTGTCACAAGCCAATGAATACAACATCTCTGTCTTGTATGAATCTGCTTAATAAAAGAGGTTGATTTTTCTCTCCAGAGTGCTAATAAAGATTCAAATATTTTATATCTGATAAAATAATTTTGAATTATAATACTGCTGATATTTTAGCTTGTATGAATATAAACTGTCTTCTTCAAAATGGAATGATTATTTTAAATTTTGAAATAAGGAGGGATATTGGGGGTTAACTTTTTAATTCAGTGCTCTATAGAAAATCGTCTCTGTACAGTCAGTGCTTTGTCTCTTCCCACTCCACTTTTTGTATCACAAATCTTCTTTTCCTCTATATTTTCCCTTATTTCCAAATACTCAGGGTGGCTTGTCAGATTGTCATTACCTATCTCCTATACTTCTAATTTTTAAAAATATTAATATTGTTTGGACTAGGGCACATGATTTCTATTGTTCACTTTCAGAAATCATTAACCTGTTACATCATTTTATCATTAGCTCTAAAGTTATGCTACTAATGAGAAGTAAAATTAATACTGTAAACACCTGTTTCCCAAGACAGATATTAATTCATCATAATATTCCAGTATAAAGCTTGCAATAGAGAGGAATATCTAATGATATCTAAATATCTGCATTTTTGCTGGCATTAACAGGATACTAGCAGAACTCATATCAGTACTCTGAATTTGGGCTTAAACAGGGAAGCTGGTAAGCCAAAATTTATCTGATTATTTTTGGAATGAATACAGTGGGATAGACTTTGATCCCAGTAACTATTATTTTTATTCACATAGGACTTAACAAATTTCACCCCAGCCTGCTGATCCTCTTCACAGTTCCAACCGGTTTCTAGCTGTGAACACGAATCGAAGAGAAGCATTAGTGAAATTCCAATAATTTTTTAAGCTTTATTAAAGAGATCCAGGCTCCAAATTTTCCGACAGTGTAAAATAAATAAAAGATCATTAAAGTACAAAGAAGATAACCCTTTCTTCATAAGCTGTTGCTATCATGCTACTATCTTATTACTCCTTTTCAACCCTACATCAAGTTTTGTCAAAAAATACTACATATATTTAACATTCTTGTCTTCTCCCTGAGATACGGTCTATTTCATGAGTACTACTATGTTTTTCTAATCTTCATACTGACAGAGAATCAAAGGTAATATTGTAGCATATTAATCAAGGAAATGGATAGAGTTTTCTGCAGCCTACCAATCACTTAATAAGGGGGGAAAAAAAGAAGAWGAAAAAAAAGAAAGATTAAATTACTGGTTGTTCAAATGCCTTGCATTTGCAACGAATAAATCTCAGCTTTTTCAGTCTATTGTGTGGTCYCCAGCATTTGATTAGCAAAGGCCTTTTTTTTTTAAGAAGACTATGTTTTWGTTTTAACGAGAAGGAGACGCTTAAAAGAATAAAAAAAGTAAAAGCAACACAAAGGCTGTGAGAAWAAATAGAAGCCGTCAGTAAACTACRTCTGCTTCTCAAAGAGTTAAAAGYGATGATTCTCCTGCAGGCACGGCTGACAAGAAATGCTGTGACTAATGTGAATGTCCTTGGCAAAAGGATAAAGTTATCTGCCTGGAAAGGAGACGTGGTTTAAGCTGGTGGTGTCAGAAGCTAACTGGACACCAATGAAGCGYGACCGCGCTGAACAATCCATGCATGTTCGTGTTTGCCCCGGGGTAAAAGGCAATTGCAGCTTGATCAACTGATTGCAGTCCTCACCTGGGAAATCTGAAATCACCACCTGTTGTTTTCTTTGGACGCCGGCGTGACACGCTCCGACGCATTTCAGCAGAATGTAAAACACCAGTGAGCTCGGGGCGGCGGGGAGGGACGCTTACCCCGCTCCGCTTGTTTCCGCGGAGCAGCCCGTTGCCCAGGTAGTCTCTAAGGCTGTGCAGATTGCTTGAAATGCGGTTGCTGCATTTCTTCATGCGAGCGCCCGACAGCAAATGCTGCTGTTCAAAGGCTCTGTAGTAGTTCCTGACATTGAAGAATTTTTGGAAATGGATTCCCCTGTCAGTATTTTGTAACTGCATTGCTGTATACATTTATATAAAAGTCTCTTTTCCCTGTTACTTGATTCCTTTGCTAACTACAGGTTCCACAAGTGCATGGAGCTGCTCAGAATCAGAGCCCTGACCCTACTCATTTCTTATAGAAATCATGTTTTGCCATGATAGGCCTTCTTTCAGATCTTGTTCTTTTCCATTTTAACCTCCGTATAAACCTCTGCATCTAGAGCAAAAGGCCACAAATAATTTCTCTCTCGTTTAAAATTAATTTTTCTTTTTTTTTTCTTTTGACCTTATATAATATTATTTAGGGGTTATGCTGTGAAAAATACTTTTTTTTTTTTTAGTAGAAAAGAGTATGGAGTTATTACAAAATTCTTTCACACTGTACTACTGCATGGGAAGTAGTAAAATAGTAGAGTTTGCTTTTGCAGAGAAAGGGCTGTTAAGCTAAATGATAAAACTTCATGGTCGTGACTGTTACACGAATATGTAAGTTGGACAAATAGAGCCAAACCCTTGGTAAATTTAAGAAATAAAGTATGAAGTTCCTATCTTTTATAAAGTAARGTCAAAAACAATCTGCAAAATTATACAGACCTAAACATACATTCCTAGATAAGCTATTTCATTATACAATGAACTGGAAAATGCATCCACATCATTTYTCTTTATTTTGAGTACACTTACACAGTTCCTGCTGCTGAGTGTATGGTAGGAAAATATTTGCACTGATAGCTTTCCAAAGTGAATAATGAGAACATCCTTTGTACACTGTCAGCAGGCAAAAGCAGAGCAGGCTGGAGAATAAAGCTGTCCAAAATGGATTTTGCAGTACAATGCAGCATTTACTCCACCATTCTGATGCCATTTCAGTTTAAAATACAAAGGCAYACAGCAACGAAAGTCTTGGAGTAAAGACAAGTGAGCTGAGATAGTCCTGTTTCAACTGCACTATTAACTGTATCTTTCTCTTTGTAAATAAAAGAATGAAGATTTAAACATTTGCACAGCCAAACATTAAAATTGCTGCTTCACTGWCAAGGTAACAAATGGACTGGGTGGTCATATAGCAAAGCTACAAATAAATGGATTACACCCCAACCTCAGTTAAAAAATACAATACAATACAATACAAAAATAGAATGGCAAATTTTTAAGCAGATTACATATATGTAGTTACTTATAATCTTTATACTGGACCTGAGGCAATCAAGTGTATCTAACCACTTTAATCTAGTGGTGAATAAAGATTGATTGTGGCAAAGCAAGGTCTTTGTCAGCTTGTACTTTGTGGAATTTTCTGTATGTATGATTAATGTGCAGAAGGCCTGTGAGACCAGCCTTCAGGCTTCTTGCTAGCTCTTACTGCCATCTACTGATAAACCCCYTTTTATTTATTTATTTATTTATTTTTATTATTTTTTGTATGTGCGTTTGCGACAGCTTCATTGTGCTGGTTTTATAGCTACAGTCCTGTCTCATGAGAGTGCTCTCCTAACTTTTCTCTAGGGATTTAAAACTCAATAGTAATGATCAAGGTCAGGTTAAAAGCAAAGAGCAACATTATAAATTAACTGCAGCACTCCCAAAGTCAGGAATAGATAGGAACCTTCTTCTTGAAATGGAGAAAGCAATGACTCATGGGTATGTGCAGAACAGGCAAGGTTTCTTCCAAAACATCAGTCAGGTTAAATGGAATGGTGTGAAAAGCTACATCTTCGTGTTTAAAGCAAACTGAGCACAGGACAAATTAACAACATTGTGGTACTATMATCTGCCTATATGGGGAATAGATACTTAAATTACAGCTCCATGTACTATAATTAGAAATGAGATGCATTTCAATCAAAGGTCTGGTTTTAATGGACCAGAGCAAAGTGTTGAATTAAACCCCTGACCAGCATGATTAACTCACAAACAAGAAGTATGCTTAGAGATTTTAAAAATACATGGAGGACATCATTTCAGAGGCTGAACACTGCAGTGGGACAAACTACAAAAGCGAAAAGTAAAGCTTCAGCAGCTATTTCTGAAGGCTTAATTGGGTATCTTGGGAGACCATCACACCATTTCACACTGGCACCTCTGCAAATATGCATCTGGAAGTCCCCACAGAAGGCTAAAATGTGCTCCATAAGACACAATTTCAAAATTCTTTTCCTATTACTTGGCATAGTTTTAAAGAACACCATAAAGAACTTTTCTTCATCAAGGAGTATCAGCTTCTTCAGCTCTCTGGTGATTCCTCCTATGCTATGTGCAACAGAAAGTGGAAATTTTAAACCTGAGAGGGCCTTTTCAAATGGTTTGTCTCTTCAAAAACTTTTCTAAGGACACCTAATAAACTCTTCATCAGGTCTGAAATTYAAAGCTTTGTATCTGTTTGTGGTGATTTCCAGACATTGGAATCGTCTGACTGTTTGAATATGGCAGAACTTCTGGTCGTATAGATATATCATATGGACAAATCAGACTATAGATTAACACAGAAGAAACAGTAATTTTAAAATGATGTTTTTTCTTTTTCTTTTTCTCTTTTTTTTTTTATGTGAGGAGGTAAATAAACCTAAAGCAACAACAACAACAACAACAACAACAACAACAAAACCCTGGTAATTTTTGAAAATAATATCCCATAAAAAACATGGAATCATGTAGTAATCATTCTAGTTTTTGGGGTGATCAGATGTGATTGCTACAAGTCTTCTGTAGCCTGTGCCTCCCACTATACCTGATGCATGTAGCTTTTGGCCAACAATAACTCATCCATTGCAATATATCTTCTTTTGTTTCATAACACATATCAATTTCTTATTGAATCCTAACTCCATTAATCCTTCTTCAGCACCTATACACAAGGCAGTGAGAATGAAAAAKTTGTCCTCTTGAATTAGCACTGGATTCATATTATCCAACTTCAGATGTCTGAGCAGTCATGTATATCTGAGAAAGTCTCTGCAGTCATTAAAAAGAAAGAAGAAATTCTAGTTCATAACTCATTTTATTCAAAAATAGGCCAGATTAACTTTTCTTCCCAGGCTCCTACTTCACTCAACCTCCACTTTTGTTTGATGCTGGAAACCATTTTTGCCCCTGAACAAAAACTAAAATTAGAATTTATCAAATGGTAATTTAATGCATCTTCTCACTGTTTTCTCTTGATGTGAAAAGGGTGAAAAGTCTGATCTACAAAGGAAGAAAAAAATTTCTTTCCAACTACACAAAAGAATCAGTCATTACAGTGCTGGGAACAAACCTAGATACTCCAATTCTGGCCTAATCTCATGAGGAAGAGCTTTACTTCTGGGCACAAACAAYTCCTAAGAGCAAAAGGAGTAAAAAATAAACAGTTTAAATCAAGAGATTTTTCTTTTTTAATGTGCGAGGTGTCCTGTCCATCAAGTAAATTTCCAAGTTTCAGCATTGTAATTGYTATAGTTAACTAAAACAGTGATACAAATTTGCTTACTTCAAAAACATTTACTCTTAGATTACATATATATTTGTATATTTAATTCTATCCTATAAGTTAACATACCCTTTAATGACATGCGGCAAACAGTAAAGCATCTTTCATCACACAGAGGCTCAGATGCTCAGAGTAGGAATATTTAGCAACTTGCAAATGCAACTATTTTTACATTTTGAGTTTAAGTCATTAATCTTTGTTTTTATATATAGAATGTATATAAAGACAAAGAAACAAACTGAATTTACAAAATAACTGTGCTAAAATATTCCAGTAAATGTTTGTCTCTGATAAACTAACATGCAGTTACATCAATAATAATAGCATCTAGAATTAGTTTAAGGCTATTGTAAATTTTAATCCTTTTTACTTCTTTTTTTCTTTCCTTTTTAGGTTTGTTTGGAGGGTGCAAGTATTGGTAATGATGGTAATGACATGACTGATCTATTCGATGTCGTTGCCTGGCTTCAACCTCGTTCTTGCTCTTTTGCTTCCTAAATATGCCTCCACCTCAGCCACTATTCAGCATTTAAGTGTGTGGTTCAGTTTAGCTATATGAGCAATTTACATTGAAGACAGTAAGACTGCTCATGAGCCCACAAATAATTGTGTGTTTAAGCACCTTTTTGGAAAGGGGCTTGGACGGTTAGCACATATTTTCACCTTCTTAATGCACACTCATGATTCTCAGATCATCTAGTGTCAAAATACATCTCCTCCTTTCTTTAATCTCTCGCTTGCCCTCTGTTGTAAGTAACATTAGTCTTATTATTCATTATTTGACAAATATTGATAGTCACTGCTATGTTTCTTCTTGGAATACATCCCAAACTCCTCCTATCCTGTACGTGATCACATTTAGACTAAGGAACATTTTTAATAGTCAGTCTGCAGCTGAAATGTCTAGTATCTTTACTAATGCCCCTAGAAGAAAATGTAAGTTTTATCATACCTCCCTTGACTCTTAAAGTTCCATTGAGCAAATAATTCATTTAAAATGTGGCAGGGTTAGTGCTCTTCTCCTACTGAGTTATGAATCCATAAATTATTTATAATGGAAATGTTGACACCATCTTAACTACAGCAGTATGAACATGCTGCTATAAAAAGTGATGAACCTGTTAACTTGTTAAACTGAATACTTTTGCCCAGATTGTAAACTACTTTAGTTTTTTGCTACCTAGGCAACAATACTGAGGAAGTGTTATTATTCATATGGACTTTAAGCAAGTTATTTGCATTTTGTTTGCACAAATATCAAAAAACAAACATTCTAAATCAGATACACATTTCTATCAGACCAAAACAAAATATATTTTGCATGCATCACTTYGACTGTAGCAGAGCTGGGAATTCTTAGAAAACTATTGCTTTTGGTACCACTGGTAGTGTTTTCATTGATCGCCTTAGTTACACATGCTGAAACCCAAAGTGAGAGGCAAGAGGAGGGGAGAGAACAAGTAGATGTGTTACTCAAGTTTCTCAGAGCAGACAAAACCTTTTGGGGGATAACTATTCATTCTGTCAAAACTGTATAAAGTCTCTTTGAGTTTCAATGTTCAAAACTGTTTATAACATAAATTTATTTATAATACTAGTTGTACTTTGCAGGACCATTTCTATGTCCAAGTCGAAGACTGGCACTCATTTGATATATTATTATATAACTACAGATTTCCAGTAAGATTTGCTGCCGTTGATTTTTCTATTTTGTTTTTCAAAGCTAATAGGTATATGATATCTAAAAATTCAGGGGACAAGGTGACTGAGGCAGGAATCTTTTGATTAGTACAGGTGTGAATGAGACTGTATCTCCCCTAAACCCATACCCTCCTTATGTCAAAGTTTCTCACTCCAACAACTGAAGCAAAGTGTCATCTTTTACAAGCCTAGAAAAGAATGAAGAGATTTAAAGTTACTGTTCCTCTCCTTGGTACCTAATGTYCAGAAATCCCTAACAGTTGTTTCACTAACCTTTTTTTTCTGATGATCTAACCAACAAGCTCTGCTGAATATTGTGGAGGTGATTAAACAAGGTACTGTCCCTGGCTGTCAGTCCTACTCAGTTTTCTGAAATTACTGTTCCCACTGCAGCGGAGACCAAACAAGGATGTGAGCCTGCACCTCAGTCCCATCAGGTCATGCTCCAGATTTGTAGTTGTAGCTGAGGAAGTTAATTCTACACAACAGCCTGTGAAATGCAATTTRTCATGAGAATTAATGATTACACATCCCATAGATGGCATGGATAGGTATAGAAGAGCACCATATACACATTGACAGYACATATTTTGCAGGTCAAAATATGATTTGAGTGCACACTGGGAAATTCTGCCATCTAGACAAACCTGCAAAAACTTCCTAAGCCAGCTTGATCGCTCTCTGAAGAACCCCGTCTCCTTCTGTGGACTGTATGAGTTGGTGGTGATACCTTTGTGAYAGTAGGTCTGTGACGCTGGGTGGGATGAATCTGTGTCTAAATGACTTGTCCTAACTTTCTCAGAAAGCCTGTGGCTGAACTTGCGATTGGTATAGATAATGCAGCTGTAACTATGTTATATTCCTACAGAGCATGGGAGTGTGGATGACAGCCAAGCATCACTGGAAACTGCCTTCGTTGGTGCGCGCGCGTGTGTGTGTGTGTGTACGTGTGTGCGCGCGTGCATGTGTGTAGGTGAGCATTGCCTCCTCCCTCAATACATACAGAAATGTGGAGCTGTAAATGTGAGAAGTTTCCACAAAAAGAAATTTCTCTCTGTTTTGGGCTAACTTTTCATCACACCATCAGTGAAGAAGAAAAAAAAAAGGGGGGGGGGAAGCTAAAAAGCTACACCTTTATGGTTTCTGAAATGCTAAAATCTTGTTTGGGTTTTAAGCTGAAAATGCCAGACGAAGCGATAGTGAGACCATTTACTCAGCAGACTGGAAAAAAGGTTGAAGGAGGCAGGTAGACTATTCAGTTAGCTTTGTCATAAACACCAAGCAAATAGGACATAAGTGAGAAAAAGTGATGCATAACAGGATCAAAGTGTGTGTTGTTGAGATGAGGGGAAATGAGGGAATAAAAGGGGAATAAAATCAAAAACCAAAGCCAGGAATAGAGATTTCTAGAAAAGATGGTGCGCAAAAGCTTCTGGAACGGTATTAACCGAAAGCCCTGCTGGCATCTGTCGTTTCTTCCCAACAGGTTCCCTTTGTCAATCATCATATTTAAAGTTCTTCAACGACAATCTTAATCAGCCTAGCAACAACAACATTGTGAAGAGCTTCCTACTTATAGATTATATAATTGTATAACAGGATGACAGTTTCATCATCCTTTCATGAATAAATGACATTAATAGGTAACTCACAAGACTGCTCTAAACAAGGAGTACGTGACATGGTGCTTCAAAAAGTTAGCAGTGACAGATCCCTTAAAAAAAAAAAAAAGGAATTGGCATTACATTAGCTATTATACTCTTATTTCAGTGCATTTTAGAGAAATGGGTCATCCAGACAATGTAGTTGCTGTATTGGCAAATATAAAAGCCATTGTGCACTSAATAGTAGTTCACAAATGGTATTAAATATTAAAAATTGAGATAATTAAAAAATCTGGAGTGGCAAGTTTTGTCCTTGGAAARTACTGATTGGATTAAAACACTTTCACAAGAATATATCTGTTTTATCAAGTGTGTTTATAAGAAATTACTCAAGTACTTCACTTGGTAAAAACAAATTGTTCCTTTTTATTTAACAAAATTCAAAATGAACTATTTTATCAATTTTATCAATTTAATACCAAGAAATTCTGATAGGTTCTGAACAATTTTTTTCAGAATATATGCAAAACCTTTTTTTTTTTTTTTTTTCCTTACTAAAATCAGTGGAACAAGGATAGAGAGTAAATCTCCAATAACATAAAAATTGCTTTATTACTCTCTGTTGTAAAATCTTCATTATACAAAAAAAAAAAATAGATGTTGTGTAAGAATTAAATACTTAAACTAATAGCTCATGCCTGAAATATTAACAGCCTGAAATATTTGTCTAAGAAAAAAAAGAACAACAAATATGTTAACAGAAAAATTAGGGTCAGTTCATGAATTATTCTAATAATTCAATTTATTGCAAACAATATTGTTCCTAGTAGCCTTTTTTTTCTGTTGTTGAATAAAGAGAAGGTAATGCACAATTTTTGTGAGTTTACATTATGAATGGCAGTTTTAAAATCAGTATARTTCTGAAAAAAAATCTAATTTCTAATAATGTTAAAATCTTAACCAGCTATACCTCAGACAAAGATGCTATTGAGATTGTTTTCTTGTTTTSCAGGTTAAATTATTCCTTCTGGTAAATGTTTTGAAATGCATGAAACACAGCAATGATRTGTCACACAATAAATATACAAATATTTGTATATTTATTTTGTAAATATATAAAAAATAAACAAAAAACCCATAAAGATAGCAATCCAAGTTAATTAGTAATTAAACATCGGAAGATATTCATTAAAGAGTCAATTATAAACCACTTTTAGTTTTAAAAATCACTGTGGATGACAATATTGTTTAAATTAATATTTGTCTTCAACAGGACACAGAAGCACCATTTCTGTCAACATCCCACTTTATCAGCAAGAGCCTCCCAGTTCAAACCAAGCTGTGGTTTACTTGCCCTGCTTTCGTGAYGAAATGAGGATGAACAACTCACTTAGTGACCTGCAGATTGACTTGTCATAATGCAATTCCACRTGGCCCAGTTCCAGACCCTTTACACTGAAACAACTCCCAGCAGTAAAAGTATTCACAGGGGTGAAGGATAATAGTATAATAGATAATAAAAGGCAATAGATAATAATGAATAATGATAATAGGATGAATAAGGCCTAAAACAAAAAAAAAAGTAAATGTTGGAGCAACAAACACATGTAGCAGAAGGACAGGATCAAGAATGACTAGAATAAAAGGTTAGGAAAACAAACAATAGGAAAATGTGCAGGCTCTGGAAGATTGTTTTGATTTATTCTTTTTTTTTTTTTTTAAGGTATTAGCAGTATCAAAAATCTTTCATGTCTATCTGCTTTTCCAAAATGACTGCAGCATTTTTTAATTCCTATGTTCATGACAACAGACAGATTTTTTTCTATAGGAATGTTAGCTGATTCTACTATAATAAATCAACACAACAGTTTACTCAATATTTCATTTGTAGAGAAGGAGAATCAACCACACACTTTTCCTCTTCTTGTCAGGGAGAATAAATATCCCATTTATTTCCTGGGCATTTCAAGAATTGCCAGACACCTGTACTGTTTATACCCAGCATTAATCATTTCACCACCTGTGCRTATCCTCATTTACAGAATCTTCCTCCTTTCTAATCCAATCACCACCACTGTTTCCTGTAACAACAGGGTGCAAACAGTTGGCCTGACATTAATCTGTTTCTCATGTACTTAGCGCCACATTTGGACTTTTTAATTATTTAATCATTCAAACTTCAGTCCATTCTTCTCACATCTCTAACAATCTGCTGCTTAGAGCAGAGATTTTTTTTTWTTATTATGAAATATTAATAAAAGGCTCTTTAGGCATATTGGTAAATGACTTTTTATGAATACAGACTGTCAATTGTTTACCCCTTTTTCCTGTAAGGCTACACACTGCTTGACCTTTATAAGAAAATGCCTAATAAATAGAAGAAGGAAAAAAGGAGGAAAAATGAAAAAAAAAAAAAAAAAGGATAGAACTCTGGGTGCATCAACCTTTTCTAAACTACATAAAGGTAATGTGTCAAGTCTCAATTGGTAACAATGAGGAGGAGGTTCATATTATTCAGATAGCTAGTAATGTTCTGGTTTAAGTCTCCCCCCAGAAACATCAGAGGACTAAACTATAGCTTGTGATGATCAGCTTTCCCCTCTTACAAACAAAAATCAATTGCATTAACATACGATATTTTATAAAGAGAAGAAAGAAAAAGATTATAAAGGTAGATAACAAATTACATTTAACATCTAAAGTATAACCGTAGCTCACAGCTCTCTCCTCTGGTGAGGCAATTCCAGGATCAGCTCATTGCTTTCTTTCTCCTACATTAACATTTAACTTACAGACTGTGGATGTTAAGTCTTGCTAGGTAGCCACAGATTTCATGGTRCATGCTGCTCTTTACTTGCTAGCTATTCCCAGTGCTCCAGCTTCATTAACAGCTTCTGTTGTCTCTAGTTCTTAGGCAAAATACATGTAGCGTAGAGCTCTAGCACAGCAGACAAATATCTTCTCACACTTCACAGCATACATGTGGGTTTTTGGCAAAATCTCCTGACTTGCTTCTTTCTTTAGGTTAAAATTTTTGAACTTTTTACAGTTTTAAAAGCTATTGCCTAGTACCAGCATGGCTGCTCACCTAATGTACAGAGAGGCACAGGTAGGCACAGTTAGTTGTTACAGACTTATATACATTATGATCTTTCTAAAATATTAGCCTGCATATTACCACATTAGAAATATCTTTCCTTTCTGTACCAGATGTCAAGAAAGAGATCATCATTTTCAGATTCCCTGCCTTTCTTGAAAGAGAAACACCGGGGTGATTTCCTTTTCCTTTAAGCCTCTACTACTAGGCTGAATCGCAGTCTAAATGCCGCTCTAAGGCTGCAGTCCTGAGCAGCATGCCCTACAAAAAGATGTAGCAATGTGTAAGTTTTCCCCAAAAACATGAGTTAGTAGGAGACATTTATTCTATATTATTCTATATAAAGTGATATACCAGCTAAAAGTGACTCAAAATTTGAAAGGGTGAGGGAAACAGCTGAAGTAGCTTTGTTCTTCTGAATGTTACTAAAGCATCTATGATAAAAGGCTTACTCCAGCTAGAAGCTTTCTCGAAGAACATGCACAGCCCAGGCTCTAACACAAGAGCAGTCTTAGCTTGCTGATTCTTGTGCACTATCATCTAACTGTGCTGAAGGAACCTAGGAGGAGGCCTAGGCTTATAAATAGCTTTAAACTAACTAAAGAATAAACTGTACTTTAAGTGGCAGTAAATATACGGCGTTTTCTGAGAAAAGGGGGAAACGAAAATAAACTGAAGGAACGTAATCAGAAACTTTGTCAGTGTCTTGCTTTCATGGATGGGTGAAGGAAGTAATTCACTGTGTAGAAATAAATGGAAGCTTATAAAACRTCACAATTATGCATTATGATATGTATTGATTGGAAAGTTGTAGAAGAAAGACACCAGGGAAAGCAGAACTGAGACATCTGAGTATCTTCAGGTAGAACTATAAGCAGCATGAGAGTGTTGATTCAAAATCRTTTACAATTCTAACTTTAGACTACTAAAATCATGTTTAATAAAGAGGAAGAGTTTAACTCAATTAGATCTACTTGGGAAAAAAATGATAAGAGAAAGGGYTATTCTAGCTTGTGTGCATTTGGGGATTCTCGGGGAAAGAAAAGTGAAAGATTGAAAATTCCTGTGGGAGTGAAGAGAGTATGGCATGGCTTCCCTGGGTCTCTTTCTGTCGTTTGTGCACCGTTAGATTTACTGCGATGTCTTGACCTTAGTTCATGAGTGGGAACAACTGACAATCACTCCTCCGTTAGCCATAAAAATTAGCCTAAAAAGAATTTCACCTCTATCTTCAYATAATATTTATGTATTCCTTCCCACCTCCCAGCCCCTTGTCCTTCCTATTTCTTTTTCACCAGCCTGCACGGCACCAGCAAAATGAGATGAAATGGTCCAGCAGGTTTTTGYTCAGACCTGAGAAAATCAGACGTATCACATTGCAGGCTGAAGAAATGAGCCAGAGTACAGCTGATGTACTGACCTGCCAGATCAAGACATTGTCAGCAGCAATTGTCTTGTATCTGACATTTCACGCACACATAACATCCTCCTCCTTTTCTTTCCACTTTTGTCTGTGTGCTGCATTAAAAATAGAAAAAATTACTATAGAGATAATTGTTTTCTCCTTACTATGAAGGAGTATTTGACAAAATAGATGTTTTTAACTATGATACTTTGGGAAAAAATGACTTTTATAATAGATTCTTCATAGGGAGAGGATTTTTTATTATTTTTTTTCTATATAACTGCTTGATTTCAAAACACTGAATGTCTGCTTTTTATTCTTRTTATTATATATTTTATTATTAGTTTGTGTAATGTAGTGAATAAAAGTTTAATTTTTGTCATTAATTTACAGGTATTTTATCATGCTGCCATATAGGATGCATACAAAAGCAGAGAAYGTGAATACATGTTTAACATTTAGCCACTGTAGGGTCGTATCTTTGACCCTTTGTTTTTCTGGACACACTTTATCCCTTTAAACAAGCACAACTCCTTTTAATCTCATAAGTTTGGTGATCGCTCGGTGAGTGTCTGACCCAGGCTTTACCTAATTTATCACTTTCAAGGTAGATGAAATTGCTGTTAACATCTAGTTTGACTGCCTCCACTTAATCACTTTGTTTCACATTCCAGCAGTAGCTTATTCCCTTGCTTCACCCCCAGGCCTCCCGGAAAACRCCTGATTTTCATTCCTCAGAGAGCTTTCAAGTAATTTAATAACTTCAGGCCTCCACATATTACTTAGAGGACCTGTTACAACACAAACGAAGTCTCAGTGCTGCTGTGGTCCATTCTGCTTTGACTTATGACATTTATTCATGACTTTCCCCGTGCTTTTACTGATATGTTTTGATTCTTTATTTTTTATGAAACAAAACAAATCACTTATTCATACTATCCTTTGCCATCRCTGTTCATACCATCAAGTTTCTGCTTCACAGTCTGCATTGAGAATGCTATGGGTGACAAAAATTTGTGCAACCTTATCTGCTAAAATGTTACTTATGCTCAAGAAAGCCATCTAGACTCCCTCTGAGGTAAGTAGAAAGAAATAGATACCACTCATCACCCCCCCCACCAGCTTTCCTTAAAGTGTTACAGTGAGTCATCTTCTACMTGTGCTTATATTTTCTTCTATTAGCTGTATCAGTAGCCTCAGTGACTAGCATAAATCGAAATAGTCACCTTTTGCATGGAAAAATTAGAAAAGAGAAATCATGGCACTTTTTYCTGTAGATTTGACTCTTTCATAAGAAAACATTTCCTGTGAATTAGCTTCTCTTCTTGAGTCAAAATCTTACATAGTTTCTGCTACCTAAAATTTTGTTCTGTTAGAATCCTCGTGAAAGATTATTCACAACAAATATAGTCCTTCTATTTTTCTAGGAAATAAACCCAAYGGGAAGTATAAAGAATATTGGTCATATTGACTAACTATCTAGTTTTGCTAAAAAGATATTGCAATGAAAGTTGCATCAGRTATTGAAATACTTGCATTCTCAACTTCATTGTTTCTTCATCAGGTTAAAAAAAATTACAATTGATTAATAAAATTAAATTTTTCAGRAACAATTTACCAGCATATGTTTATTGTGTTACTTGCTTTGTATTGATGGCAATGAAATGCAATTTTCCTCCATTAAAAGTGATTTTAAAGGATTATATATTCATGCTATCTCAAAGAAAAGATATTTCTCTTAGTTTATGTTYGAATACTTCAACTTTTTTGACATATATAATGAATTACATGTTTTAATTCATATATGTTGGTTACAAAATATTTTCTGATATTAGTTAGTTTACAGGCTGTTGTCTTTAAAGTGTGGGACACTTCAATTTGCTACTATGAAGAGGGTACAATATAAGTGTTAATCCTTCTTGTATTTAAAGAGGAAGGTAAGGATGCTGTAGAATCTTTGTGAAAACCAYTTATGACAAAAAATGTGGAAAAACTATTGCTTCACAGATTAAGGAAATGACATTTCCATTAACCTACYCTGTCAAAAGCTCAGTTTGATGATTTTCTGATTTTCTGTTATATATTATCATTACAAAATGCTATTGGATTTTTTTTTTAATCTATCGCACTTAGGTTTCTTGATTCATGTATTAACTTGATTATCAAAATTCCAGTCGGGTTAAAAAACAACACTCAAAATATCCATGTATTAACTTGATTATCAAAATTCCAGTCGGGTTAAAAAACAACACTCAAAATATTCCTACTGTTACTCAGAAAGAAATTTTAAACTTCCAAAAATGAAAAAAAAAAAAAAGGAAAAAGGGCCTCTGTTAACTTTAGTTTGTCCCTCTTCTAATAGTGCCTCTGCTGATTGTCACGAAATTTTGTTTATAACAACTGTCATAACCACTTGCAGGAACTCACAGCTGTTTCCAACAGTAGCAGAGGTCTCAGACGACCATTAAGCTGTCACTCTTGATCAGCTTTYAGAGGCACTTTATTTAGCTAACACCACTATTCCTGATAGAACTGAGCACGGCACATTTCTGCGGTTGCAGCCGAACCACGGCAGAAGTGCCTGTTGCTGGCCTCCCCTGCCCTTGTTTTCACCTCTTACTTTCAGGAGGTTAYCTTTACCTGCTAACATGCGCTATTTAGTATCTTCTACCACATTTCTGCTTCATACTTGTTTCTGTCAAAAWCTCTGGTATTGAAAGCATTCAGTTTAACTCAGATCATCTTGGAAATACAAAGTTCAAGACCATATGAATGTGCAGCTAATACTGCGTATCTTGGCAGATAGTGATGTAACTGGGGGGCAAGCAGAGGTTAAGACTATTTTATTCTAGCACAAAAGAAGCCAAAACAACATAACCGATTATAGCTTAAATTTAAGCAGTGGAACAGATTCAGGTTGTTTATTTCCAGAATTGAGAAATAAAAAYGGGATGTTAAACAACAAGTCTAACACTTCAAAGCTTGCTTTATAAAACCTTTATAAAATCTATAAAACTGTACTGATGAGGTCACTTAAATGATAGCACTAAAATCATGGGAGAGTATTGTAAAGATAAACCACAAAGCTCAGATGAGAACCCAAATACAGGAAATCATGATAGATGTGACACAGACACAGACACTATGGACRTAGTCTTAATTAAGACAGTAGAAATACGATAAAACCCCTATCCTAAACAAGAGTTAAARTATGGAAAATTTACTGAATTTTCTTTTCTTTGTCACCGTATGCCATTTAAAATCTCATTTATGTGTAATTCCTACCTGCAAGAAGCACCATACAAAAGCTGCACCCCTCTCTTCTAATTGAGCTGGCTGCTGTATAAAGATACCCTGCCATGGAGCAGTCAGGAATACTGCTATAATAAATTTCCCAAACCATTCAGCCCAACTTGCTGCTGTCGAGAGCTCATCACTTACATTACTCTCTGGATGGTTAATTCTTGTCCAGCCAGCCAAGCAGAGTACAAACTGGAAGTTTGCCTTCTTCTCCTGACAGCCAGTATGCTTTTCAGTCCTGAATATGAGAATTTGTAATGCAGACGTCATCAAGAACTGATAAGTTTTGAAGACAAAAGGACAAAACATTTGGAGATCCTGTAATAGAAATACACACGGATGCATCTAAAATCTAGTGAGATTATAATGGAAGTGGCCATAGAGAGTTTTCTTGTATTTTCCCACTCTTCAACAGCTAAATCTTATAAAAAAGCAGATTAGTTTTGCGTAAGGGGATTAGAGCATCATTTTCACCTACATTGAGGTTACTAACCATGAATAGTCATTAGCATGTTCCACATCCAAAACAAATGAACCGTTTCATAAAATTGGACATATTTATGGAGAAGGACATTCCAGAAGTGTCAGTGTGCGTGCATGCACACGTGCAGACACACACACACACACACACACACACACACACACATAAAAGCTGCCAATTCATAGGGTGATGGTGAATTACAGGAAGCCATTGAATTGCTGCTAACTCTGAAAACCTCACCAGGAATATTTGCAAAATGGAAGTTGATATTCCTTTTTAAAATTTTTCTGATTTCAGGACACTATGTCTTAATGTAGACATTGTAAGTRGTGTGAAACTCCCTCTTTTGAAAGAAAGAGAAAAGAAAATTAATAAAGAACTATTCTCAAGCACATTCATAACGGAAGATTGAATTCATTTTAGTCACTGAACTATCAGCTATTTACCTAGGTTCTATCTTTAATCATGCTAATTGAAGACCTCTCCAGAGATGGTATCAATATAGTCTTCAACTTTCCATTACCCTACTGGTATGCTGATAGTAGAAGGAGACTAGATGGTCAGTGAGAGCTACTATACACATTTAATTTTATAAAGTTTAAAACAGAGTTATTTAAGTGATTCACTGTGGATCCTTTCCTAGCCAGCTATTGAACCTGGTCGTGTAGCACTGCCAGGTATGGACATTCTCTTCCCTTTCTTAGATTGGACACAGTCAACCTATGTTCYAGACATCTTCAACACCAAACAGACCTTGAATACCATGGCCTATTTCTATTCCTTTTTCTGTGAGGCTGAGAGAAAGTGAATCTCTTTCAAAAACTTCATAATGAGTAAGCACGTGTAAATGCTTAGGTAAAAATGAATTGTTCATATATCTTTCAGAAGGACCCTTTCTTTTCCTTCTTCCTCTAGTAGSACAACTTCTGTGGCAGATCTGACAAAAGCAATGTCTTCTGTACAGTATTAGGGGCAAATATTAAGTTCAGAACTGTGTTTCAGACAGGAAAATTTTGCATTGAAAAATCTCTTTCTTTAAATTGTTGACACAAATGCTGCATTAATTCATTCTGTCTTCTTTAGTTGCCATTATATTCCATTGTTAAAAACTAAGTACTTCAGATATAAAGTGTGTGTCTTGCATTGTATTTTCAAACTTTATTATCATGAATCTTGATTCAGAAGTTAAAATAATGATGGAAAACTCTCTAGTGTGTTTCTGTTTTAGGCTGAAAAGTATGTTCTCTCTTTCTCTTTCCTTCGACAGAAAGTAATTGCACTTGCCCATAGTACAGAAATATCGGCAAAAAGCCAAGGCATTTGGCTGCTTTGTCTTCCTTAAATTTATTCTTGACTTGGTATGAAAATAAAGCTTACAAACATGGAAGCTTTATGATAAATCCTAATTGTAAGGGTCCAAGTGCCCATCCTTTTGGGCTGCTAATAAGAAGAGTATAATTCCAATTGATTACTCTTTTAATAAAATAATAGTAACAATAACAATAATAATAATAATTTCAAAAGTTTACTTAAGTGGAAATGTATAAGGAAAAATCTTACTGTAGACCTGATAAGACTTTTATTTCAAATGTGGCAGTCTATAAGTAATGTGTTTTATGCTAATAAATCATATAGACTTGAATTAATAGTGATYCTTTCTTGCTTTCAAGAATGTATCATGGAGATACAGAAAACAGACTCCACTCAAAGCTTATTTTGTTTTCAGATTTTATATAAAGTAGAAGCCTGTTTCCCAGCTATCCCAGCTACCCAAGGAAAGATAGTTTGTCATTTAACTTGAAGGGAAGGGAAGGGAAGGGAAGGGAAGGGAAGGGAAGGGAAGGGAAGGGAAGGGAAGGGAAGGGAAGGGAAGGGAAGGGAGAGATTAAAATTAATATACGGTCAAGGCACCAGCCTAGACTATAGATCCAGGGTTTATCTTAACTCAATCATAACTCTMATCAGTACTCTAGCTCAGATWTGGAAAAGTGTCCGTGAAGCTCATACACACAGATCTACACACACATACAGGCAGACATTGAAGAGAACTGATCAGAATCTGTTCTTTTCTAAGAAAAAAAAAAACAGTTCTTTTTGAAATTATACTGTTTCACYTTTTTAAAGACAAAATCTTTCAGTTTAATTATTTATAACTAAAAATGATTAAAAATGCTTACTAGAACTGATAGCTTGTGTGCCTTAGATTAAGAAATTGGTCTTGAGATAAGAGTTGACTACAATTTTTTTAATGAAACYATTTTTACACTGAAATAGAAATTATCAAAATGGAAGGTTTTGAAGAAGCTAATATTRCAAACTGTTCTTCAAGTATGGACAATATTTCTAATCAAAAAGACAGGGAGGACTCTCTTCAGCATACTGAATAAATTTTGTAAGATTAAAAAAAATAAAAAAAAAATCAGATTTGAATACATATCTACTTTAGTAAGACCATTATTTCTATTATAGAAATCTGAATTACATGACAGCCCCTAAGGTATTACTAATTGAGAAACCTTTAAATCATTATTGTTATTTATTGTTATTATTATTAATATTAGTTGATTACAACATCACACAGTGGTCCATACCATCGTTGTGCTAGATACTGTACAATGAGTCAGCAGAGGCAATGAAAATGCAGTAATAACAGGATACAAATTTTCTGAACATCCGTTTTTCCTTGACAGAGTCTACATATTCRTTTATTTTGATTACTTACAAGTTCTTTTTATAGATTAGCTGTAGATTAAATTGAGATTTTCCAGGAAAGCTGWTTTACTGGTGTAATATAATATGGATTAATAACAACAAAAGGAAAAGATCAAATCTATATCAGATCTATATCAAAACTGGAGGACCTTAAAGCACTTTTGGTCAAAGTTTTTTCTTGGCTTGGGTTCATTTCACATTGAAAGCTRAAGGCCAATCTTATATTTCCCCCCTGCTATGCACATCTTCAGAAGAAAATCCAGGCATGAAGACTGAATGGGAATCATCTAGCCATTTTCCCTATTGGAAAAACCAGGACAAAGATGTTGTTTAATGCTATGTGACATATTCCTCATTATTCACCCAAACAGCTTGTTGATACTAAAAAAAGTCTGGTAGGAAAGAAATGAAAATATAAGTATAATTCCATTCATGATCATATGATCTCTGTGATGATAGCTGWGAAATAGGCTTTTGAAGACTCAGGCTTCACTTATATTATTCAAACTATCTAAACATCCAAAAGTCAATCAAAAAAAAATCCAAAATCAATCCAGCCTTCACTAATACATTTAGCGTATGTCACGGAATAAAGGTGCTAAAATAAACTACATACTTTGATATTAAAGTGTATCCTCTCTACTAGTCTTTTATCAAAGGTGATGTAACCCAGCTTCTTTAAAGTTTCAGTTATTTTTATGAGACTGCATATAAGGCTGTATTCGTTAATATTTGTTTGTTTGTTTGTTTGTTTTTTATTTATTTGCATTCRGAATTAAAGTGAACATCAAAAGCTGAATCAGTACTTCCCTAAAACTGGAAAATGATTCTGTAAGTATAATTATATTMTCCTCTCTCATATACAGAAGAAAATAAAAGTTTGAGAACCAAGACTAGGAACATAAACTGCCTTTTACTCTGAAGAATGAATGACCTTTATAAGGATCGATGGATCCAGACCTTGTTATATTTTRCAATAAGAGGACAGTTTGGTTGTCAATGGCACTGAGTCCAGATTTTGTTGAGTAATCTCCTCTACACAATGATTTTGCACACATGATTATAATATATAGTTACAATTGAGAACTGAATTGAATACCTTAGCCTTATTCTGACCATTTTCACAAAATCACCAGTTCCTCAGCAATGATCTCATATTTGCATCTTCCAGACATTTATTATTGATGTAGGCATAAAGGATCTTCTGGTTCCCCGACATTTCTTACAAGTCTCCAATCCTTCTTTTCYGGCACCATCCATATCTGCACTAGCAGTGTTTCTATGTCCATCCTTTGTATCCTGTCCTTGCTTCCATCTCCTGTATTCTACCTCTTTGCACTGGAGCTCCATGATAAGTCCCCTGTTTAGTCAAATTTGCCTTGTCTTTTTTTCCTGAGTATCAGGATGAAGTGTTCTTGTGYTTGGAGGATGCTTTCCTGAAAGGTTTGCCATTTTTCCTGGGATCCTTTGTCCTTCACAGCTGCTTCCCATGGGATCTCCCTTCCTACTTGCCTAACGAAGCCAAAATTTGCTCTCTTGATGTCCAAGGTCTGTACTCTGCTACTTACCTTCCTTACTCCTTTAGGACCTTGAACTCCACTTCTTTGCAGTTGCAATAGACAAGTTGTCACTGATTATCAAGTCCCCAACTAGTTCTTCTTTGCTACTGAATAGCAAATTCAGCTGTGTGTCACCCCTGTCTGGACCGTCCAGCATCTGTATCAAAAAGTTATATTGAGGCACTCTAGAAATCTTCTTGACTGCTTGCATTCCAGAGTGCTGCCAAGTAGATGTCAGAGAGAAGAAAATCCTCCATGAAAATCAGAATCAGAGATATGGAGCCTTCTTTGAAGAGTTTAAAGAAGATATTATCTACCTCCTCACCCTGACTAGGTGGTCCAGAACAAACTCCCACTACATTGTCACTCTTATTGGCCTCCTCTCTGATGCTGCTTCTGACCCTGAGTTCTGTAAGAGTAATAAGTTTTTGTTTTTTTTTCCTTTCCTTCTTATTGTGGATGGTTGCTCTTTCTAGAACTAGTGATTCTAAGAAGAGATACAGCTGTCATAAAATTACACAGGAGATGTTTATAATAGTTTACGACACTATTCTCTGAGATGACAGAAATGTTTGTTGGAAAGTCATAAATGTCCATTTGCAGATCCATAGTCCAGGGACTCATGTGAAAGGAAAAAAAGAAAAAGCCCTCCTCCCCCTCCCAGCAATTTAATAAGAAATTATCCATTTAACAGCTCCAACTGAGTGTTCAACARGATAGACAATTGAATTTGTATTACGGAATGAGTCATTGACATAGTATGTTCATGGCAGTATAAGCCTTTCTCAAACATCAGACAATTGTCTGAGACATGTCACAGTTTAGTTCATCCTTATTTTGCCTAAAATACAGTACTGTATCTGTCATTAGTCAGAGTAAACAYGATTAGTACCTCTGCTATTCCAAGATACATTATTTGTCCCACTTGTAAATTTTCATTGTTCCAAATATTTGAGGTGTTTTTCCAGAAACTCATTAGCATCACTTTATTCACTAAGAAGTTGTTTATACAATAAGTGTTTAAGGGAAACAAACAAATAAACAAAGCCACAAATCAGTAAATGCATTAAGAYCACTTTCTTTAATATTCCCAGCTAGACTTTCAAGAGCTTTAGCTATGGTTAACAGCTGGTATCTTCATGAATTGTACAAATTTTTGTAGAATAAACAGCAGTTTCATGACAAAATTTGCATAGCAGTTAACATTACTTGTATTATCCAACTTAGAAAGCTGGATGTCATTTCTGTCTGTATTCCTGCAATTTTCATCTGCAGAGTTGGCTCCATTTCATCATTTGAGTTATTCCCCCATATTTTTTTTAGTAGGGGTCTGGAGGGGATGAATTTTGGAAAGCAAGGAAATAAACAGAGCTGAACAAGCTTTTTCTGGTTAAAGTAGTCCTTCTGCTGATCCAATTTAGGAAACCGTCTGTGAAATTATAGGCAACTTCAAAAAGAATATATAACAGAGGGCAAAATTAAGCCATTTATATTAGTGAAAGTATTACTATGACTCAAGGCAGTATATATATTTTATATCCTAAATCAAATATGTGGTAAACTATTTTTTTCAGCTGAATTTGAAGAGTTTAACCATTTCTTTTTTGTAATAATTAACATCATTTTGCTTCCAAATCTTGGAAGGAGCATTTAGATAATAAACTGAAGTTCATATTTATTTAGGAACCTTATACACCTTCATTTTTATCATGATTTTTAAATTCCAACCTATATGCCCACTTATCTGATTCTGATGTCTGCTTATCTTAACTGTATGAATGTCTTGCCTTTTAGTAAGATAATTTAGTAAAATAGCCTTCTGTATTCCTTTACATCTCCCAGTCCTCCCTTTGATCTCTTGAGCAGTTTCCATCACATTAAGCAAAGGGTTAAAAGTCTTAAAGGTAATTAAAAGTTCCAAAAAGTTTTGTGATTAATAGCACCACAGTATTCAAGCCTGTGCCCTCACAAAAATAAAATGTAGCAGAAGGTAGTTTTTATATGACACTTTTAGCAATATCAGACTAGCCTGTCCTCATGCATGCAGTACCTGCTGATGCAGAGCAGCTAAAATAAAGCGCTCTCTCTTTTCRGGAGGGTCAAGGGAAGTATGATTAGAGCCACTGTTATTATAGTAAAAGATTTTTTGGACCAAAAATCACATATTCATAGATAGCAAGGCTTCATTATTCTACTGTTTGTGTAGAAATATGTTTAGTGTTAAAGTTTTCTGATCACTCRTTGTCTTGTAATTAGGTCATGTTTAAAGCTTCCAGGAATCTGAAAAGATGATCTACTTGGCTTAAGTTATTTCATGGAGGTTGACTGAGTAATTTCGTTTTGAAAAGGTCTAAGAATATCMGAAATTCATCCTTTATGCAACAAGCTATCTTCATGAAGAAAGTGGGATACCTATGTTCAAAACTGTCAGGAAGCTTCGCTCTCTCAGTGAGGTAGATTAGCTAACACAGCAAATTTATTTCTWATGTGAGGGGAAGCACATTTCCCAACCTGAATTTGTTCTCTTGCAGAAAAGAAGTCAAAATACATTGGATTAGAGAGAGAACAACTTTGCTGGAGAGAATAACTTTGGTTTTGCTTTATTTTATTTGATATTGTTTCTAATTTTTGGTAATGATTATGTAATAGGGAATGAATGAAGAGTTCAGAAAGCAGAGAATAAGTTCAGGTCTTCTTCCTTACACTCTGCCTTGAGGACATTTGGAATCTTATATGCAAAATGACCCAGGAACACTAGAATCGGTGAAGAAACGTGCTTCAGTGTACTACATATGTTTGGTCTGAGGGCTAAGATATTTTCATGAGACACATGGATTTGAATTTACTGAGACTGATAAGGAAAAGTGAATCTAACTCTTCCACTTCCTGTACATATATTTTAACCACCAAACTAAAKCTAAAGAACTTTATAATATAATTACAGATGAGATTCTCCAAGATTAAATTTCTCTTTACAGATTAGAAACTAGCAGTGAATGTTTCTTTTTGTAACTGATATACAAGAATCTAATCTCATATGATTTTTCCAGATAAAAATCTGACATTTGCAGGCTTCTTAGGACTCCTATTTTTTCATTGTGCTACAAAGTCAAAAAACAGCTTTTATTGGCTGATATTTCATATTTTAACTTGACCTWCCATTAATACAGGAAGTGATAAAAATATAATGTTAGTGAACCAAAAGAAACTATACATGARCACATCAACTCAATTTGACAAATTTGAAAATATAATAATGACATTAATAACTATTCTTTAAAATAYTCTGAATAGCATATATGACTTCACGAGTTTTGCCTTTCTCCTCTTAAACAATGGTATTTTTCAATGTAAGCTCTTTTGCTGTACAATTGTCACAGTCTCCAATTTTATCCTGCCTTCATCTCTTGCTACTGATGATGTTACTGATGTTACTGACTGATGATCTGTCTTTGGGGCATCTAACTACTCCTGGCATTCTAATCCAAATTTGTGCAGTGAAATGATTGTGCTTTTCTAAAAACTGATCTACAAAAGATAAGGCTATTGTATCAGTTAAGAAAACTGCTTCTTTTTTAAAAATAGAAAAAAAAAAAAAAAAAAAAAAAAGTTGTTCTCTCCATTTCATGGAGTAAAATGCTTAAATGGGAGCCAAAGAATATCAACTCTGTTGTGTTGACCAGCCACATATATATATATATACAGGGTGTCATTACAGATGAATACAGTTAAAAGTATTAACTTCAGAAGAGTATAATTGTGAGTAAATTGTGTATGAGTAAATTGTGTAATACTCAACAGGTTTTTATCAAAGATAATTAATTCCAAACTAACTTCATACTATTCCCTCATAAAATGATTGATCTTCTAGACAGGAGATATAAAATATTTCAGCATGATCTAGATTCCAGTAAATCATTAGATACAGTTTTCCTTTAACATAGAAAATTAATAGCTTAGAAAAAYTGAAACAAAAGATATGAAGCAGATGAAAGACTATGATGTAAATAATAAATTCACCTGAAAGAGGAAATATGAGAAGATTACTTCTTGGAGTCTTTAAGAATCAGCTCTGTTAATCATCTTATTTAATGTCTTAGCACTAAAAGCAGGAGTATTAGCATATTCTGATGATATAGTGAAGCACCCATACAAAGGTGGATTAGAAACAGTATAAAGTTTCCTCATAGAGGAGAGGTGGTTTAATAATGAAACAAGATGSAATAGAATTCTTCAGAACCAAAAACAAACAAAYAAAAACCAATAATTTCTRCTTGAGACTGTTTCATCACTTTGTTTTGATTATTTGAGATATCACTTTATTATTTGATCCTTTAACTCATAATCGGATCCTCTGTTTAACTCATTGATATATGTAGTCGTAGATGTGACTTCTTGGTCATAAGTACACACACACACACACACACACACACACACACACACAAATAGTGATCACTTAAACAATTACTGAGAGTTCATCTGAAATACTGCATGTTAACAAGTACATTCATGCTTTTAAAAAGATGAAATTTAATGTAAAATGTTCAGGACTGTGTCCTCACTAGTGTTTCCTCACTTGACAAGAAGAGTAGTCAAATTCTACTGTATTTTTAAATTAATAGTTAAATTCCTTTTAAATGTATATAATACACTAGAATTTAAAACATAGTTCAAATATGGTATTTAAGATTCCATTTTTTATGGCGATATCCTTTCACGGTATTATGAGATTTATATGCTTTCATACGTTTCTCATTCTAACTGGAAAAAGCAAGACAACATGTATTTTTGTCATTTTTGTGTTCAAAGTTATTATTACTATCATTATTATTAAATCTCTGGTAACTGTGCAGTAGKCCTGTTGACAAAGTGCATGTGACCAGGAGTTTATTACCTTAGAAAAGCTTTGAGGAGGTTTTTGTTTTCCTCAAAACTTTCTGTGGACCTCTGACTTCATTTAAATAAGAAAGACTCATGGACTTTAATGGAAATTTTTTAGGCACATCTCTCCCAGGAATGACTAAATTAGAATGGAGAACCAGTACTGACAGATAAATGAGATATATTTTCCTCCAAAGAGAGTGAAAAGCAGACTATATTATAGTTACGTGATATTTAGAGAGAAGATTGTTCATTTTTAGTRTTCAGATAAACAACAGTTGGAAATAGTTGCAGGCTCTAGACAGGCTTTTTTTTATATATAATAACTTTAGTTCCCTAATTTCTTCAGGGATTATATCAAGAAACATTCCTTTCAACACATCCAGAGGGAAACTTGATTAACTACAGATGTATGAAACAGATTTATCTAAGTATCAATTTGCTGTCAACCTGCCTGCCATCTCTATAAATTATGTAAGAAGTTGTACAGGAGAAAATAGCATTTATGTTGATTTTTCAGGAAGCGCTCTATCATTTCATTTGATTATGAYAAAAAGGTATTTTGCATGACTAACAACTTGAATGAAATTGGCAGAACTGACCATTTCAAAACATTTAGCTATTTGATTATAGGTTTTTTTTATATATTTATGTCTGCTCAGCTACACAATCAGCAACTGAAAGACACRTACCTTCTGCACCCTAAGCACCTTACTATTCCACATTAAAAAACATTATCCTGAAAATGGTATTTGAAAGAGAATTAGGAAGTAAAACCATGAGGTTTTACTTAAAAGAGAATGCTACGATTTAAGAGGTTTCAGATGACGTTATTCATCACAACCACCTAAGAGGATAACTGTTCCACCTAAATTAAGTTGGTCTGCATTATAATCATAACAGTAGTGTGATCCAAATGTATTCCAGGACTTTAGAAAATGTTAGGCTTGATTGTGGCTGAACTGGAGAAAGAGAAGAAAAAAAATCATATTAACTGTATATAAGCCATGCATGTGAATGTGAAAAGGAGATGAGTCTTATATATTTCATTTCCTCTACTTCTTTTACGATAGTGTATGGTAAAGCGAGTATCATATGCTGCATCTGACTTARTAGCCTGCATTATATGTTGGTGCTGCTGTTAGTGGACATGTTGCTCTATCCAGATTGTAGTTATGGAAAAGTTTGTGGTTACAGATCCTCCATTTCAGTCTCCGCCTTTCACCCCTACTAACTGTCMTGTAACCCTGGAAATGCCAACAAAGAAACTTAGCAGTAACTTGAATATAAAAATTGAATATTTGTTTTCTTTCAGAATGGGCACATGACTGGTTTGATCTTCCRTATCTTGATTGCGGCATTGTAGAATTCATGGTATTCAGATGTTGTCTTGACAATTTTGATATCTCTGTAGGAAGGAAATATGACAAGTAATATTCCTATGATTCAAGAATATTTCATATTTTGAGATGTAGATCCATGTCAGTGAGTAATTGTAAACTTTTATTCACATCTTTGTGTGCTGTTTGATTTTTTTTTTGGTTTGTTTTTCATTAAAGGTTAATGATTACTACTTTTGTCCAACAGGTTAAGATTGAGCCARTTACCCTTCTATAAAATTAATTAATTTGAAAATTTATATGAAAGCCCTTTCTTGGAAAAGCATATCAACTGAGTAGAAATTAAACAAGATACAAGTTATTTTTTTCTCTTGCTAAAAGGAAAGCACTTTAAACAAAAAAAAGCACCTATATCGAGGAATCTGTAAACTCAAAAAGTAAGGTGATTCATGTATATGGGAGGTATCCTCAAAGTAGATATCCAATATATCCCTTGAAGTTCTGTAGAACTTCTCTTTAAATAAAAAAATTTTATATCTTAACTTGTTAGATTTATATGTCCCTTTYCGGATAGGATGTGATCACACAACTGGCAACTGTCATTTATGTTAATACTGCTTTACTTTATTATTAAACTATCATTACATCAGCATCAATATTTTGATTTTTCAAACAAAATGTTGAAGTTGTCTTATCACTAAGGCCTGTATCAAATCTAACTTGGGAATTAGTMGGTGTAGGTTACTTTGAAATAAACTGTGACATCTGACAAAACTAATGACTAAACAAATACAAGGTCACTCTCTAYTGACAGCTAACACAAATCTACATCAGTCTTTCTGCATTAGAACAAACTATTATAGTCATCATCTTACCCATAAWTCATTTCTTAATAGTAAATATTAAACACACTGAATAAATAGATCTCTCTGGGACCTGTTTCTCTTCTAGTTACAGGGATGCTGTACTAAGACTTTAAATCACTCAATAAAGTCAAGACAATATAAAACTAGATACCTTAGACCTTGCCTGTTAGCATTTCTCTTACTTTGTCAAGGATAGTACCATGAATATATAAACATGATGAGATTTTAAATCACAACAGTAACAACAACAACAACAAAGAGAGAGATTGCAAGAGAAGGATAAAACCCTCCAGATTGTTCTACTAATGTTGGCAGAGTAATTTGAAGGGGGGGGGAATAAAAGAAAAGAATAGACACTCAGATTAGTCTCACTTGGCTTTAATGTGGACAAATGTGGATCAARTGTAGACACCTAGATCTGAGCTAGTCACCCTAAACTCTCTTTATAGTCAATGGAGAGAAAGAAGAGCTTCTGACCACCAATTTGCCTGAAACCTTTAATACCTTATTTAGGATGGGATAAATTTTGTCCCACAAATACCTSTTTTTACCCTTTGACTATAAAAGAATTTAAAAGCAACAGTTCATATGTAAAAATCTACATATGATCATCCGTATCCCATCTACAAAGGTATTGCATCAACAAACACGAATGTGGAATACTTTCAATGCATGCGTTAGTCGGAAAGCCTAATAACCCCCAATCTGCTGTCCAAGGTCCTGAGCATGAGATCTGGTGAGGATTCTTTCCTATTTTTCAAAACAAACCTCTAAGATTTTAATAAGAATATGATCATTTTGCACTCACACTCCTATTTTCTTGACATGTAATTAGAAAATACCATATTTTGAGGTGTCCTATGTTAAAAATGTTCTTTTCTACATCTTGATCAGTGCATCCCATGAAACSTAATGGGTCTGGATTTTTTTTGCATAGGAAGCCACACATAGATTCAACTGAGTGCATCTGACTGATGTGAGTGAGGATGTGGGATGTCCTTGTTGCCATACTTCATTGCAGTGATTGCACAATTTCTATCAAATGGCTCTGTAAGCATGGGTTACTGAAATGTTTGAGGGATCAAGATTGAGACATAAGTACATAAGTTAATGCTCAAAATKGATAAAATTCATCAATCATATTTTACTAAGTTTACCTCATAATATGATCTTATCAAGTATTTGGAGTGTCTTGGGACTCRTTTTTAAGATTGAAAACAAGATATAAGACAGACCTAAAACAAGAATTCTAAGAAAAATTTCTCTGAAAAGCCTCAGTCTTTAACTAGTTTCCTGATATTTTAAAAGTGTTTTGTTTAGTCTCAATGAGTTGATTTAATTTATTTAATTTGATTTTATTAATCTGATTTATTAATTGTGTATACAAAATAAAAAATAAAATTTTAGATAAAAAATCAAACTAAGATGCCTCCCCGCAAATAGTCTACTCTGCCTTCTTGTACAAAAAGCATTATGTATGAAACATGTAAAAAAAAAATCACATTCAATTGTGCATCATATGTATATGCATATGTATATGTATTGCCTTTGCAACAAGGGGATAAAAAGACACCATCTTTCCCTCTTTCCCATGTTGCTCATACACCAGCTTTTGCAAAGGGTAACTATAGACTACATAAAAGAGAGAAGCAAGACAAGGTGAGGCAAAAACAGAGGTATCTGTGTTGGAATTTTTGTATTGTTGTATTAGAACAATGAAGAATATGTAAGACAATTTTAGCTGCTATTAAATACTCTACTGCTATTTTCACCTTTAGAAAAAAAAAGTTGGAAAACAGAATTTTGAATTATATTACACACAACTCTMTTAAAATACATTTTTATCTAAAAAATAGATAATAATAATAATGATAAATACCCTAACCATGAGCACAGGAAAAACATCAATCTTTTTAATGATCCTCATCCCCTAAAAGATAWCACACCCCAAAAAAACTTGAAAATTAGAAACAAAAATTGTGATCATCAAGTGTTAACATGAATACTAAATATTTGTCTTTTCTCTGATATATTATATAATTTAACAGTTTATTACTGCTAAGAGTTCATTATTAYCTGTTTCTTGTCAACAGCCAATTAACATCCTGCACTTTGTTATTTTGTCTATTCCAAGCAAACTGTTATTCTGTATCCTCTTCAACCTAGAAAAACAAAGTGTTTAAAGTTTAAGGAATTTTTGCATTTTTCAAATCATGCTTTAAGTATTTTAGTGCTATGTTTTACATGCCAGAGCTGTGAAACCTCTGAATACCTCTGCTGGCTATCTTACTGGTCTTGAGAATGATACTATACACTTAACAAGGGCGTCTTTGAACAATTGAACATTTAAAACTACATATTCTGATGGGACTCAAACAGAGAGAGATTTCAGAGACTGAAGAAAAAGCTCATCAGTTAAAACAAAGTGAAGAAGCTTAGGTTAACAGTCACAGAAATTTCCGAAGTGTATAGGAAACTGTTTCAGAGCTCTGTGTTTGTTCGTGGTTTACTTGCCACTTTTATGGATGTGTTACTAGGGTCCAAGAAATGAAGGCTATTAATAAAAGCAATTTCTTATTGAGTGTTCTACATAGAGAAATGACAAATGTGTATATCTGGAGATACTGTTCCCATAGAAACCATAATTCAGTCACTTTCTGCACGTATATTAGAGAATATGTTTATGTAAGAGAGATGAGATATGGTTTCTGTGGGAACATAACTTTGACTTCACCGACTTTTTTGTGTGTTAAATGTCAACCATAATTTTGCATTAATATATTTTGTACTTTCCTTATTGCATTGTATTTGCTGAATAGTGTGCCAAATGCTTTTATAATGAAAGAATGTCTTGTAACGCTTTCATCTTGGAGATAAGTCATAAGGTGGCAACAAGAGCCTAAATTTCAAGTATCCACTCTTCTGATGTTATTTTCATAATTAGAAAGCATAGAATTGAAAGGCCAGTTCTAGTATCAGATCTACACAACTGCAAAGTCGTATTTGCTTTACTTTAGAGAATTTCACTAGTAAAATCCTCTACTCTGAACCCTTACACTTTTAGTTTTAATCTTAGATATAAATAGAAGAAAAGAAAGATACAGAGGGACAGAAAAGATGAGTAAAGAAATGCAGAGGTCCACTGTCCTTAAACTAGCGAGAGTATAGCTATTTAATACAAAATTAATCATAACCTTATAAAGTTATGTAGAGCTCATTTTATATCACAGACCTACAAAATGCTGTCAAAATAACAAATAGACAAAAACTGGTTTTCWAATTGCTTTTGATGATTAAAACATATTCCATTACAGAATTAGAATTAGGCTTTGTACTAGGAGATCTTGAACCTACATCATTTCTTTTTATTATTTTTATTTTGGAGTAAGATGGAAATGTAAACTAAAMGCCATCTATTATGTGTTTTCCATATAGATGGTAATACTTAATGTATTGGAAAGATTAGCTAGTGTTTTCCAGGGATTATTATGACCCCACTGAACTYTGCTTTGCATGGTGCAAAGGTATATAGTGTGTCCTATTCCTTAAATTGAAATAGTTTTGGATAAAAAATGGTTGCAGATATACTAAGTGGTAAGCCTGTAATCCCGCAATGGAAATTTTTTGCTTGCTTGCATGGCAACCAAGGTACTAGAGAATGAAAGAAGTAGCAATACTTCTAGGCATTTTCCCAGCATTGAATTGGAAATCTCTCGTATGCCCAAACGATAGATTTCAGAAGCATGTGTGGGCCTGTTGATCTAGATCCAACCCTAAAAACCTGTACTGAGTAGATAGAAAGATTGAAATTCAACATTCTCTTTCCTTGCTAAGCTTAYGCATTCATAGTATAGTGGGAACAAGCATGAACTAGGAAAACACTAGCCTGTTCCTAGTCAAAATATATGTAGGTTGTGACKACCAGCATCGAAGCCCAAACTAATATATTTTCTCACCAGTAAAGGTTCTTATCTCAAGTTTGGTTCTGTGTTAGTTTTCATGCATTTTCATATCTCCTACACTATATTGAGTAGACATTACCTTAGAGTATGCTTTTTAGAGCATGCTAGTGACCTTTTCGACTTTTAGAAATGGATTTAGAAAAACAGATTAAAGAAAAGCCAAAAGGTATATGAGAACATACTACAAAACAGTTGTTTTAGTTAAAATTTGCTTGCCCACATGCTTATACAGATGAGTTCTTTCTTGTACCAACCATTATCACAAATAGTTCTGCTGAAGCCAGTGAGATTCTTCATGGAGCAAGATGCTACCCGTTTTCAGCTAAGTTATCAGAATCTGCCCCATAATGATTATAGCGAGTCATTAAAGTCTCGACATTTATCAAACTGTGGTATTTACCATTGGTGAGGCATTTGCAGTTTCCTTATGCTTGGAAGGAGGGAATATCGCAAATACCATATGAAGTTTAACTACCATCAGCAGTAAATGTCAAGATTTCAATGATGCTCACTGTGCATGTAATATAAATTTAGAATGAAAATGTTCATTAAATTCAAGTTCTGAACTACCTAAATTTGATTTGTATCTTAATGCATCCTGCATTTTTACAATTTTCAGTTACACTTGAGATTTTGTTGAGGTTCATGGAATCTATTGAAGACTTCATTGCCAATAACTTAATCAAAATTTCATTTTCCCRTCAGCTTGTGCCATGCAAAACAGTCTGTTCAAGCATACTTGAGATTATTGCCATATATGATAAGTAATAATAGCAACTTGTTTTACAATAATATAATATAAATCATTTTGCAAATTTTTCTTCATGGACTAGTAGGGACTTTGGAAAATTATAAGTCATTGACTAATAGTAACRGAAGGTGTTAGCTACAGTAAACATGAAGAATATCGGAATCATCAGTATAAATCTCTGATAATTTACAAATACAATGAACAATGCTAACAATAAGAATTGACATATTAGTTTTTATTCATTTTAGATATATTTTTAAATTTATTTTGGCAAATTCCTTAAGACAAAGACATAGCCTTAGAAACAGATTTTTTTCCCCCTATCCATTTGGACATATAAAAGTYCCAAGGGGTGACTTTTTCTCAATCCTTTCCTTAGAAAAGAACTCATGTATTTTATTAWTTATTTACCATCGTACACTGCAAAAATATTAGTCCTTAAAAGTAAAATGGCATTTACTTTTAAGTGAAGGGAAGTGAAGGACAGATTGTTGCTTTTATTTTTAACTTATTTCAAGTTTWTCTCTAGTTTCATTTGATGCACAAATAAATGAATTTCAATTATTTATCCATTTTTCTGGTAGTGGCTTTAAGCAATYTCCTTTTATGTCAGGATATTAGGTGACCTTTCCAGCGCTCATAGATTACTGTTGTAGACGCAAACTATGTAGAAATATCTGATATTTTACTTAAAGGAAATAAAACAATAACATAGTTAAATCTACTGAGTACATTCATTTACTGTTTGTATTTTTCCATTGGAAAGAAAATAAAGGTTTTATATAGTAGGGTCCTTGGTATTTTTTTGATAACAGAAGACAGAAAAACAAATGTTGGGAGGTATTTAGTATGTAGTGAGTTAATGTATTCAAAATGGCTAAAAGGGACTTTTTTTCTTATATAYACAACCACAACACTTCTGTATTACAGTTCATTTGGCTAGAGATAGTCCCCGAAGATAGATTTATTTTAATATCTTAAGAACAAACAAACAAAAAACTAATACTTGGTTATCATAAACATATATATTCATGGAGATATTTTTTCTGGATACAGAAACCAAATTCATTSTCAGTCCAACATTTCCAAGCAATTAATCGTTCTAAGTAAAATGGTAAAACAATCGAAAAAGATCAGCATCCCTTGAGAATTAATATGTTCACTTACACTCTGACTAGCCTGGCATCTAGCGTTACCTTTCCTCCAGCCGAGTACAGAGGGCGTCTAAAAGGACTAGGCTTTCAAGCTAGTTTTGACTGGTGCCTATAAACAGATAGGATGAGACAGGGACTTGGTGTCTTAGGAGGTCCCTTGGTTAACTTGGCAGTTCACTTGGGAGTGGTCAAGTGTGAGAAGCTATCCCTTACAAACACTACCACATCCCTCTCAGATAAGTCATTCTCTCTTCCATCATTCAGCATTTAATAGCTACATGTGATTTAAAGAGTAGTATGTTTTGAAGTCATATATGAATAYGACCAGTGATGCTTTATTTCTGGAAAGTTATTAATTACTAAATGCTTGGCTCTTAGTTGTCCCAGAGCCCTCATGCATCTAATAAACAATTTGAGTCATCTAAGGACATTCTGGGTCCCAGGTGTTAGCAGAGTGTGCAGTGATATTTGTATACACACTTCCYGGCACTCTAAAAATCTTGGATAGGAAACTCTGCATGATGTGAAAACTGAATTGAACTGAATTACTCCTACAAATTGGGAGTTGAACCTGTGGATGACAGATAAAGATATCTAATTTGTGTGTCTATACGCTATTCAAGTACCTAAGCTCTCATTACTGTTTAAGGAACATTACCTGGAAATCTTAGTTGCCTTTTTGTAGCTGTTGGTTGTATGTTGAGATGCCCTACAACATCTGAGACAAATTCTTGGGCCTGGAAGGTATGACACAGGACCTACGGGTCTTTTTAAAGTAAGATATTGATTTTAGCCAGAACACTCTCTCTCACGACATCCTAAATGTTCTGTCCTACCACTGTTCTTTAAACCTGGAAAAAAAAAAAAAAATGATTCATGAATATATCAGTTTTCCCTTCCTCCCCTAAAGAAAACACACACACACACACACACACACACACACACGAAACAAAACTTTATTTTTCTTCCAAAGACAGAAAAATAAAAATCAGGAAAAATATATATTACTGCTATGCATAGATTTAGATATGAGAATTAAATCTTGTTGATTTTCATTCTAAAATAACTAAAATCTTATCTATTCAAAAAAAAGGGGGGGGGGGAAGGAAACTAACTAAACAGAAAGCCCAARGTAAGAATTTTATATTTAGGAATGATATTAATATAAAGCAAAATTAAAATATTTTTTCTTATTTAAAATAGCAGTAATTTGTATGTAACTCCCAACTTCRTGGAGATGTCCGATACCTAGGACTGAGGTCATCCTGGTTGCTCCCTCAAAGAGTGGTGGGATGGGCCCTGAAGGTGTGACTCTGCCCTTCCACCACCAGAAGCACCCATTGGTACCAGCCCTGAAGAAGCCACTAGCCTACACTGCTCCATCACAAATATCTTAGTAAATTTGGTTTCTCTTCAGAGACTCCTGCCCAGTGTAGGTCATCAGTATGCACAATGGTCTATCTGGCTGCTGGAAACTGAGTAGAAACTCAGATTACTGAAATTCTATTACATGTTACAGTTCTGTAGCAGTTCAAAAATTACTCCAGTCAACAGAAAAACTCCATATCAGCAGGGATAATTTGGCCAAAAAAATGATTTGAAAGTTAGGGACCTTAGAAGGAAGAACTGCAATGGCTGGAAAATATCTATACCACTACATGCACTCCACAGAGTAGTTACTCTTTCATTCACACTGCTGAGGACTAGATAATGACAACATATCAAAGAATAAAGCTTCCATCTATGTACTGGTATGAATTTGTGGTCTACATCTCCTTGAAGAGATGAGAAATAAAACACAGCTGGTATGGGAGTTGTCTGCTTGTGGAATTCTGGAAAAGTGAGAAAAGGGTAGAAGCATATGGCATCTGTCATCACCCAATTCAGGGTAAATTCTTTGATGTGCTATAAATAAAAACTTTTACAGATGGAAAAATGAGATAACTTAAGAGGATTGCTGGRGCTTAAGATAGATGGACTAGTTACTACGCAAGGAGAGAGCAGGCAAATGGATATCTCTTGACCAACCACCCAGTGCTAACAATCAGCACTACATCTCCATAATGAAGGAAGAAGAAAAAAACGTGGCTCAAAGATTGAAATTATTATTTGCAAAAGGAAATTGTAAGGCTGTATGAGGCAAGAAAATACATTTTTAGGAAAATTTACATTCTTATCTGTCAGAATGACATATCTTAAGAAACATACTGCCTGACTCTTGTCTCCTGATATTCAGACTCCTGTCCGACTATTAGCATTGAGGGCTGATGAGAATTTCTTGGCCTTCTGACTGCTGTATCATCATATCTACATAGCATTACATATGTATAATAATAAATTAAGAGAATGGCAATATTTCTCTGTGAGTGACAGCTAAAAAGTTGAAGATTTAGTTGATATTTTCTGAAATTTCTCAGCCAAGTGTGAAGGTCTAGAATGAGATATTCATCTCAGGAAAAATGCTCAAATTTGCTTTGAGGAAAAAAGTTTTGATTTCTCAAAAAGGAATAAATATTGAGCTGAGATTTAGTTTTTTTATGATAAAAAGGAAGAGCATCTTTGCATTTTCAAATACATAGGAAAACTGAATTAAATTCAAATGCATTTGAAAAATGGGATAAATTAAATAAAACAAGTAAGATTCAACTCAGAAGGAGACTGCAGAGTATTGTAATTAGGAAGAAATTCTATATAAATACAAAATACAAAGCTAAGSGAGGAAAGAAGTACGGATTAATATCTAGTCTAGAATAAAAAGGAGGAAACAGAACTGTTGCAAGTTGTGTATTCTGCAGAAGAGAAACCAGAAGGGAAACACAGCTCTTCAAATACTTAGAGTATGGCAGCAAAGTAGAAGAGGATATTACTGAAAATATTTGCATAAGACAAAAAATTATGAGTTCAAGTCAGATCAAGATAGTTTCCACACTGTGCTTTCAGAATTTTAAAGATGTCCTAGCCAAACAYGAGAAAAGTTTGTAAAAAATAATTCCCATAGAAAGCTCCGTTGATGTAGACTGTATTTCCTTTGGGCAACATTTGTCTACAATGTTAATAGTGGATTCTGCTGTCGGGCTGGAGGACTTACTGACCTCTTCAAGTCTCTTACAAACATATTTTCTGTGATATCTCAGTGCCAGTCCCTGAAGCAACTGATCTAATTCTGTTTTTTCCCCCCTTTCAATATACAGTTGAAGATTGTATTTCTGTGCTTAATCTAATCTGTTTTTCTCCTCTCTGAGACAAATCCATGTGTTTAGCCTAAGGCTTTCCTTAGACTTCCATACATATAATATTAATCTCAAAGCAAGAAAGTTGTCACTCTGAGGGTTATTTTCTATTTAAGCATCATGACTGGTTGCTGAAAAAAAATAATTGATTGTTCAACATTTAAAATATGATTGTGACACTAATTCTTTTCCACATTTAGTGTAGAAAAGACTTTCTTGTCAAAGTAGAATCTTTCATTTGCTGTTATCCCATTTCCAGCCTTTCCATTTACTCAGTGGGTATTTTTTTGCAGATGGTAGATAAGTGTGTGCTCAAGTAATTTCTTAAATCAACAAAGTTCTGCTGAACAGAATGGCGCACTATTGGTTTACAATATATGAAGATCTGGGTTACTACATTCATTTCATGACAACTCTTTTGTGGCACCTGGATACTATCACCAGGATATCTAAATTCTGTGAGATTAAAATTTGTCACCTATTTTTGACAAAACTGACAAAAAAAGAAAGGAAGATCTTAGAAAAGAGATAGAGATAGACCATAATTTTCTGCTTCTGGTAATGCTTTTGTCCTTAATCACATTTTGTTATTAATTTATTCCTTAAGTTGAAAGCCCCCCCTGAAGAACTCACTCCTTTGGACAAACAAACTGAGAGAGATTATCTCAGGGAAAGTGAGATTTAAATTGTTAGGTCTTCTTGACTTAAGCTAAAGTTTTGTATGCAGTTAAAGAAAAAGAAAAGGGAAAAGGAAAAGGAAAAGGAAAAGGAAAAGGAAAAGGAAAAGGAAAAGGAAAAGGAAAAAAGAAAAAGAGAAAGAAAAAGAGAAAGAGAAAGAAAAAGAGAAAGAAAAAGAAGAAAAAAGAATAAATACACTGGCAATAAGGAATTAAAGGACTTTAATTGTTGCTTTTTTGTCTTGAAGAAAGTAGAAGACAGATTTCAATCAATTTCATATGTATATTCTTTAAAACAAAACAAACTAGAACACAGTTTCCTGTATTTAACTGCATTATGTTACAAATGTCTTTTAAGAAGAAATCTCAAAAAGGGTCAGAATCAGGATGTTTGTGATAAATAATAAAGGATAACAACAAAGTAACTTAAAAATGAAATAAAAACAAATTATTTTCTAGATAATAAAGAAAAGGAGAAAAGAGCAATGTATTTGGAAACTGTGAATTTCCTGGCATTTATAGCTGCTAAGGAAATATTATATAATTAAACTAAYATGAAAGCCTATCTACTTCTCATCATAGAAGATACTTCAAAACAAAGCAACAGATGAATTATTTGAATAACAGCACTTGCAAAAGCTGATAGTGGGCAGTATACAGAATTTACAGTTACCTTTCCCAGATTCATTACTAACCATTAATTCAAAAGGTTCATATTTATTGCTCTAGTGAATATTTTCTTTGTATTATATAACTGTTGTACTGATGAAGGCAGTGAATATATTTTAAAATGCAGATATCACTAATAAGTAGAGATATATAATAGAATCTTAAAGTCTGAAAATAGCAGAAGGGTAGTTTTATCTAAAATGAATAATAAATTCTATATCAATGTCTTGATTTTCTTTGTAAAATAAATTAGTCACTAGCTAACAAGCAAATACATAGATCTCCTCCTCTCCCTTGAATGGATAAACATATTTAACAAAAAGATTAAGATGTAAATATCCCAGAGATTTCCATCTGTATGCAGAGGAAACATCTCTGTATTTTAGAAGGATAGGCTGGATGACCAATGCAAAGATCTAGAGCAAAATCCTGACTCCTTGACTTCAGTAATAAAATCACAGTTAAATATTTTTTTTTTCTGAAAATTATCAGTTTTATACAATAAGGTGGTTTCAACATATTTTGCAAAGTGTCTAACCTAAGATACCATATCACTTTTTCTGCTTCACATAGCTACCCAACATCTTCCCCTGATGGCCAGTGACTTTGCTCCTACATGAGACACAGTACTTGTGTATTTTCTTGCTGTGATGTTGTGCTATCCATGCACCAAAAATTCTCTTGGGGAATTTGCAGTTAGTAAAGACAAGCTAGACTGTGAAACGTACACAGTCATGTTCACAAGTCTTCCTTCACTGTTACTGTTACACAGTTACATCTGTTTATATGTTTATCTGCAATATATATGCTACATCTATATGTATGTTTATCTGTAATATATCACAGACGAACTGTGTCATCTCCTCAAAATTAGTCATGAAGACGTTAGGCAGGACATGTCCCAGTACAGACCCCTACGGTACCCATTAACTACAATACTCTGAGCCCAGTTATCCAACTTTTT
>NW_028186368.1:7273997-7275490 GCF_003343005.1 Rhea americana | reverse complement strand
CTTGGGCAGAAAAATACTATGAGACACAGTGTCAAAGTCTTGCTAAAACAGAGGTGAAATGCATGCACTGTTCTGCCATCGTCCACAAATCCAGTTACTTTATCATAGAAGGCAATTAAATGGGTCAAGCACTTACTCTCAAAAGTAAATATGCAGAGACTAAGGGTAACTGTTGTTTTCATTTGTTATGATGCAGCATTGCCTTTCCCTACAACAAGAAGGATTGTGCACAGATATAAAAAGGTCCTAACCATTCACTTTTCACAGGTTRTGAAATCAGAGAGCATTTTTCACTAAATTTAGTAGAACCAAATTGTTGGCTTTGGAACAGGTTAAGATTTTACATGCTAACTAGCAGTGAGGAAACTCTTTCTGGTGCAAGTACAGAGCACTCGAAAATTACAAAAACTTCTGAAGTCCTAGATCAGCTGTATATAGTTTTTCAATAACTTTAATTTTCTGTAATAGCAGTGCCTATGAATAGTATTCAATGTCAAAAACTGCATTTGGGTTTATGACAGCTATGGACCTCTTTTCAGTTTGGGATTATGCAAAAGGATGGAGTCCCAAACAAAAAGAGCTTTATTGGTAAAGCCCTTTTTGAACATCTGTAAAAGTATACAGAGGGTTCTGTACTTAGGAGACTTCTTCAGATTGCTGACCTTCAAAAAAAATTTTTAGGAGATGCTGCTTCCTGTATAATGAATTTAAGATTTTTAAGTCTAACAAAAATAATAAGAATGATAATTTCCCAGCTTTTCTAAGGAAAATCAATCACTGAATTAATTAAAAGAATTGTATTGTACTGAAAACTGAAAGTTTAGTTTAAAAAGTAACATAGTGTCTGCCAAGAAGATATCATGATCRCACTCTATCTTGATGCAAACTTTCTTTCCAAATCAACTCAGTCCTTCAAAAGTTCTGATAAATTAGTTGCTTCATTATCATACGYGTATGCTGAAGCACATTCAAAATCTTTTAAAGACTAACAGTATTTTCCTTAATTCTTTKCTCTTGACTGTAACTATTTGATTTGACTGTACACTTTCAGAGCTTTTGAAAATAGTTTTTAGCTGTATTAAAGATGAATTTGCTTTGCCTTTGAACTTTCATTTAGATTCACAGATTCAGCAACTTTGAGTTTCTGAGCTCTACAACAGAGCACRGAATAGAAATCCTTGACTTGAGTGAACAAGGTCCAGAACAAGGACTAACCTTTGCTAATCAAACGCAGGCACAGAGCCACCTACAGAAATCTTTCTGAGGGATACTGTATACTGCAAAGTTACTGCTCAATGAGCTCCTTAACGGAGCATTGCCTTGATCACCATAGATGTAACCTTTGCTTCTCTCAAGAATACACTTCAAGAGTTACTGAGGAGTGCCACTAGCATACTCTCTGAGTATAGCTCAGGTATTTTAATTTCTCTATCCTCATACTACACTGATGATGAAAGGGGAAAGCTATATACCCGTTTTGTACTAATTTCTCT
>NW_028186368.1:7202045-7273913 GCF_003343005.1 Rhea americana | reverse complement strand
TTTTTTTTTTTGAGGGAGGCTGTATGCAGTTGAATACTGTCATTCATTTCAGTAAATTTGAAAAAAAAATGTTATAAATAACTTTCAAGAGGAATTCATATAATCTGAGGCAGAGTGTGAAAAAAAATAAAGAATCATCTTTTCTGTGCTTTTAGATGAGTAGTGGCATCTGTATCAGGGAAAAAAAGCAAAAGATGACACACAGTCCATGCCAGATGGTCTGCTGAACAAGCTAATTCCTTGCCTGCTAGGAAATCCTAATTACTGCTCTAATATCTGTAGCTTTAGTAATTTGCTAACAATTTCATCTGATATAACTCTAAAAATAAAATAAATAAAAAGCATTTATGTCAGATATATAATTTCATCATTTAATTTTTATCTGTAAATMTGTTGCACAACTTTGAATATTCTGGTTTTTTATATAAGCAAAATTCCTTTTTATTTGATAGTGATTCTGAATTGTTATATTGTAGCAACTGCTGCAATTTATTTCTTATGTTGTCCTCAATCTTACAAGTTCTCTATCGCTGTGCTAGTTATTCTTTTACCTAGAGTTCYGTATGAATGTCTCAGCAAAAGAAAACTGCAAGCTTAATCACCTTTTTAATAAGAGAAAAATCGACAGAATATTGAGCAGGAAAGCATTAAAACCTGACAGTACCCCATGAAAGAGCACAGCAAAGTTATGAGGCGTTTTCAATGTAAATAAAACTTTAAAGGAATAGTCAGAATTTTTAAGCACTGCTTATGTACTTCATGGCTTTCTACCTTGTCAACTAAAAATAAATTTCCAGCTGATTATATTTCTTTTRTCCATTACCACATTTATTTTTGCCTTTACACGATAAATATGTATAAATATGTAGACCCTTAATGTTTGCAATCAAGCATGTGAACTACTGAACTCTAAGCCTCATGGGATGAGAATAACCATGGCATCTTATAATTAGGATATTGGTTGGAGATTCTTTAGGTATGTGTCCACATCAATCGTATTAGAAAAATGTAAWGAAGTTACACAGACCTTGTTTGCTTGCTGCAAACCAGAGGCAAAATCAGAATACTTAGGTACATCAAACTGAATTGTTAGGAYTATTTTGTTCTTTTGTTGGCATCAAAGGAGGATGGAGTCATAAAAATGTTAAGAGAAAAAATATCCTTTCCTAATTCATGGTTTGACAAATAGAACACAATGTAAAATATCATGACCTGAGGCAGATAAACTTCTGTCTCAGTAACTATACTGTAACTGACAGGAAAATCAGGATCAATTCTTTTTTATACTGTACTGCAAGCAACCAAAATAAGGAAGCATAAAAATGATAATAAAGAAAAAAAGAAAGAAAAAGTCAAAAATTTCTGTCTGTAAAAGTGGGAAGAGATTTACACGAACACTAAAAGGATGAGACATGGGTAGATGTCATTGAATGCAATGTATGAAATGATGAAAAGTGTACTCACAAGTATGTTCATACAATAATCACAGTTTCTTCCCGTGCAGGGAATAACTGCACTCATACAGCAGTAAAGAGGAGAATACAAAGGGACCAATAAGGGACCATCAATATTCTTTTTTTCTGTGGAGTATACACAATGTTTAAAAAATGCATTAGATCACTCTACAATTTTCTGCAATCTAGCAGGCAAACAATTTTTAAATTCAAATCTGAAAATCATTAAGATTGTAAACCTAAATTCTCTGAAATCACAAATTTCAAATTACAATAGCATCCAGTGACACGGGCACCTAGGTATTGTCCTGCAACTTTCTTCACCTTTCAGAGAGTTTCTGAGGGATGTCTTGCTTTGTTCAGTCTTTGTGTTGGCTTCGCTATTTCACACAAGTCTCCTCCAGTGCTAGAGAACCAGTTATATTTTTAGGATAAGGACAATGGCTTTGCCACCTACCTTGTACTAAAGATTGGGAGGCYTGGCGAGTAGCATCCATTGCTCTCACTGTAGAAGGGAATATGGTAGTTACTGCTGGGTAAAGGCTCTTGTCCCCACCATTTCTGGTTGCATGTCATCCCATTTCATCCAGAAGAAGGAAAAGAAACTCCCCTCAARCTCCCACCTCTGTTACTTCCATCCTGTCTATTTCTCACACTACCTATTTTGGAAGGTATTGCAAATTTCCCTTTTGCCTGCTACTATGTGAAGCTGTGAGCTAAGTTGTATAACTTTGAATCTTACTGTAAAGCTTAAAGATTCTAGGGTAAAAGAAATAATATACCTCCAAGTGCTCTACTGTTATACTGCCACATCTAATTGCTTAAACTCCCAAGTCTGGATAATGAGTGAGTCCTGCAAAAGGAAAAGTATATCTCACAGAGGCACCAGAGATAATRCTATCTACAAACCGATTATAGGTTTAAAGAAGCAACAGTAATACTAAGCATACAAACAAATGAAGCTTCAATCTTTTCAAATTTTGCAAGAGAATATATCCTTTAGTATATTATTAAGATGTTAGACAATTCACAAAAAAGAATAAAAGTTTAATTTTTCTTTCCCACTGCTTCAARACCATACTTTATTCTTCACATGACTATTCTGCTCAGGCATTAAGAATATATATCTGTATTGATTAGAAATAAAAATATACTAAAAAAGGTATCTTTCTGAAAATTTGAAAAAAAAAAAGTTACAGGTATGGGGATATACTGAAACAGAAAAGAAAGGCTTTTAGGTCTTCCAGTTAAGTCTTTACTCTGCCCATACAAAATTATATTTGATAAAAGAGTAGATCTYAGACTATTCAGAACAGAAGTGGGAGAATATTGTAGCTAGGACCCAAAATTAAGTGGCAGGGTTTTTTTCTTTAAAGGGCCTTTGAAGGAAAGATCAGCCACACATGCATGCCTCTGCTTTGAAAGGGTATATCATAGGAGGCTCATGATTATATATAATAGGATAAATCAGAGCTGAAAATAACATTCTTACTGCTCTGCTGTAATCTCTTGTTATCAATTGCCAAATAAATACAACCCTAACTGTAACTTTCTTTAAGGGAAGAGAAGATAGGGCTGTGCAAAGAGCATTGAACTGTTACTCTATTTCGACAGCTGTAGCTCCGCAGCAGGACCCTATCATTGCACTTTCTAAATATTTGTTCAACAGTAGACATATTCATCTTGGTGCAGATATGCCTGGAGAATAGGAATTCTGTTTTATTTATTGAAGTTCCCTGACTTTTATGTACTGTGGCTTCRTATTTAGATGTGAACACGATAGAGAAGTAATAAAATATTCCTTCGGGAACAGAAAAAGATATAGTATAGAATCAATCTGAAATGGTATGCCAGATAACTTTTAAATATCCAAGATCATCATCTGAATTATCACTGATTCACTTGAGTTTAACTATCATTCATCTCTTCACCGGTGACAAGAGAAATTAGTATAATCTCTGCCTCTTATGTGAATACTTTAAAATAAAATGAGTTTACTCTAACTGCAATAAATATTGTACTGTCTCTATCAGAATAGTGCTTAGAGTGACAGTGACAATGATTACATTTTCTTGTAGATCTGACTGACCCTGATCAATGAAAAATTTGGACTGATCAAGCAATTTTTCATTTTTATTTTCCCAGACAGCTTCTACACATTAAAATCAAAGAGACTTACAGAAAATTAAGTTTTTTTTTTTTTTTTTTTTTTTTTTTTTTTTTTTTTTTAGTATACTAAAAACAGATATAAACATTGTGGAAATGTCCCATTTTGATGTTTTCCCCCTTTTATAAAGTATTTTCTTTCTATATTTTATCCAACCCCAGTTAAAAAAAAAAAATATGAACAACAAATAAGGTTCATTGTTTATCTAGTCCCTTTCACCAGAGCTGAAATGGGCCTGTTGACATCAACCTCCTGCTCTAGTAGGACACACAGGGATGGCAGGAGCTTCCAGAAGGGCCAGAGCCACCTCTCCTGCTTAGGGCCACCAGTGCTCTTTCCTCTACCTGTGYAGTGACGTATTTTTAGTGCTGTGAATTGCCATAGGTGGTCTGGAGAGGGGAGCTGCTTCAAGACAAGGGGATCCAGCCTCCTGGTGCTGCAGTTCCCACCAAGAGGCAAAATATCCCCTGGGTCAGGCTGTGAGCATCCAGAGATATCAGCTGCAGCGGGGAGCAGTGAGTAGTGAAACAAAAGAGTTCTGACCTACTGACTGTTCCTCAAAATCCCACTGCAGTAACACATTCAGAAAGTTTAATAAGATCATAAAACCTGAGCTGAACTGTGATGAAAAATACCCCAAACAATGGTAACAGAATTCCAATGTCATCATCAATCACTGATTTGCATTACTGAAATGCCACAGTAGATATAATACAGTTTACAAATCAATCTATTATTTTTCTGCACACTCCAGTGAGTTCTTTTTTATATGCACTTTGTGCGTTTATGCTCATGTATATCAATCAGAACACTTTTTTTACCTGATATTCCCCTCAACCTGCACATTTAAAAACCTCTAGTTTAAGAGCAATCTAATCCCAATTGCAGGTGGACACACTAGTTCACAAGAGTAAGCATTTCTAACCTAGACTTGAAACTGAAATCCAAACAACAGAACACGGGGGGGAGGAAGTAGGGTAGAACTTCCATATATTCATGACGTAATTTTTAAGTGGAAAAATCTGAACATATTACACAACAGTTATTGCTCTGAAATCCATTTAATCTGAAAAATATTTAACTTAATTACTTAAAAACAGGTTTCTTCTGTTTTGATTAAGATTTTCCACCCAAAACCTCACCATAAAAAAAGTCATATTTCCAAAGATAGTAAATCTTTTGGGGACAACTTTGGGGATGAAAAAAAAAAGGGGGGGAGAGATTCATCTGAATAAATATAAATGTCTGGCATGAAGTAGCTATCTGATGCATGTCTACACTGCTTTAAAAGAACCAGAAGACCATGAATAAGACTAAGTAACAGATCTTTGGTTTTCCACAYGCTTAATGACAAACTCCCTCTTGTTTTTCAGATTTTTTCTTTTTAAGTCACCCTAATTAGCTCTTCAGAAGACAAAGCCTGCTAATGGTTCCAGGGATAGTCCACCCCCAGGACTGCTCCTAAGAAGTAGCATGAATAAGTTTGCTCCCCAGTGATGTGACCCCTCATCTTCACTGAAAAATAATGAAACCACACAGTGACTCCAAAACCTTTTGCATCCTGCTATATGTGACTTAAAAAAATATTTAAAAAAACTTTTTTGAGATCTCTGTTTCTGTTAATAAAAATACCATGGGCACTCTCCAGCCCATGTTGCAGAACATGCTGTGGTGTGCAGGTGGCACTGCAGTAAAACTACAAGGCATTTAGAGGATCCTTCTCTGGAGCCTTTGCTTACCTTGAGAAGCAGAGGCTATCCTGATCTGCTGCACAATGTGGATGAGTAAAAAACATCACGTGGCATAACTGAGATTATACAGAATATAAACATTATGCTCATAATTGCCACCTTTTTTGTGTGATTTGACAGAACCATTCTCATAAATAATCTGGCTTCAATTTTAATGCAATGGGTTGGGGTTTTTTTGTTTTGTTTGTGGGATTTTTTTTGTTGTTTTGTTTTGTTTGATTTTTTTAACAAGATTCTAATAACAGTGGTGATAAAAACATGGTGAAAAGCACAGTCACTCAAAAAAACAAYTTGTCTCTTCTGTCAGTGTGAAATCGGACCCTCTTCTGGCTCAGAGGCTAGATCTACATTAAACAGTTCTAGGCAATATGTTCAGGTTCTGGGATGTGGCTGTCCATGCTGTTAAATGATGACATTCTTTGATGTGGTTTGGGCCCATTTCAACTACCACTTTCTCAAACAACATATGGGAATAATTGGGGRGACTGCAGTAGGCCAGACCATATGCTTAACAGGCAGAAAAGATGGAGATACTCTACTCTGGCATGTTCTCTTTGGCAATATTGGTCCTCCAACATTGTCCCAGCAAGCAAACATATCCTATAACTTCTCATTATGCCAAGAKCCAAGAAATGTGCTATGAGAGGAGAAAAGAGAATACGTAATATTCTCCAGAGTCCCTCAAGACAACCGTGGAGGACAAAGCAGCAGTACCAGCAAGTATATCTGCATAGTAATCGAGTAGCTCACAGATCAGTGTCACCACTAGAACATACATGGCAAAATGGTGGAGAAYACCTTTGGAAATTTTGATCCTGTGCATGGCTGTGCTTACATACGATCTGACCAGCTCCAAGTAAGTCCAGCTTTTCAAAAGTGACATTGTGCAACCCAGCTACATGAAGACTCATCCCTCCAATGCACTTCTGGGAACAAAGTGAGCACTTGATGCAGTAGGACTTTTCTGGGTTTCACTTGGATAAAGCAGTTGCAACAACAAGTCATCTCTTGTCCCTCACTCATACCATCCCCAATCTCAGTCCATAATCTCAGACAGTTTTAAGGGGTATTGCAAATGCAGTTTTGCTAGTTTCTCCCTCTTGAGAACCAAAACCTAGGTATTGATGACAGTGCTCTGTGAGACTGAACTGATTCCTATGAAGGAAGGGAGCAGTTAGCAAAATTGTTAGTGATGGTACAAGATGTAGTTACCATCTATGATGATCTTCCTGGGCACTGGTGACACAGTTGCCTAGCCTCATCTAGACTTGCCACCTCACAGTAAACTGGCCATATGCCCGGTCAAAGGAATGACGATGAAGTATGTGGAGGCAGGCAAGTGGAGAGTGAAATTGGGTGCTGTGCTAAAGAGCTGAAGAGGTTTGTAAGTAAGTAGGTAGAAAGGCTTATGAGAAAGATTAATTGCCAAGGCCTGGGGCAAGCAGGTTGCCTCCTTGTTTTGCTAATGCATACGGATGTGATGTTCGCCATGCTCCTTTGCCACAGGGCTGCAGAATGATCCCAGACCCATTTCAGAACAGATGTAGCTGGAACTGTTTTCCTCCGCGTGAGAAGTCTTTGGTGACAAGATCTACCTTTCAGTGATATAATTCAGGTTACTTTTCTAATTCCACCCACTGGATTATTGTCACAGATTTCTCTTTTACATGCACCCAAATGGGTTTATAACTGAGCCAGGACAATGAGGTTTTCTGATGTGGTATTATGGAGAAACAGAGAGATCTCTAACATCAACTAAGGTTTGTCCAATATTCTTTTTTTTTACTCTTTAGCTTCAGATCAACACCTTCAGTTCTTTCAGAGTTTCTCTTACYATTGATTTTTCGTCAGAATCTGAAATTTTAATCTTAAACATATTAGCTTTTGCTAAAACATTACTTTGTCTTGTGACAGTGTAAATAAAGGGGTGGTAATTAAGTGAAGCAATAGGATCTTTGTGAAATATCTGTGTTAAAAAAAAATTAAAAATGCATATATTTCTAAAWTTTAAAGTTCTCCAAAAGGCTCATGAGACATTACATTTCAAATAATTATACGGTTTTCTTGAAAGAAAACTTCTTAGAAATTAAAATAGCAGACGAGAAAAATTTTTTTAAAGATAACATGGAAAAAAAGTTGAATGAAAACGACAAAAGAGTTTCCAGATTAACCTGAGGTCACAGAAGTAGCTGCAAAAGAGAACGAATTGTCTTTCTGAATGAGTTAATCTATAATAATTTTTTTCTGAGTTAAAAGACCAATAAGTCAAGTCAGAGAGCCTATTAAATTTTATAAACTTGTTCAAGAATGAACTCCCACTATAGCAACAAAAGGTGAGAGCACTGGCAGACAACAATGTTTGATAAGTTATTATTTCAGGACTGGAGGTTTTGCTCAATAAAGCATGAGGAGGGGAAACAGGTAGGACTGCAATTCAGCACAGACAGATGGCAATAGAAAGTATGTTACTGATGAAGACATATTCAAAAAGGAGGCTGGTTTCATTCCAAAGATTTACTAATACTTTTTATTTGTTCAGTTCATTCATGGGCTGTGGTATAACATTCAGATGGAGTCTTTAGAAATTTCTGCTCTGCTTTATGCTACTTGAAAGATATTTGTTTTTCCTTTGGCAACCAGATGAAAAACATACAGCCCTGGGGTAGCATCAAAAGGTAGAAATCAAATATTTTTAAAAATCATATGCCATTAAAACTGTATATGAATTTGAGGTTTAAAGAGATTTTAGGATAAATGGTACCCAGAAGTCAATGTGCTATTTTATAATCAGTTATTRAAGAGGCACGTGAAGGAAGCACGAAGGATAGCCACAAATCCTCTCAGCTAATTTAGTCACCGGATGAGGAATGAAGACCTAAATCTTCCATCACMAGTACAGTGAGAGCAGGAAATTACCCTTTGTGTGAGAGAGCAGCTCGATGTACAGAGCTCTGCCTCCGGATGGGTGATGAACCAGCTGAGAGTTTATGGGTCAGGATTAGAGGGCAAGCCAACACTGGTGACATTGTGGTGCTGAGTTCAGGATCCAGAGAGGAGGGAGCACAAGGGAAAAAAAAATCATAGTACTGGACTTTAGGAGAGTAGATTTTGACCTGTTCAGGAACCTGCTTGGAAGAATTCCATGGAATACAGTCCTGGAGAGAACAGAGGTACAGAAGAGGTGGTTAATTTTCAAGGATCACCTCCTTCAAACTCAAAAATTGTCTTTCTCTACATGCAGGAAATCAAGAAAAAATGTCAGGAGACCTGCATGGTTAAACAAGGGGCTCCAGATAAAACTCAAACATAAAGAGGAAGCATACAAGAGGTGGAAACAAGGCTAAGCCACCTAGGAGAACTACAGAGGCACCATTCAAGCATGCAGGGATGGAGTTAGGAAAGCCAAAGTTGACCTGGAGTTAAATCTGRTGAAGGATGTGAAGGATAACAGGAAAAATTTGTACAGGGGTATTAGCAGAAAAAGAAGATGGAAGGGACTGGGGACCTAATGACAAAGGACACAGAGAAAACTAAGGCATTCAGTGTCTTCTTTGTCTTGGTCTTATTGGCAAGACTTGCCTTCAGGAATGCTAGGTCTCTGAAACCTGTAAGAAAATCTGGAGAAATATCTATATTCAGTAGAGGAGGATCAAATTATGGAAGATTTAACCAGCTGGACATATACATGTCATTGGGCCTTAATAAGATGTGACCCCAAGTGCTGAGGGAGCTGGCTGATGTCCTTGTGAGGCCACTCTCGATTATCTTTGAAAGATCACAGAAGTTGTGGGATGTTCTTGAGGACTGGAAGAAAGTAAATGTCGTTCCTACCTTTAAGAATGCCAAGAATGAACTACAGGCCAGTTAGCTTCACCCCAGTTATTTGAAAGCTATGGTATATAATGCTACTGGACACCATTTCCAAACACATGAAGAGTAAGAAGGGGACAGGCAGAGGTCAACAAGGATTTATGAAGAGGAAATCACACCTGATGAATCAAATTGTATTCTACAATGAGATGACTGGCTCRATGGTTGAAAGTAGACCATGAATGATGTTTATCTTCAATTTTTGCAAGGCATTTGACACTGTCTCCCATAACATCCTCATTGACAAACTGATGAAATACCAATTAGATCAGTGGTCAATGAGGTGGACTGAAAAGCAGCTGAACCCCTAAGCTGAAAAGATTGTGATCATGCCACAAAGTCCAGCTGGAGGCTATGTGTTAGTGATGTATCTCAGGGGCAATACTGTTTCATCAATGACCTGGATGATGGGACAGAGTGCACCCTCAGCAAATTTGTAGAGGATACGAAACTGGGAGGAGTGGTTGATAATTCAAATGACTGTTCTGTCACTCAGAAGGATTTTCAGAGGCTGGCTAGTAGGTTGAGGGAGGTGATCCTTCCGTTTTACACAGCCCTAATGAGGATCTGGAGTGCTGAGTCCTGTTCTGGGCTCCCCAGTACAAGACATRGACATATTGGAGCAAGTCCAGCAAGTGGCCACAAAGRTGATTAAGGAACTGCAGCATCTGCCATATGAGGCTGAGAGAGCTGGATGATTCAGCCTCTGGAGAAAAGGAGACTCAGGGCAGATCGTATCAAAACATCTGAAAGGAGGATGTAAAGAAGATGGAGCCTTTTCAGTGGCACCTAGTGACAGAACAAGAGGCAATGGGCAAAATTGAAATAAAGGAAATTCCATTTAAGCATAAGAAAAAACTTTTTTTTTTTTTTTACTATGAAGGTTTTTGAACACTGGAAGAGATTGTCCGAAGAGTCCGTGGAGTCTCCATCCTTCAAAACCCAACTAGAAAGAACAGTGAGCAACCTGTTTGAGCTGCCTCTGCTTTGTAGCAAGAGATTTGGACTAGATAATATCCAACCTCAATGATTCTGTGATTCTATGAAATCTAACATGTCCTTATCGAGTAGAAGGCTAAGTAAAAATTCTGTGTGTGGAAGGGAAATATAAATATGTAAATATAAAATATAAATACAAATATACTTCAGCTGAACTGTCTTTAAATGYTCAAAATTATTCTACTGAAAAGGTAGGAATCGATATTAGTATGAAAATAATTCAACTTGAGAAAGTTAATAACTTAGAACTTAATTTACTGATCCATGCCATGCTTATTCAAATCCTTCCACTTCAGCCTGAAGAAAAGTACTACATTCTTACAGGGGAGAAAAGGAAACTACCATTTTCCCTGATATTTTTGGAAGGTATATTTAGAACATTGGAGAAAACACAGGGTTTGAAACAATAAAATAGCAATGCCAGCTGTGATCCAGTCTGCTTATCTTCAACACCTCAGTTATGCCAGAATTTCAATGTGCACGAACCATCTTTCATAAAATACTCAGTCGAATCAATGAGGAGAGACAGATGACCTTTTGAAGGTCTCTAAAACAAGTTTCAGTTGTATAGTGGAAGTTATTTCTGTATTTAGGAGAGACATGTTACAGCTGGTTCCTGATAAGAATTAAAAATATATTGGCCAAAAAAATATTCCTGAATATTCATTTTATATTAAAACAAAACAAAACGAAACAAAGAAACAAACAAATAAAAACTTGAATCATAGATAGATGCCTTCTAGAGATCTCTTTGGAGAGTCTGCCTTTGTTTCCCCTACTCTTTTGTGTGTGTGTGTGTGTGTGTGTGTGTGTGTGTGTGTGTGTATGTGTGTGTGAAGAAAGTTAACCTTTTAGATTCTTCTCTAATTCCCTTCCCAATTTTGGAAACCCTAGAACAGATTTGAAACTTAAGTGGTATTTTTTCCTTCTTCCTTTTTTTAAGCATTGCTTATGGCTTGCCTTATTTTATAGTGTAAATCATTTAATATCTGTCACACAATTAGCACACTCATTTCAGATGTTACAATATTTATGGCAGGGAATCTATTTTTCATGAGCTATCTTTTCTCCTAAAGACAATGACAGTGTGCTGGAAATGAATTTACAGGGTTATATGCACTATTCATTTCTCTGTCCTTGCAAATTAGGACTTGATAAAATGGATTTTGTTTTCAAGCTTGAAACTCCTTTTTAATTATCAAAGAGGTATTAAAGATGAAGAACTAGGAAGTATTTAACAACCCCTTTTTACCTTAAAAAAAGATTAAGGTATGACACATAGATGTGAAATCTGTGTAGAGGTTTTTGTCTGCACATACAGTATGTGTTTATGTGTAAAGTACTATCTTACAGGACCTCACAAAGAGAAAAAAAAGTGAGTTTAATAAAGGAATGCAAAAAATCCTGTACAAAAAGACATAATGACAATGAAACATAAAAGCATCTAGAAGACGTTCAGAGGAAAGATATCCAGAGTGTCATGATTACTGTGAAAAATAATTCAAAGTGGTGGAAAAGCCCGTGGTTAAGGAAAAGAACTGTTGACCACTGGAATTTCAATTTCCTTGACAATTCAATGAAGGGTATCTATTCTGCAATCACTAATGCAACATTTAGTCACTTCAAGGAACAGCTAACAGGATCAATGGCAACTGAAAAAATCATCTTAGGAAATGGACTCAGTGTAATAAAATGCTAGGATACGGTGAACATTTAAGGTCTGCTGATCTCATAAAGTCTAAAATACTCTGGGGAGTACAGTTACTTATAAAAAGCAGGAGCATGTCAAGCACACTGAAATCCACAGAACAGTCTAATGAAAAGGTAACTTTATTCCTAAATGGTTAAATTAGAACTCATTACTATCAAAGTCAAATTTAGGAAATTGTAATATTTAAGAAATAGTTGAAAGAGATTGCAGGCAGCATTTGTAATAAAAATCTATCCTGGCTAGAWTTCTGTATGAATACGAATTTCAAGAGACTTGAAGAGAAAGCAGGTAGAGATGCTAAAAYGTATAAATTTATTCTTTGCCGTGCACACACTCAGGGCATTGAAAACAAGGTATTTGGCATAAGGTTCCAAATAGGCTAATATTTTAATTTCTTCCTTAAAGGAAGAACCACGCTGAAACTTTTGAGTTGTGATAAAAGCTTTCTTCATCTCCATGAAGAAGGATCGCAGGAACAATGGCAGCTGGGGGAATCCCAGTAATTTGGGGTAGCAGCTATTGGAGGGGCCAGGAGGTCCAGACCAACTCCTAGAGAGATGATGAGGTCTGGGGAGGGGTGGGGGAGAGCTAACAACAGACTTGTTTGCATGTGCACGTGTATGTGTGCGTGCACAAGGCAAGTGGATGGCAAGACAAGAGGATGCAAGGRCCAGTTACTGGGTAGACTGTATGTCTAAGGCCAGATCCACAGCATCTATGCATATATTTCCCATTAACAGATCTTCATCCAGATGAGCCAGAGAAAGAAACACAATGAGGCCATTGGTGCATTTAAGTTTGTGTGATTGCTGTGTTTTCTGTCTGTGCTGATCCGTGTGGTTGGCTGTACGTATRTGCACGTGTCGTATAATATGCTTGTGTGTGTGTGCCTGTTGGGAACAGGAGCTGAGTCTCTCTTGTGGCTGCACCTAGGAAGGGGGAGTGGTAGCAGCATTGCCTGCACTGGAATACAGGATTCAGCAGCTTCTAACAGAAACAGCAGGAAATTTGTCATATRTATCAACATGTTGAGGTCCTACCCATAGTCAAGTGAAAGCTTGTGTTCAGGAATACACATGAGCAGAAACAAATGTTTTTTATTGGGTTGTTGTTCTTATTGTTGCTGTTTTCTTGTATTTCCCTCCAAAATGCTAAAGAATCAAAAGAATTAATCAGAAGAAAAATAAATCTTCATGTCCCTAAAATGTACACTGTATCAAAATATTCATGTTTTCAGATAGTGTTTGCTTCAGAATGTTATTCAGAACCTATATTTTTTCTACRTATACATAAGCACAAGCTCTACAGGATTTTCAAGATTTTTTTTTTAATACTGCTATATGTAATCTAGATTTTTCTTCCTAAAACTGATAAAGAATGAGAATTATTTAATTCTCACTCATTTTCACATCCAAAATTTTATGAAAGCTGACTCCAATATATCTGTATAAAGTTACTGAAGCCAGTAGGATTATACAAATGACATTAAGATTCAGACCAACTCTACGTAACCAATACTGACTGTGGCAGAGCAGAAGAAGAAAAAAAAAAGTCAGTGATGTTTGAAGTTTAGATTGTTTTTGCAAGTAATCTATTTATTTATTTATTTATTCATTCATTTATTCCAGAAAACTCTTAAGACATCATGTGGAAATAGATATGCTTTTTTTAAGAAGAATTTCTTAAGAATAGAAGCTCAGTTTAGAGAAGCATATCCTCTGAACAGAGGAGAACCTTGTATATTAGCTATTTTATACTTTTGTACTTATGCTTTTATATAGTTTTTGAATGAATTAAGATGAATTAAGTTTATGGCTGACTTTAAGTGTAGYCCCATAATAGTAGAGGAAAGGAAAGACACGGGCTTGAAAGAATGGCCAGGATTAATTTGAAGCTCCATCATTGAGATAACTCTGGAAGTTAAGAAAAATATTCAGGAAGGCTTCATTCTATCTTAATCCAAGCTACTTTTGAAAAGCTTTAGGGGGCTTCTAAAATAAATTTTAATTTTTCTGTCCTTAGATTTTCTCCTTTCAAGTTTCCCCTAAACCTTTCTTCCCACTTTCCCCCCTACAATTACTCTATTCTTTCTTTCKCTAGTCTTCCTTTTTCTGTTCCCTGCGCTTGTTATACATTCCTTTCCTCTAACACACATGTTCAGTCTTTCAGGACCTGCTCTTGCTCTCTCAAGAGTTTCATTTAGCCTTRCCCTCTTCCTCCTGTTTTATCATTTATCCAGTGACTTCCCCACTGTGTTCAAGAATCCTCCCAGTATGAGTGTCTCAGATGAGTGCCTCCAATACCACTGACTTTTATCTGTAATACGTACTGAATTTAACTATACGGTAAGGATGCAGGAAATGATCTTATCTGTTCTATAACAGTTATATGACTACAAAATTTAAATGGTAAATTGGTAAGCAGCATTAATTTGAGCTCCAAGACTTATAACAAAGTAAAGTCTTACCCATACTTATTAGGAAAGCAAATTATCAAATTAATTTAATCAACACCTTAAAAATTAAAATCAATTTACTATCTCTTAACTTAGTAGCACAGAATTACAGAATAATGCAATATAATTTAAGGAGTTCAGAAATGCGGTAAAATCCATGCTCAGGATAGGGATCTATATCAGAAAGTTTTCACATTTGTTTTTGATACATCATTTCTATACGACGGTAAACCAATGAAGTCAAATCAGGTCAGTGCTAATAATTTGAGTCATAAATCTTTGGAATTACTGCAGCAACTGAATGGTATAATTTTAACCTAAATTCTATAACCTTGACTTTTAATTAGTTTCACTGGGTTCAGTGGTACTGTCTCAGTACTGAAGTTGTACAGAGCTACAATGATTCTACATCTGTATATCTGTGTAAATTTAGGCAATAGTGACAGCTCCAAGGTTTCCATGTCTGATTCATTATGGCTGATTATAATGTGTGCTCCTATCTTCTTTCTGCTACTCTAAGTCTTCAAATTAAGGAGTATTTATTATAAAAGTTATCACTCAAAGCTAGTTAAAAAAAAAAAAAAAAAAAAAAAAAAAAAAAAAAAAAAAAAGCTATTTTTGAATCACAGAGTGCCATCTAGTGGAAATACATTGGAGAAATACAATACGATACTCAGCACAACTACAAGTGCCTGCGAAAAATAATAAATAATCATGACCTCTTCTTTGCTGCCCAGTATTGTCTCACTATCCGTTCAAGCTTTGATTAATGAATGTGTTTTTGAATCTTCGTTTCTAATTAACTCCAGTTAAATATTTGAGAGGGTGTTGGAGGACTTCTTATGAATTATTTAAGCGAATGGGAATTGAGCAGAGCTGTTTTGAAAGCTGTGCATAAAATTTTAGGCACTTGTTAGCAAAAGCTAACTTTCAACAGCAAAAGCCCAAGAACTTGATTAACTGCCCACCAAAGCAGTGTGGAGTAACTTACTCTCCACAAATAATTCCTGTCTGTGGATTCAGAGCTTTTTCTTTTCTTCATATTGTGACATGCAAGAAAATACTAGCAGTGCTCCTTGTTGCACTGATACACAACAATGGAAGAACCAATAAGGTTACCTTCCATTAATTTTGAGTCAGGAACCTAATTTCAAGGAGTAAAATCAGACATTAGTTTCATCACACTTCAAATGCACAAATCAACACGTACATGTTTGCATGATCATGTACACAGATGAAATGCACGGGATATTTAGTCTGGAGAACATTCAGTGGACATCCTCTGTTTGTGGTGGGACAGTCAGCTGATGACCTTATCCTTTGATAGCGGGTGTTATTCCGCCTTCTGAAACCTTTCTGCTGACATCATCACCCCAGCTGTCCTTAGGTTGTTATGAGCTTTATACCGAGTATTACTGTCTATTCAGGTGYGACAGCAGCTGCCTGTCCTACCAGCACCTAAGAGGAAAGCAGTAGGATAGAGAACTACACTCAGCATGCCTACAGGAATTCAGCAAGAGTTATTGCCTTGTCACTAGTGGAAGGAGTCTCTCATTAGAGAGTCTGGAAGTCTCAACCTCAGTGTGCAGTTTTAGCTGGTTCAAGCCAATCTAAGACCATCCTTTTGCTAAAAGAGAGGTCCTTCTGCTCCTACCAACCTGAGGTAGRTTGTGAAGCTGCACCTCGGGGTGGCCTGTGAGCATTATCTCTCCTCTCGGGGGCTCCCAGTGCTAGCTCACAGCTCCTGTCATGTTGTAAATTCAGCTACCCTATTTACCAGGTCTTTTGTGAGCTCACAAACTCTTCTGAGACTGCAAAATCTCACTTTGGTTCCCGGCTCCTGGTAAGGTTATCCTAGAGCTATATTCAAATTAGCTTTGACAAGAAGGAGGTTCTCATTTCTTTCCCCTTCATTTTTAACAGTGGTGTTAATACAAATGACTAGATGATACAAAGTGTTCTGTTKTTTAATCCATCACATCAGAAGAAATAACGAAGATCCAGATCTTTTTTTTTACTCTTGGAAGCACTAAAATTGGCACTTTATGATATCACCATGTAGCAAAAAGCAGCCTCTTTCAACTATGTCCATWACACTCCTCCAAGCACTCCATTTCTTTATGCACAGTTCCCAGTTCAGTCAGTTTTATGAACTATGTCTTCTGGCTGTGGAAGGGAGAGGAGAGCTGTCACACTGAGTTTTTTTTGGAAGTTCCTATTAAAGCTTGTGTCTAAAAATGTATTCCTCCACTCTGYTACTTATTCAGAATTTTAATTGACACAAATGAGATGATGAGATTGCTGTAACTTTTGTTGACTTGTTTGCATCAGTGTTCATTTAAAAAATTAAAAAGTATCAGATAGTAAACACTACTAAATGACCACYGTTGAAGAGAGAAGAACAGAAAAACAGAACAGAGACTATTTAGATAAACTAGATATTTTCAAACTGCCGTGTCTAATAAGATTCACCTAGAGAATTTATCAGAGCAATCTCAGAGCATTTCCTTATTATCTCTGAAAACTCTTAGAAGGCGGATAGGGATTTCAAAGCAGAAAAGGAAGAACATAGCATTGCACTTTTTWAAAAATGGTGGGGAAGGTGAAGAAAGGGAGGAGAGATATAGGAAAATAGCTTCTGAATGAGATAGTCTAATCTCAGTTCCCAGAGATGTTTGGAAAAAAAATCATCAGCTGATCTATTCATAGCCTCTGAAAAACAAAAGACAGTGTTAAGGTCTATTTATAGACTTTGGAAAGCAAAAGAGAGTGTTGAGAAAAAATMATTTCAGAGCAATGTAATTTATTTGCTGTGGCAAAAAGAACAGGCCTTATGGATAGAAAGAAGTAGGGAGTGCTATCTCTCACTAGCTTCTAGTGTTGGCTCAGATGATCATCTTACAGTAACACTTTGGATACACAGTACTGAGCACAGAAGAAATGATAAAGCGAAAAGCTTGCTAAAAACTGTACAGGATGATTAAATTTTTGAGGTTAGCCATCAAAATGGAAGGCTGTTTTGACCAGAGTTCTTCAGGAATCTGTATTTGATGTATTCCAATCTTGACATAAGTCAGTAAACGACAAGTTGCAGCAAGAAGAGGAAAAGTATTAAGATGTATAAACATGAGTGTTGTTTGTAAGACCGACAAAAAAAAGTTCTGCTTTGCTGAGAAATCATAGAACAGTAACAAGAATGATACAGAGTACAGGAAAYATGACCTACCAAGAATGACTGTAGGTATGAAGACTGTTTAGTCTGTACAAGACTAAGGGCATAGTCTGTGTGTGAAGAAGGGTTGTTGGTATAAAGAAGAAGGGAATAATTTATTCTTACTGTCCATGAGGAATTGGGAAAACATTTCCGTTACAAGATGTTTTTAAGGATAGATTTGACAAATATTTGGTAGGAATGGTTTGGACATAGTTAATCTTAGAGTAAAAGAATCACTTACGTGACTCTCAAGGTTAATTCCAGTCATAATTTCTACGACTATAGATGACAAACACATCCGGCAAACTATTAAATGTTTTTCCTGAGTACAGGACTAATGTTCTCGGTGGTCTCTGGTACAAATCAAAGTCACTTCTGTTCCTGGATAGGTCTGAAATTTAAGGAACCAAGGTTCCTTAAATGTCTTTATAAACCTCTATGTCTTATCTCTCTATCTCCCCTTTTTTCCCCTTCATTTTTTTCAGAGGCAGAACTTAAAAAAAAAAAAGAAAAAAAAAGAAAAACACCTTTGAGCTGCACAATGACTGCCCATTTATATCTTTTTCTTCAAGATATGGACTTCTGGACATTTCTAATAYCCTCATGAATCTATTTAGTTGTCAGTGTAAGTTCTGGAGCATAACTAGAAGGCACAAGAAGGCACCTTCGYTTCCAGTCCCGTTAGTGTACGCTTCCTCAGATACGGTCATGACACAYKRCAGAGCACATTCCTCATTAGCTGTTGGAGTTGCTGCATCAGCCGTGTCACAGGTTTCAACCCAGAYGGACCCTCTGACAGCAGATGSAGCTCTACAGGTCTCAGGCTGCAGGGAGCGCTTGGGGCCTCTCCACAGGCCTGGGCTGGCAGTCAGCYCTCCTGCAGAAGGTCTGCTGTTGTGGACGAGCTGTGTCATCAGGTAAAGGAGTTACAGGAGGAAGTCAGTAGGCTGTGCAGCATCCATGAAGAYGAGCAGGAGATAGACAGGGTATTCTCAGAGTCCATACAGCTCCAGGAGTCCCAGMYCCCCACAGCAGAGGAGTTGCTGGAGGGCTCTGTGCCATGTGAAATGGTACATCATAACTCTGTAGAAGAAGTCTGRAAACTGATCACTTCTCATAGAAGGAAAAAGGCCCCTACTCCTCCTGAAAACTTGCAATTGAGGAAAAGATTTAGTACGCTCCAGKTTGAAGGGGGCCTGGGAATGGCTTCAAGGAAAGCAACTGGGCTGGCAGACCCTGTGCCTTGCTGGAACACACAGAAGAAGTGGGAGTGATTGCTGTGGGTGACTCCTTGCTGCAGGGGACTGAGGCACTTATCTGTTGACCTGACCTCTTGTCTGGAGAGGTTTGCTACCTACTGGGGACTCGAATACAAGATCTCATGGAAAGACTGCCAAGGCTTGTCCACATATCTGACTCTTACCCTCTGCTGCTCTTCGACAYGGGCATTCATGGTACCAAGTACAAATTGGAAAACATTAAACAAGATTTCAGAGCCCTGGGGATGGTGGTCAAGGGTCTGGGAGCCTAGGTGATTTTCTCCACAATCCTGTCAGTGAAGGGGAAGGATGGGAGGAGGAACAAATGGATTTTCCAAGTTAACAACTGGCTGCACTGCTTGTATTGGCAACAGGGTTTGGGTTTCTATGACCATGGGGCTCTGTCTGAAGATTGAAAACTGATGGGGAGAGATAGAATCCATCTCACTAAGCAGGGCACTCATGTCTTTGCCAGTATGTAAGGCAAGGAGGGTTTTAAACTGGAAAGATGAGGGAAGGGAAGAGTTACAGAAACAGAGTAGTCTGTCCAGAGATCTGGACAGGCTGGAGAGCTGGGCGGAGAGGAACMACAAGGGCAAGTGCAGAGTCCTGCACCTAGGGAGGATTAACCCCATGCACCAGTACAGGCTGGGGGCTGACCTGCTGGAAAGCAGCTCTGCAGAGAAAGACCTGAAAGTGCTGGTGGACAACAGATTGACTATGAGCCAGCAATGTGCCCTTGTGGCCAGGAAGGCTGATGGTCTCCTGGGGTGCTTTAGGAAGAGTGTTGCCAGCAGGTGGAGGGAGGTGATCCTGCCCCTCTCCTCAGCCCTGGTGAGGCCTCATCTCGAGTCCTGCGTCCAGTTCTGGGCTCCCCAGTACAAGAGAGACATGGAGCTACTGGAGAGAGTCCAGCATATGGCTACAAAGATGATCAGAGGCCAGGAGCAGCTCTCTTCTGAGAAAGGCTGCGAGAGTCTGCGTCTGTTTAACCTGGAGAAGAGAAGACTGAGAGGGGATCTTATTGATGTCTACAAATACCTTTGGGGGGGAGGAGGGGGATGTCAAGGGGATGGGGCCAGACTCTTTTCAGTGGTGCCCAGCAACAAGACAAGAAGTAATGGGTACAAACTGAAACACAAGAAGTTCCATCTGAATATGAGGAAAATCTTCTTTACTGTGAGAGTTAYAGAGCACTGGCACAGGTTGCCCAGAGAGCCTGTAGAGTCTCCTTCTCTGGAGATATTCAAAACCTGCCTGGGTGTGATCCTGTGCAATGTGCTCTAGGTGACYCAGTYTGAGTATTTGGGTGTTGGACTAGATGATCTCCAGAGGTCCCTTCCAGCCTCAACCATTCTGCGATTCTGTGAAATGGAAACAGTGGTAATAGAAAAAGAAGAGGGAATTAGGAGGTCTATAGACTTGGTATTCCCATTGACCCTATAACTACAAATCATAAATTCAAGTTATTTTGATAGGACTCAAATTGATGAGTTAAGTTTATTTGTGAGTCTCTGAATGAAGTGACTGTACCCAGGAAAATATGTCAACATCCAAAGGTTATGTTGTTACAAGAAATCTGACATATCTTATCATTCATCCCCGATGACTTTTATCAGAGGATATACTCACATGCACTTTTTGTCAAGTGCTTAAGTATTTTTGTTCATTGGCAATCCCAGGGAAGAAAGAGGACAGAGAGGAGATATTAGTATCCAGTTTTCTTGTTTTTATAAAGAATCACACAATTAGTTAAATTTTCCATTTTTAGTATCTTTGCTTCCCATTAAATCTTCTCTTCCTTTCCATATCATACTCACATTCCTTATCCTTGTACAAATTTAGACTACCTGTACACTAGTGGATGATTTTATATAATTAACTAGAGATTCATTCCTCTAAATGACATCTTTTTCTGCCATCAGATCACCTTCACATGAATTGCCTGTAGGCTGCACACTTGTGCTGCATTTATTATGGAACTTATGAGGACATGATGACTTTTCCAGGCTCCAGCTGTAATGCATCTGGTGTTTATGGAGGTCAAAAGAGCCAGAAAACTGTGCTTTTGCTTTTATTCTGCCAGTTCATGTCTTCTTTCAGCACAAAAGTTTCAACAGGTGTTATCCATTGTAAAAAAAATAATAATAATAATAACAAAAAACCTTTCACGGATGTGACCTATTAGGGAAGGAAACTTACTGAAGAAATTCTACCTCTTTCAGTCTTAACGTTCTGCTTCTGTAAATCTTTTCTAGTAAAACAAAAAACGTCACAATATAGTCATATAACTGGCATATCTGAAAAGATACTTGCAAATTAAAAAAAAAGAAAAAAATACACACATATGCTTCAGAGTAACAGATGTGGTTTTAGGTGAAGWTGAACAGGAACATACACATCTGTTTTACTAATATAAAAGGAATGTGATGCTTAAAATTGAAGTTGCAGAGCTAGAAAAAAAGGAAAAATCATTTCCAGGATGGGGGTCTGCCCACTTTCATTCAACTATTTTTTTTTCCTCCAGAGAGAGGAAGAAAGACAGTGTCTTAACAGCTTCTCCTATTTCTTTTGTATTGTAGTATAATTCTGTGGAGCCAAGATGTCCAATAGCCTTTTCATGAGTAAAATAGTAAGGATAACCACGCTCATGACCTGAATGTGAACAAATAGAATTGCACTGGTTTCTCTGAAGATTACCCTGTGATGGAATGTTCCTTTAACTGCCACATCACTGTGTTTCACAAAGATTATGCTGAAAGGCAAGTTTGAAAATTGCTTTATAATTTGCTTATCAAATAAAAWCATGCAAAAAGAACTGGACTATTCTGACCATTCCAAAAAATAACCATGATGCATAACATACGCTGCATATTTTTGCTGACGGAAGAAATATGAGTTTGCTCTTCTTCTCAGGCAATATTTTCTGCTTAACACATCTCATTTAGCATACAGTATGTTGCACCATCTTTCAATATGTTCGATTAAAAATAAGCCTTTTATGAATTTGCAGCAACTGCACTAAAACAGTTACTTTAGGACATAATTTGCAACCATCAACTTGACAAAATGAAAGAGAATTTCTTTGTGTGTACTGGACCAAGAGAATTCCATTCAAACTCTCTTTGATAAGATCTCACCAAATCCAAACTAAATTTCCAAAACAATTGTTTTCTAGGTTGCTGCTTGGTTTGTCACWGGGATGAGAATACTGAAAAGTGCTGCTTCTCATCCTGGGTCATACCTGCCARTTAGATCCAGTAATTCTTAAATCTATTATTTAGTGGCAATGAAAGCKCCAGTTCTCATATAATCTATCACGGGGTAAAGAAATTAGAATACCCTGAGGTCTACATAAAAGTCTGCTCTTGAGTTCACAGAAATTATTACAGAAGTCCTGGCTCTAGGTAGCCTTACAGTTTTGAATTTTCAGACTGTGTCCTAAAGATGGGATGTGAAGACTAAGTGTCTTGAAATGATCTTTCAGGACTTCTAGCAACAAGGCAGTCTGAATGATATAGGYTCCAGCTGCCAGCCTTGCCTGGCAGTCCTCCTGTAGATGTTCAGTTTAATGGGCATCAGATAGGCCCTAGCAGCTGTAGAGGCCTAGAAGCTTCTAACCAAATCTGAGATGAAACCAAATTCCAAGGGAAGATCATTCCTCACAAATCAGAAGTTCCCCCAACTCTACCATTGATGAACGGTGTAATCAGAGAACTGTTACTAGATCATATYAGACCATGCTGCAGAAAAAGGCAATAATCTTATGATCTGAGAGATGCCCCAATTTTTTCTACCAAAATAGTAGATAAAAAATATACCCATTTATTTTATCTGCCATAACATCTTTCCATCAGTGCAAGCTGTAAAATAACTTAACCTTTGCCTGTCYTCTGAAGTTACCCAGGAATGTTAACTGCAGATAGACTTAAAGATAAAGCATAGATATTCACGTTTTTCTCCTCATAATATCATTTATAACTTTATTTATAGCACAGTTTTCCTGGAAAAAAGGTAATTTTCTATCTTACCACTTTCCTTTCCTGTAATACTTGGAAGGTACTTTAGCAGTTGTTGTAAAGTAATTGCTTCTTTCAGATTAGTTTTTAGGACTTCTRCTGGTTGCAAAAGCATTACCATTTTCTTTACAGAAGTAGCTCTCATCCTGTCAGCAGGAGTATTTGCCCCATGCCATTATTATTTGCTTTTATCTGGGGATTCACTTTCATCTTGTTTCCTTTCATATTGTTGCAGCCCTTTATATCAGCTCCAGCACACTAGATCTCACTGGGATTCCTATTGCAGTGAAGTCTTCCATGATGGGATAGTRTATGGTATTTCTCACATAAGAAATCACAGAAACAGCTTAGAAATGATTTATTTTCATTACTGGAATGAACTGATAAACTAGTTGCCACTCCACAAACACTATCACTTTAGCTTGGTCCTATCTGCAATAGTTAAAGATTAGTGAGAGATTAATAGAAGACATTTAGAAAAGTCAGCAACTCTCACTTGCTCTTTTTTTCTTGAATAGATTTAATTCAGACAAGAACACTGTAGGGTCCCTTCTTAGTCATTTAAGATATTCAATGCTTTTAATGCTATTAACCTTCTCACAGGGCAAAGAAGCAGACTCTTAAAGATCTTTTCACTGCCTTACATATTATGGAAAGTTTCTTCATTTTTTTTCAAAGGAACACAGGAGATAAAATAAGATCACACTTGAGTCACCATTTCTTTGAGTTTTAATTGAGACCCAAATTGGCTGAGATGCACAAGGACAACAYAGGCAAATGACACACCACACTTGGAAGCCTTCATCTTTTCCATTATTAAAGATATAAAAAAACATAAATAGACAATATGGGGAGGGATACAGCATGACTGTGAACCACAAAATTAGGATATTTAGCTGTACATATCTATATGTCAAAGTTTACRGTACAAGGAAGTCAAAGGAGATCCAGGAAGAATATCAGTTGCCTAAAAATGTGGCGCTAAAAATTGCCTGTTTGAAAATGCTCTTKATACCTCATATGGACTCCATCTGTCCTTCATGAAGGGCACGTTACTCTTGTGTCATGTCTACCAACGTTAAGCTATTTTGGACATTCTAAGGTGTCTCACACGATAGTGAACTTCTCTCTGTGAAGAACTGCACCAAATAGGTTTAGCTCAGTTGGTTAAAGTGTAGTACTGCTAATGCCAAGGTCATGGGTTCAATCCCTGTTCAGGCTWCACTGAGGGTTGGACGAGGTGATTTCCAGAGGTCCCTTCCAACTGTACCGTTCTATGATTCTAAACACTCATTGGTAGTTTCTTCAGATCTATATACTTGACCAAGTAGAAATGAGGACCTGAAGATGGRCCATTTTGACTTGACCAGGAACATTTTTTATATATGAGGTACTAAGTTATCTATAAAACTTCCTAAATATAAATATGATCATGTCAATAAAGATACTAACAGAGACACCAAWTAAATAGGGAATGAAAACTATCTTCAGCTGTCCCACTGTTACTAGGTCTGTATGCCAAGGGAAGAAGAGGAGAATTTATGGACATAAACAAACAAACACTAAGTAAGGAAAAACGTATAAATGGGAGAAGAGGGAGGAGTGAAAGAACCTCTAGACAATTTTACCCGGCATATATATTTCCCAAAGAAGTAACAGTTATTCCAGAGTAATGTCTGTTTGCCAGRGATATTTTAATGTAGGATAGATCAATATTTAACAAATGTTGTTTTGGAAGGAAAAGAATTATAAAGGTTAATCAAGCAGTTTTCTTGCATCTGAGAGCATTAGCTGTCAACACATCCAACATTATGTTATCATCAGCTCCTAAGCTACTCATGAGTAGACTGATGGATATTTCCTCAGCTGAGAGAAATTCTAATGATCAGCTGGTGCCTGCATTTATAAAGACCATACTCCTGTGCCACAAACAAAGAAGAAATGTTGCAGAATCTAATAGGAATAAGATGAGAAGCCCTTATGCATGTCCTGTCCAACAATCCAAATAGTTATTTTGCAAATATTGGATCATAAGCATTCATTAATAAATATTCCTGGCTTGTTGGCAACTAATAAATCATAACTATATAACTAGTGAGAATTTTCAAAAAATTGAGTAATTCTAAAAACATAACTCAGATACTGATAACTTCCTTAATGAATCTCAAGTCTTGTTTCCTTTTAAAATTTAAATAACATGTTTCTTATTCCTTATATGATATATTCAGTTTTACACGTTTTATGAAAATGTTGGTAATTCTTCTGTTTCCAGATAGCTTATCACAGAGTTTTTTTTTTTTTTTTTTTTTTTTTTTTTTTTTTTTTTTTTTTTCATTATTTTTTTTTTTTTTTTTTTTTTTTTTTTTTTCAAATTATTTTTTCCAAAGTTTTTTTTTTTTTTTTTTTTTTTTTTTTTTTTATTAAAGTTTTTTTTTTTTTTTTTTTTTTTACCTTGAGTCCTTGAGAACAAGATTAATAATCCAAAAGCATTTTTGCTTGTTTGTTTCTTCCCTTTACATTTTAAGTTACTGAGAAAAAATATTTATCTCATCAAGATATTTGAAATACCTTTATTGCATTCTCTTGTTTAAATAGAAGTTGTCATACTCTCTTAAAACTGGTATTGGCCCAGTACTGGGTTCTGAGTGCACTATGGAGTGAACCATACAGGAGACACAAAAGCACGTATCTTGCCTTCATCCAATCCCAACAGGGTCCCAATGCCCCCTGCCCCTGCCATGTTCCTTCCCACCTTTTGATCAGCTGCACCTTCATAGACTCTTAAAAACATTCTTGTCAGAACTGTGACATAACTTAAATATTCTGGGAAAAGGTTAATGTGACTTAATGAAAGGTAAGTATAAATGAAATACAAGAAAATAATAGAGGACAAATAAAAGCTTAATAGACAAAATGATTCCATTTGTGGCTCCATCTAGCTGCAGAGTCTGTCTCCAGCAGTGACCATCAGCAGGTACTTAAGGAGAAGGACACACAGGACAGGCCTATGTCTCCTAAGATGCTTCCCTATCCCAATGAATGTCACCTCAAGGGATCTATGGAGTCCCATATGGCTTATCTACTTCATCACCCTCGATGGACATCTCTGCCAGGTAGCCGTCAGGTGGTCTTCCCTTACACCTTACCAACCCTTTGCAGTTCTTTGGCAAGGTGTTCCTCAGGTCTGTTTTTACTGTGTTTTCTCATTAGGCTTCCAATTCCTTTATGGGAGGTTCTTCAGTCTTGAATAAAGACTAAACATTTAAATGGCAACAAATTTTATTTTATTAATTTGTTTCTTCTAGAAATGTGAATATCTTTCAGARTGTGAAAAATGTTTACATTTTCTAAAGTGAAATCATTTACTTAAGTGCTAGGGCTGTAACTATCTCTCAGCTTCAGATATCAAAGAATAAGATTTTATAAAATTAAAGTTCTGAAAACAATATTACTACAAGACATGCTAAAGCAGGAGGACTTCATAAAAGGACACATTGGAGTATTTTGTAGAGACACAGTTAACAATGTGAGCTTCTCTTACAGAGTAAGTTAGTTCTCAGAAATAGTTTAGATGTATTTCAGTAAACTGGAGACTATTTTATCAAAATTAAACAGATTTATTTTCTAATTGAGAATCTTAAGTGCAAGAAGTCATATGACTTTGAAGGTGCTAAAGTTTAAACTGAACAGCATTTAGAACTTTTAAACTTGAAAATAGGTGGGTTTTTTTCTTTATTTGAATTACTGCTGTATCCTATGGAATATATTGTGTCTATTTTWAAAAATGAACAATATTTAAATTGAACTTTGCTTATGATTTCTTCATTCATTACTAAAGTTCCTGAGTATTCCCGTGTGCACTCCTGGGTATAAAGCGACACTAAAACTTCACCTCCAGCTTTTATTAGACTGAAAAATCCTACTATTGTCAGGCTTAAGGTGGCTGACATCACATAGCTACATTACTGTTTTAAGTTAATTTGTCTACATCCTCATTAACTCCTTCTCGGTTACTTGGAGCCTCAGGTCTATGTGACAACTCCATACCTTCTAAAGTACTCAAAATATAAACACTTAGGTTGCAACAAGCCTTCTTATGTGCAAGGTTGTTTCCTGTGCTTTCTGTTGCAGAGTTGAATGAAATTTTCTGTGGAATTTTCATTACCCCCTTTCTGTAGTTTTCTGCAGGTTTCTTGCCTTTGGAAGCAGCCTTTTATATATATATATATATATATATATATGTATATATTTTTTTTTTCTCTGTAGAGCAGCAAATGCCAGCAGCCTTGCTGTAGGGCTCCACAGTTTTTCACCTGTTCCACCTCTAGGCTAACGTTTTTTTTTGAGAGAGGGATACTGTCTCTATCTTCTTCCTATTTCTCTTCTCCAATTTAGTAAAAATTCTTACAGAATTCTTCCTCTCTGCACATTAGGCATAATTATTTGTTTATCTGTACAGACTGATGTATAAACTCAGTTAACTATGAGAGTTCACATAGCTAAATAAGAATGCTTACAGAACCAGAGCAGTGCCCATTTCATCCTTATYGAAGAGGACTTTCTTTGCGTTTCAGAATAACCAAACAATTTCATTTTGGATTACAACTTTTTTCTCTCTTTGTTGTATCAAAAGATATACACATTGTTTACCAGTCATTTATTAGGCACAGGCCACCATCAAGGTGAAGGATCAGACAGCAGAATAACACATCTGAATCAGATCCTACAGTGAGAGAAGTTTAATAGCCAAAAATGAAAAAGTTCAATTTTCTTCCAACAGATGCCTAAAACTCAGTAGAAGCATTTATTTAAGACTTGCAGAAATCATTCAAGGCTTGTAGTTCTGACCGCACCGTCTTTGTCCATGCTTAGTCTCTACCCTACAGAAGTGATACCTAACCACAGAAACTGAGCAAAACACTACGTATTTCTCTCGGGGAGCCAATCTGTTCAGAATGCACTAAATCCTGGACAACTCACAGAATGAAGAGACAGCCTTTCTATTTTAGAAACATAATTGAAAACAAAGACCTTCCTTTGGTTTGGTAGCTTAACGGTGAGGAATAGCTTAATGGTTTCTCCCACAGAAAGTGAGASACTGTGTTAAAAACAGTCTTTAGCAGGGAATTTAAACATACTTTCTCCCTCTTGAAATTACAAGTAAGGAGGGTAGAAAGACAGGTCTCTTGCTGAGATTTCCTAAACTGTTCAGAAAGGAGTTCAAGATTCACCTGGTCCCAGAACATCAGAGAAGCTAGTTGCGCTCATCTGTAAACGCAGCTGAAAAGACGTTACTTCATTCTGCCCATGCTTTCGGCTGGGTGAACTTCAGTTACTTCCAGCCACAACACTTCTTTCCTGTGCCTTGAGTTTCATGTTTATCAGCATCTATTTGTGTCAATAGACTGTATGTGAACATACCAGCTAATATATGGGACTATATTGGGACATGCATGGAAACCATAGGTTTGAAATATTTTAGGCCAATAAAAGCACCAAATATATAGGTCTTATATTTCTTGAAGGCATACTGTAATTACTAGGTTCAAAAATAAAATRTGTCTCTCTCATGCATCTTTTGTCTTTGATCAAAGAAAAACAGTGGAGCTTGCTCAGTTCTCTGAAAGGGCATTTGAGGTCACCTTGCTGTGGATCCCAAGTAACAGAAAGCCTCAGGCAAATCCTCGCACAGCATAAACAGAAAGGCCATATCAGTAATAACTGTATTTTCAGACATTCTTAGTGGTTAACTTTCAGTGTTCCCCACTGGATTTTAAGGCTTTGTGTACTATCTTTAGAGGGTACACAAGTATTTAGAAAGAGTTCTGTCACTTAGCTCTGGATTTGAGACCTCAAATATCATATTCATWGTAACTGAGTTYTGAAGGTTTTTTATTATTATTATTATTAATGTATATTCAAATGTAGTCATCTATGTCTAGGTTATRTAAAATCTCAAAATGCTGACTGTTTCTAAGAAAACATGGTTCTTTATTGACTAGAAGCAGGTAAAAAATCTGCAGCTTTTGAAAACTATTTAATTTTTGRAATGTAATTCACATTATAGCTCTTTATTTTCATGTACTACTTAAAATAGTTACACTTACCCCACAACATCAGCATCTTGACCAAGTGACACCAAAGTTCTCACAACTACTGACGCATCTAGCTGAGGCAGACAAACAGCAGAACATCACATAGAGAACTGTATCCTCAAACAAGGTTTCCTCCTCTGTAACAGTAGTTTTCTTTTTTCAGTTCCATTTTTTTGGTCCAGTCATTTTGTCTGATTTATGTGTATACATATATATATATATATTTATATTTATATATATATATATATATATATTTATATATATATATATATATATATATATATTCTCCTTTCAATGAAAAGAGAAGCTAAGTTAAAATTGAAAGAAAAAGAATGACATGCTAGTCTTTCTTATGTTCTGAATCATCAGTCAGCTTTGCTCGCTAAGCACCTCCCCAGGCTCAGTATTTTCTTCTGAGAAATTGTACCATGAGGCAAACTGCTCAATAATATTTTGTATTTCAGTGCAGAACTTAGAACATTCTCCATTTGTGGTTGCCAAAGGTTTTCCCCACAACATCCCACTTTGTAACCCCTCTGTGAAGATTCCTTGTTTTTGTTATGGGTCTGTTCTCCCTGGGATGCTGTATCACAGGCTGCCTACTCTCAATTTTCCAAATTGCATTATTGCCCAGGGTAATCTTCCCCAAAGTTTTTGCCCCGAACTTTCTAAAGCATCTCTCAAGCAGAAGAGAAACAAATCAACAAGAAACTTAACTCATGTAAGAAATTTCCTAGCTAACTGTTGCACTCAGCTGTCAGCTTTTGTTATTGACCCACTGTTTGGTCTCTTTTCTTTTCTTTCAAAGAAGAGTAGAGTCATATATACACTTTTTTATTACTATTTATTTTTCCCCCTCCCTCTCACCATGCATTTCAATCAGTTTATCCTCAGAAATTGCCTCTCTCAGGTTCCTTAGCGTTAAAGGAGCCAAGCGTCTGACCTGACAGAGTTGGAGTGAGACTATTTTTAAAGAATCAAACTCTGATATTTTATCCTGTAACACAAAACTGGAAGTCCAGTAATTCTTTGGATTTAATTCATGAGCATCTAAGGTACAAATACTGACAACTCCAAGCTTATTGAATAAACAAATATTAGATATGCAATAGGAAAATGAAGTGTGAGTAAAATATGGCACAACATAAAGCAGAAAGGAAAAATGAAATACAGCTTGCTAAAGATTGTGTTGCACAACAGGATAAGGTGGTAACAGAAAAGAGGATATTTTTCATGTAAAGCAAAGCTCAATATACCCACAACATGAGAAATTTTCTGCAAAAGCTGTTGAACTGCTAATGGAAAAATTACTAAGAAAATAACAGTCTCCAAATAACATAATAAATCAGGGCTGCAGGGTCCTAAAGTACTTTTCACGCCCAGAATGTAATGACATTTCATCTCCTACATTTCAGCCAGGAATACCAGGCAGGCAGAATGATATAGAATCTTATAAGCCTTTCTGTTTCATTTCTGTGCTGAATATTTGGTAATGTATATTAAAATAGATTACAGGTACATAATTATTTTATTCTGTTAATCTGTTCTTCTGTAATCTATTTTATTAACATACTTTCTAATTCAGGATCCTTATTTTCTGTTCATAAATACTTCAAGATTCTCCCTGGTGATGTGCCATTTTCACAAGTAATTAGCCAAGGGTCATTCTTTCCTCTTTATTTAAACATTAGGCAGTGTAATTACTTCTGATTTGCCTCAKAAATTGAATTTGCATAGCATAATGCAGTGAAATATCTAGATGCTATACTATTCCTGATGGCACAATAGAAAACTCTGAAAGAATTGTTTGTGTGAAAGAAAGTTGCCTAACAATCTGTAAAACAGACTATAGTTTAATTTTGCTGCCTAAAGCCTGTAACCTACAACTGTTTTTCTTGCATGATGATTATTTTGGATCTGATTCTGAGGCATCTAATTCTCCCTCTACACTGTAAAATCAGCTTATGTGCCCAATTTGAAATACGGATGTGACTGTGGGCTGGGAACCAGGAAGTTAGATTTTAGAATATCCAGCATAGCAGTAACCGTATCCCTTCTTGATTTAGTCATTCGTCTAATGCGTAAGGGAAATCTGTTTGAGAAGAACTCAAACCCATTTTTCTTAGAAACCTATCTGTTTTGAAGCACCATTACTGCAAAGTGAAACAGCACCTATCCCAGCGGYCAGCCTTTAGCTCTTTGTACGCACCTCACTGCATGCTTTGGTAAAAAGGGGATTTTTCAAGAAAACCAAGAACCGCGAGGCCCAGCTAAACTGTAAAATCTGGAGCAGAGTTMCTGCAGATACTAGAGAAGAAGCACACTTACTTCACACACTTACTGCACAATTACTGCAGACAGTCCTTACCTCCAAATAATGCTTTAACATGTGTCTTCTTCAATATGACAGATAGCTTTGAGTTTTCATATGTAAGCATTTCATTCCCCTAATCTGACCATTTTTAAAATACATGTCTGTTCTGTGTGAAATAAAATTTCATGGAAAACAACACAGACATTCRTTGGTAAATACCTATGAAGCATTTATCCCAGCATATTAGTTATCGTTTGTAAGTGTTTGATGATCGGCAGTCATTTTCTTGAGCCGTAAATGCATAAATATTTCTCCTCAAACGACTCTTGTGAAAATGAATGAGGATGTTAGGCTGCRTGAATATATTTACAGGTGCCTAAGGATAGTCACACAATCAAAAATTAATGATAATGATAGCAGCAATAATAGCTACAACAACAAACCATAAATACGCAAAGGTCTAAATGTTAGGTAACAAAATACATGCRCATTTAGTTCTCCTGGTGTCTGGCTTTCTGCTTCATTCATGATACTTTCATAATGCATGAACAAATATTACGCATTCAAGAAATGCCACTTACTAACCACAGAATTTACAATGACAGTTGCATTTTACTATTTGGCCTAGAGGTATTTTAGCTTTACTGAAATTCAAATTAAGCATGAAAAGCCACTGAAATCCAGGAGCTGCTTCATGTAAAGTTTTCAGTAGAAATATTTGTGTATTACTTTATGAAATAAAAAGGGTTAGGTATAATATAGAAGAGCATATTCAAAATATTTGTAAAGGAGAAAAGGGTATTTTTTAATAATTTCATAAAAATCTTGAAAAAATCAGAAGTCATGTAAACATATCCTATTGTTCCAGAAAATATTGTTAACTTATAATAGGGAGGATTTGTAGGAAACATTAATATATTAATTAATAATCTAATAACAATTATATTATTTTGTACGTGTATTAACATTTAAATAAGCAAAACCATGCACGTAATAAAAGCTGAACAATGTAGTAGTTGGTTTTACCATATATGTCAAAGATTTGCTTTTCCACTAGGATTTTTTTTGTGAAAAGCTTTGAAAGCTCTTCAACTTGCATTTTTATTAATTTTGTATAGTACTTTGGATACCCAATTTTCCATTCATGATTGTTGCCTCAGCGACCATGCAAACATATTTTGTTCTGTTTTGCTTGAAACCGGGAGGCTGCTTTATCAGATCTGCTGGGAAAAAAAGGTGTAAATGCCTTGGGATCAATTGTTAAATAATTCATTAAGCAGTGTGCGTGAAAAGATTCTTTGAACTTCCCTCCAAGTTGTCTCTTATATATGTGCACAGCTGAATACATATCCCTCCTGYGTACCCCACCCCAGTTCCTACCTGCAGTCAGCTGCTTCCATTCCTTAATCATCTCCAAGGATTCTTGTTTTCCAACTGTCTTTACAAGGTGATTGCAGAGTTGGAGYAAGTACTTATTTAAGGAAGAATATTAAACATTCTGTCTAGTTAGCCATACTTGTTTATGATTTGGCAGGTGGGTGCCTCCAGTCTTGGTTCATTCCCATCTTTTGTACATTTAATAACTTCCTTGCAAAATAAGGTTTTGTGTACAGTTTTATCTCTTTCCTGTGTGTAGCCCYCTAAATAATTGAGATACTTATACGCTCCACCGCCTAGATCATGAAAAATATATATAATGGACACAAAATTGGTCAGCACAGTGATTAGGTTTTGCCATTAAAAAAAAACAAACAAACAAAAAAAACAGTCTTGTATAATGTAACAACTTGGAATGTATTAATAGCAAGGAATTACATTTAGATACTTGGATTTTATTTTATTATATATTATTTTATTTTATTTCTCTAGATTCCCGGTAACTAATGGCTAAAGACTCAGCAAAATCAGCAAAAGACTTGTTCAAACTTTATTGATCCATCTATTACAGTTTATATAAGCTAGCTTACACAAAACAAGCAAAGCATGTTATGATCACTCTACTTATCCAATCAAATGCAATTTCATCCAGTAATAGCTTTAGAGAAAGGCAATTAAAATGAGAAAGGGAGTGAAATAGCTTCAATGTGTGGAATATTTATATAGGCTGAGATATTTCAACTGGGAAAGACTTGGCTTGGGAGAAGAGGGACATAAAAGTGGTAGATGTACTCATGAATATCAGAAAGAGAGGGAATAGGGCCTGACAGTTCCTCATCTCTTGCAATGCAAGAAGCAAGGACTGTAAATTGAGACAAGCAGAGTGCAGTTTTAAAGCACAGAAGGGGAGGTGGCTCTTCATGCAGTGAGTAGCAGACYTGAGAAACGCCTCACCTAAGAACTGCAAAGGGTTGGCAAGGTGCTAGTGAAGACCGGATGGCCACCTGGCAGAGACACCCATGGAGGGAGATGAAGTAGATAAGCCACATGGGACTGCAGAAACCACCTGAGGTGAAATGCGTTGGGATCTGGAAGTTTCTTGGGAGACATATGCCTGTACTGAATATCCTTCTCCTTAAGTACCTACTGATGGATACTGCTGGAGACGGACTCTGCGGCTAGATGGAGTCATGARTTGAACCAGTTTATTTGTTCTTATGTATCAACCCCATAAATTTTAGGATACTGTTTGTTACTAATGTGCTCTATTAAAAGAAAAAAGAAAGATGTTGTATACATAGCCCACTCTCATTTTCTCATCCATCATTGCCTCACTAAACTTGATTCTTACCAGTAGCCACCTGGGAATGGATTTCCTGCTGGGTTTATTACTCTGAAAGCTGACAAACCTGTCGACTGCTCTCACCACAGCAGCTGTTCAGACATTCCATTATATATAACCCGTGTAATTCTCCCCTGTTAACTTGCCAAACAGCACGCAGTTGGCTGAGAAAACAAGTCATGGCAATTGTTCCTTTATGACCGGCTTGCATCACCTCCTCAGCAGCTTAGATCTCAAAATAGYGTGTGTTTCTTAACTATATGGCCTGTGCATTCCTACCCACATCAATACACGCAATAATGGTGCAGCGTACTGATAGCAGACGAGGTAATTGCACAGCTCCCACAAACATGCTTATATTCATAAATTTATACAGCAGAGTATACTATACATTGTTTCTCTGACCCAGTTTTGATATAGTGAATATGTCTGTGAGTCTCTCTGTAAGCAGATCATGTACGTTTGTCAAGACGATCACTATAAAAYGGTTGCAGACAAAAGCTAGATTGAGTTGGGATCATGTTTAGGATTAAATATCTACAAGTGAAAACCTGAAATAATATTACAGTGACATAATAGATTTTTAGAAAATCATTTGAAAGAAATCCAAGTATGTGTAGGCATCAAAACAATCATTTAGGGTATCCAAACAACATTAGTTCTTCCATAAGACGATGTCATTAAATAATTTAGTTTCAAGATTATTTTAGCATCTCTTTTCAAAGATTGCCTCACATTCAAAAAAAAAAAAATCATTTCCTTTGAGATTTTTCCTTGATAGGATGGTAAATAAAAGTGTACTGTGATTTTCCATCCATGTTTCCRCTATATGTCTTTTTGCATTACATAGATCCTGACATTTTACATTCATCACCAAGAACAATCTCAATCTTTACATGAATGAAATTGCTAAAACCACACTGCGGCTGACATCAGTACTGTTGTTTCCACTTTTCTTTTCTTTCTTTTTTTTTTTTTTTTTACATAGTTTTCGAATAATTTCACACTTCCAGTCGGTTTAACAAAATCAGGTGTAATAATCCCCTTCAGCTTAAATACTTATTCTGACCAAGAAAAACATCCTAAGCAGCAATAAGAAAATATTTACTTACAGYATTGTAGAGAGTGTTAACATTTGTTTGTCTTCCTGAAGCCACATGTGTCACAGGAAAACACTATTCTTACTGGTACCTCTGTAACACTGAATAAACTGAGTCAGACCTTGCCCACAGAATAATGTATAATTTGTACTATAAAAAGTCTTAGAATATCTCTAATAAACACAAATTGTAAAGCACGAGGCTGAATTCTCTTCCTTTGGTGTAGCCATTGCTATAATGTAAAAGCTCTTTTCCTGCTGATACTGTATCGATGGGGTGTTTTATTACAGCAAGACCTCTTATATTACCTCAGGCTGCGAAAATGTTATTTTAACTTCTTTCAGAATAATGTCACAACCCGTCCATTAAAATTAACCATTAGCATGTGAACTGCAGGCTGCTTAGCAGCACAATCTCTCCGGCTAATAAAGACCATTCCTCCCTCCGCAGCCCCCCCAAACAGTGAAGTGGGCCATTGTGAGCCTGAACTCCTTATTAGAGCTGTTTGCCCCATTTACAACTGTCTGCGAGGGTCATTCAGCAGGCAACCTGCCTGAACTTTACCTTCACCCAGTAACCCTCCAAACTATCCATTATAACACTCATCAGCCTGGGGAGGAATGAAGCAGCGGAGAGAGCTATTAGGCAAGAACAAAAGTTACAATGAAAATAGGGCTTGCAACAATATTCTTGGCAGGATGATTTTTATTTATTGGTTTTTTTTTTTTCTTCTTCACTTCCCTGAAAAAATAAAAGCAGATAAGGCCCAGAAGAAAGAAAAAATGAGTCTGAAAATCAACTTAATGGAAATATTGCTAAATACAGATATGAAATAAAACATAAAAAGGCCTAGAGCATGAACAGAAAGGAGGTAATTATTTTATGACTCCCTTTCCTCCTCTTTAGTTACTGAGTTTATAACCATACTTTATTGCATGGGCAAAACAGCCACAAAAGTCAAAATGTCTGTTAGTGCTTACGCAAGTATAGCCAGAAGAAATTTGTCCTGGCTAGCAAATCTATCAGTTTTGACTAACGACATCAAACAGGTTTTCTTTCCTAAGGGAAGGATTAATTTCTCACTAATGACAATTGCAAAGATGTTACCACAATGCATTATTCAGATCACTGCCCAGGAAAAGACTTAGGGAAAGTAGTGTTCTGCCTCAGCACTTGTAGATATATAGGTACATATGTGTGTGTGTGTATGGATAGACACACACGTATATATATACACACACATATATAYCTACATACATATATATGTGTGTRTGTTTCTCCATTCAGATGTATAAAATCAAAATTCCTGTGCAAATGAGCAGGAGCAAATGAGAGCAAGAGAGTAACTGCATCTACTCTCACAATGCAACATGCAGAAATGCAACCTCTGCACTCAGGAAAGGGTCTCCAGATCCCTTGCTCTCTCCCAAAAAAAGGAGTGTCATCAAATTCAAACAGAACTAAAACTGGAATCTTGTTGCTGGAAGCTCCTCAAAATGTATTGAATTTGTTCCTACTTGTGCTGTTCATCTTCGCTGCCTTAGGCACACCCACTCCAGCAGGGGATCTGGGACAGTTTGATCTTTATGGCTTTTTCCATGCAAAACTTCCTATTGGCAAGTCCAAGTAATTTATTTGACAGACTTTTGGATATACCATCTTCCATACCAAAGGCTCACAAAGTACTTTAGAATAAGCAGCTGTTTGACAATGTAAAGCAACACTACTTGGCAGTTTAGGACAGGAAGTACAGAGAGTTGCCACATGTAGCTTTAAAAAATTGGGGCAATATCCAAACGGGAATGAGGCCAGGACGCTAGATCTAACAACTCTATTCCCACAGGCTCTGAGACATTTATTTCTTAATCCCCTAAATCTACTTTAATTGTGTGTCAGGAAATGTCTGTGTTAATAGAAAAAAACAAGGGTTACAGTAGTTCTTTTACAGCTCTTTGTCTACACATACCACTCAAATCAAGTTTCCTCCCCACTATTACACTTTCCAATTACTGACCTCTTCTAATCTGTTCCTGTTTCCTATCATTTTCTCAGTTACTCTGTTTTTCTTGACTCTACTTCATTAGCTTACTGCTAGCTTCTTCCTGCCTGCCCCGTCCATTCTACCCCTTTTAATTAATACCTTCTGAAGTTGATTAAGGTACCAGAGAAACTGTGGTTCTCACTGCCAKTTGACTGATAAAAAACATGGAACAGAGGTATTCTTTTTAAATTTCATTCATTACAAAAACACATCCACAGTAATCACCATTTGATTGAACAGCTGTCTTGTCCTGACACTTAATTCATTATTTTTATGCACTTATTCTTACATTTTTTGTAGTTTCACATAGTTCCATAATTTGTGCAGTAAATCAGTTGTTCTGCTTTGTGGTTACTTGGCAGACAACACGTTTTTAGATGTCCATGGATCATGCATTTTGAATCACAAAGGAACCCTTTATTTTGGATGTTAGATTTTTCACCACACTCAGCAACAACACAAATAATCATTTTGGCTTTGGAGAGTCATGGGAGCTCATACATATAAATCCAAAATATCTGATTGTATCAGTTTTTGTTCAAAGCTCATTTGAAGATGTAGAGTACATGTCATTATATTTATGGATAACATCATGATCTTGAGTAAGAAAAGGTAGATATTTATTTTACTTGGTTTTTTTACACATCATAAAGCATTGAATTCCACTGATCAAAGGGATTCTATACAGAATCTATACAAAAGAAAATAAAAATCTAAAATAAATCTTTTTACTTTTTCTTTCCAAAATGAAGTTTAAAAAATAGGCATTGAGAGTTAGAGGATGTTTATTGTTTTCAGAAGATATTCTTCATTTAGAAAAGAATCTCATTTATAACCATAGACATTTTTAAAAAATTCCAACAGCTATTAAGAGCTTTTCCAAGAATTATGTGTTGCAATCTCCACTGGAATGACCATTTTAAAGAGATTTATATCTGTTTTATTGACATAAACTACCTCTGTGTTGTATTCACATAAACCACACTTCCAAGACATTGAAGTACATAGACTCTACTGCTGGGTGGAGTCGTGATCCTGCTCCTGGGAATGGTGCATGCTTCAACAGCTAGAGAGTATAATGTCRGTTCAACATTACATGGCTGCTTCTGAAGAGGAAGTAACTCCTTAAAATAGGGTGTAGTTTCCACAGATGTTTAGCCTGGAGGCTATGAGAGTCCCTGGAAAAGAAATGAGTTATGGCTGGAGGAGTCTTAATTCTGCATCTGCAAAGCTGTTGTTTGGAATAAAAAAAGAACCTCAGAATAGTTTACAAGTTAGCCGTCAAACAAAACTCTTAAATTACGTGGTAAACTAACAGAAATTACAACAAAATACAGATTTTCCTGAAAACTTTATACATATATATATAAAGAAAACAGCCAAATAGATAGTAAGGAAGATCAGGCAAATTGTACTAAGCAAGTTAAACAAATCCGTGGTTTACATTTTAGTCTAAACTAGAAATTTAATCGAAATACAGTCCCCCTTTTCATGATATTAAAAGTGTGAATGAAAGTTTTTTAAACTTTAAATTTTCAAGTGGAAAAAGTACTACGAATCACCACTYGTATGTGCTGAATCCATCCAGACCTCATGTGGCTGAAGACTCTGTTTTGAGAGAGTGAACATGACTTGATTAGATAAGATTTGGGTTTGACTAGATTCACCTGCCTCCTGCTTTTCCTGTATTCACTTTCCTTGCTGTAGGGAAATGGTCATTTGCTTGAGGCGGGAGAAAAGGAATGAAGAGAAGGGGGCAAAAAAATGCTTTTAGCATCTTATTCCGTTTTATCTAATGGCTTGATTGCTCTTTCAGAAGTGCTGGTTACCATGGATTGGGAATGCTGATTTCACAGCAGCRTTCAGTTTCTTGAATGTCTGTAGGAAACTTCGGCCATTTCACAAGAGTATGCAGTCTCCAGGTAACAGTTTTCCATATTATACCATTCCCACTGCTACTAGCTTTTCCTTTAATAGCTGTGACATCCAAAGGATGAATTTAACACTAAAACAGAGATTTGCAAAGAAACCCATCAAAGACATGGCCAATTTCTGGATATCAACTTTCYTAACAGGACTTTAAGCTTTAATGTTTACCTCTAGAGGTCTGTTCCTAAAGACATGGCCTCATCTTTATAAGAAAACATTAATGAGTAAAAGTGTGTTAAACAAAGAGTTAAATATCAGTGGAAGCAGCTGGATGCTTATCACCTGAAATGCTTCACCCTACTTGGCAAGAAATCTACCTTTATGCTTTAGGTTTTTGTTTGTTTATTTTTAAAAYCCTGCTTTCTAAAACACTTAAACAACCAGTAATTTATGAATATTGCTGGGATTTTGTTGTTTCTTATAATTAAAAATATACAGTGGAAATCATTTCKAACGTAACAATTACAGTTTCATCAAAGTATTATTAATTCTCATTCTTTAAGAACAATAATTACACACATAAAATCTTCGCTTTATGTATGTCAATATTTTGACATTCATATAGCACAAATCCAGCTGTTACACCTAGGTGGTCATTTAAGGTGGGATTCGTCTMGCCTAATGTTAGGGGCTTGGGCTATCTTGCATCCCTCTATTAACAATAGAAATTGGCATCTCCCAAAGGAAATTCACTCCTTCTTGAGAAAAGTGTTTAGGACTGATGCGACAAATCTCTCTATATAGGCTCTCTTTACTATAGAGGGAGCACAGACAAGAAGTTCATACTACAAGTCTGTCTTTTAAATAGCAAAGGTAGGTGTCAGGGTCCCATTCAAGAAGCAATCATCTAAACAATATTTGTTWATAAGGAGTCTAAGTTAAAGTATTGGAAGAAATCAAAACATTTTCAAAAGCACCACAAAAGCTTTAGAAAATTTGGTAATAAAGCTAAGGGCACAAAAAATGAATGAGTCTAATCAGAGGCACCCCCTTTTGGAACTCCTCACCATGGCCTTTTTGACTCTACAATTTTCTGCAAATAGATTGATCTCTATTTCATTAAATAATTTTGATGGAATAACTTAATATCCATATATAAATAGTGACCAAGTATTTACAGTCATGGACTGCTGTGAAGCCATGAATACAGAAAAGTCATCTCTTCTAGCATTATTGTGATATTTAGCATTTTTGTTACAGTCCATTAACCACTGTCAATAAAATATTATATGGRAATCAGATCAATTCATTTTTTCCTAAGGGAAACATTGGTGCATTGCAAAGAAAAACCCAAATGGAGAAAACAACTTAAMGTCTCAAAAATATTGAGGAAATCAAAATAATTTCCAAATATATATATTTATTTTAATACTCAGGATTTATAAGATATTTTCATGGTTTAGGGGTGTATAGTTCACGTCCTGCAAATATTGTCATTATTCTTACATATTGTAAATGACATTCAGGTTATTATTCCATAGCCACCTTCATTGACATTTTTCCACTTGATAAGATGTGAGTGGGTCTTTGACTTCGACAAAAAAAACCAAAGATAATGTACTTTAACAGTATTGAATGTACTTTAACAGTACATTAATTAGTATCAATACATTTAACAGTATTGATAAGACTGAGAAATTTTTAAAAAGACACCACCAAAATTTATTATACAGGCATCTACACTCTCTCCTTCCATTTCTTTCTCTTCCCTAAAATGTCTGTATGCTACAGACTTAACATAGTTCTTGGGTATTGTATTACAGAATATTCTTGTCTTATTTAAATAATATAAYAGTGGATATTCATTTAGAAAAACCTACTCAACATTACATTCTTTTCTCATTGTCTAGCTTGTGATCTTCCACACTATTTAAGTTTTGAAAATTATTCTTATATAAAAGTGAGATCTTTAAAATTTTCCTGCAAGACAATTCCCCCCACAATATGAAATTGTGCCTAGTCTTAGCCAGTGTTTGTATTTTTTTTTAATTTATTTTTGTATTTTCTTAGACRTGACTAGGTTGCTCCTCCTCCAGTAAAATTATTTTTACTGATTTATGTTTTGTCAGATTTTTTATCTAATATAAATTACAAAACAGCTTTCACAGAACCCATCCCCTTCAGTGTTTTAAGTCCTTGCTTCAAAGCTTGGAAGTTTAAGTGAAGATGGAGTCATAAGAATTATTTTCTAGTAAGAAAAAAATGGAAGATGCTCCTTTGGTGGAAGAAAAAGGCCAAGAGGTTCTTGCCTATTACTTTGTACTTCAGAAATCACAAATACTTTTTTCCCTAGAATTTGCTAAAATGAGGCAGGTTACATTGGTAATGCTCTTTTATTAAGGATTTTGGAACAAGATCTTATTACTGAAATCATTGGACTCTTTCATTAKTAGGAAGCACTACAACTGCAGTCAGATGATAATTATTGCTATCTACCTGTACTATTTTCTGTTATTCATATTTCATTTTCAGATCCTTTGAAATAGTAATTACAGTCTAGATCGGCCATACCTAAAGGTTGTTGTGATATCTAAAATTTTGGTATCTGACTTTGCTAGAGAAATCTTTATGTATTATAGGGARCAATTTAGAGTTTTCTGAATCAACACAGTGCAAATATGTGACTCTCTAGAGTAGACCAATAAGAAACACTGAAGACAGGATTATGTTTTACATGATGTTTATATCTGATMTCAGGCTTCACATCTCAGTGCTGACAACCTGGAACATCCTAAGGAGGAGACAGGTTGGCTGTGCTCAGCTACACTCAGCTTGGCGCTAGGATTTTAACTGTGCTCTTTTAAATATACTTGAAAATATACTTGAAAATAACAACAAATTTTATTAAATATTATACTAACAAAAATGAAAAGTGAAAAAAATGCAATCTGATTTAATTCATGACAATAGCCCCACTGATGTGTCTTTATCTATATATATRAGTAAAAAATGCAAAAGGCTGAACTTTTAACCGAGTGTAGTACATACACTGGCTAGACAAATATGTGAAGATATTGTTGTTGTAACCTTTAAAATTTTGTTTTGTGTGTAATTGAATTAAGCCTTTTTTTTAAAAAAAAGTAGAAGTAGAAAAAAAAGTAATTTTTATGGCTTTATCATTATGAGAGTATATCAGTCTGTCTAACTATTCCCTTACCCTGCTCTCTGACAATTAGCTAAGTGTTATYCACTGAATACATTTATGTGTGTGTGTGCATGTATGTGTGCATGTGCACACATATATATATTCTCTTCATGTTAAAAATCAAGATTCTTTCACTTTTTAAATTTTCTTCTGTATAAACACATTGCTAGAAAGACGCATCGCCTTTTGCTAACCAAAATGCATGTGTCAACTTCATCTTTTCTTTATTTTCTTCTTGAGGAAATGAAGCTGATACTTCCAAGGTGAAAAATATTGGGGTACTGTTTGCTTGTTTGCTTTGCTTTGTATTGTGAGGATGAAAGACATAGTCAATAGTCCCAGAATGTTTGCAGATGTTCAGTTAAAGACATTATTAAGAGAGCCAGCAGATGTATTCTCTGGCAAGCAGCTCAGGTTGCTGTGACCCTCTGTTTGTCCCTCAGAAAGCTAATTCACTAAATAACGAGGTGAGTAAGACCTGTTATTAAAAAAAAATGGTTACATTTCTCTGCAAAAGAAGTTTAGTGCAATCAGTAAACTGTCCAGCTGCAATGCAAAACAAAGTAAATACTTTTCCTGGAAGACCATATCCTATATGGAACTAAATATTTACAGTCTCCAAAGCTTTGTTAGCACCAAAGCTTTCCTTACTGTGACAGAGAAGAGAGCAGGGAAAGAGGAAGATGCAGGAGGAGAAGATTCTGGATTTGTGTTCTTTCAAATTCATGGTGYTAGATGGCAATACCATATAAAATATCAAGATCTAACTAGTCTACTCTAAATAGTTGCATTTGTCTCCTTTTATAGTTAGGGGAGGAAAACAGATATTTCTTGGACGCAATCATCCTGAAGAGGACATTTACATTTCACCATCAGTATTGGGATGTAAARGCATCAAATTCTCTTTATTGACTGTGAAGAGAGCTGAAGATCACTAGGTCAGGTGTAGATATCTACAATCTAGACTTCTAGGACTTGATTTGGTTAACYAAACATAGGAATTTACTACAATTTGAGTGACTGTAGGCATTTTCAGACATCTTCATGAGGATGGAAGGTACAACACAGCATCCACAGGAAATCTGAAGTGACAGCTTGAAGACAGGCTGATTACTAAGGGAGTCCTAAATGGCACTGAGCACCTGTGACTAGATAAATGAATCAAGCCCTTGAAGTTATGTGGAACTAACCTCACCCTCTGTGACGATTAAACAATGYTTTGATTTAAAATGTATGTCAAAAAAAAAAATCTTTTTAATGTTGCAAGTACTTCCCCACTGCAGGCCCAGTGACTGTTGCTATGAAGGAGGCATTATTGGCACCTTTAGTAACCATTAGTAATCCTTAACTCCCATTAACCAAACACTCCCTCAGTAATTTTTCTTGCTAAAAATGCTACGTTTCTTCACTATATGGTTACATTAGTGAGTTCTTATGACTTTTTTTTTCCTATTGCTACCCCATGAGCCCACAGCTTAAAGGTAATAAAACAAATAAATTATTATGATGATGATCTTTTTTTTTGAGCATTTTGAGGGCTAGAATTTCAGCTGGCCTATGTAAATATAACTTAACTGGAGTTAATGGAGTTTTCAAAGTTTACATCAATTGAGACCTGACATTGAATGAGTTTATGCAATACATTTGACCAGTATAGCTTGATACTTTTGCTATGGGTGCTTAATTTGGTCAAGTGAGCACAGGGAAAGTCAAACTTTCCAACACTAATGAGGTTTTTGTTTTCTTTGGACTGTGGCTGCAGAATGACATACAGGGTTCAGTGTTCTACACCTGTCTGTCTTTTCTTCYTGTTGGGCTCCTGATGAGTGCTAAGATCCCACAGTCAAACATTCCCACAAGAATTGCACAACTCATGTCTTCTGGCTGGATGCTCATGCTTTCCTCTAAGTTCTCCAGCTCCCTGGCTGGCCTCCTTCAACACTGGGTTGTCCTGGCTGTCTGCCTTTAATATTTTATTTTGTGTTTCACCTCTGCTTGCTGCTGTAGGATGTTCTTTTCTCTAACTGCTGAGTGGACAGGAGGTCTATTTCTAAAACTTCCTCCAAGTGCTGTTTCCTAAACTGATGACTGAGTATATTCATTTATTTCAGCTCCTGCTCAGCATGTCCCTTGAAGGGAGCAGCCAAAGGGCAGAGTGAACATACTGAGGAAAGGACGTATTATTCTCAGCTGGCCGAATACTAAAATGTAGCAGCAACAAGATTTGCTCTCAGCCTTCTTGGGAGAAATCTGAAAGAGGTAGAGGTGAAACAAAAACAGAGATCTTGGAAGAAAGACATACAGGCATGAAAAACTGTTATAGTGCCTATGAGCACACGGATGAAGAGCAGCTTGCTAAAAATGAACCCATCAAAGAAAAGCTGGTATTTTATATTATTTTTTAAAAAAAATATACTTCTGAAGAATTGCATTTCTTTTTAGATTTTYTTTTGTTGTATGCACTAATTTATGTCATAGCTGCCAGATCAATTAAACTCATCTTTAGAAAGGCAGAATGCTTAAGTATCAGAATCTAAATTTAAAATCACTGAAGGTATAAAAATGCGAGTCTATAAGTGATCTTAAAACTCAGCACAATGAGCTAGGTTATGAACTGGATTATACCACTAAGCCCTTTGAACTGTCCCTATTAGCTATTGGGAAAGCAGAGAGTGCAGCTGCATCCCTTGGAATGCAGCCTGCACTGCGCTGGGGGCTTTGCCACTTATCTGAAATAGACGGAAACAGAGAGGCTAATTTAGATCTTACAGMCTCTGAGTTCAGAGAAAACTTCATTAAAGTCAGTAAAAAAGCCTCAGTATAAAATTGAAGTGAAAAGGCAAAAGAAATGTTCTAAAAGCTGGAATAAAGAAGCTTGATTCTTCACTGCTGGAGATGGGGCTGTCTGACAGCTGTCCCTGCTCAGTGCAAAGTACATGTACGCTTGCTATCAAATCAGAAATCTCCATTCATGGAAGCATGTTTATGTTTGATAACAATTCCAACAAGTGATTAGCTGCAAGTTTTTGGTACGTCTGTAGTTCTCCTGTAGTAGGTTGCTCTTCAGAAAGAAGAGGAAAGAAGAAAGACCAGAGCAGAAAAGTAGAGAAGTATGACCGAGGAGATCAAAGAACATGAGGAATGAAGGAAACATTTGAGACAGGAATGTACTACACTGAACATACAAAGATAAGGGCTCGCAACAGGGCCCACAGTCATTCAAGGCTCATGAAATCAACAAATATGAGAAACACACAGAGATATTCGTTAACAAAGATAGCTGGAGCTTTCATAACAAATATGCTTAATATCTGTAACTTTTCATATGATTAATTTTGATGCCTCTGCAGAGGAAAGAAAAGTGCTCACAAAGAGCAAAATAGCATGACAGTGACTTTCTAGATATGGTTCATATAAAATATTTCATGCCAACAGAAGCTATCACACTCTGCATAACTTTTATTACTTTGGGTTTAATTTTGTGACTAATAAATAATTTTTTAAGCTTAATGAAAATTTCTGATAGATAGTAAAAAAAGATTAAAATATTGTTAGTACACAAGGACAGAGAAAATTAATCATCATAACACTTTATAATCTTGAGGTTTTGAGCTTGTGTCAAAACCAAAACATGATGCAAGCAATAAATGCATATGTGATTTATTTTGTTTAAAATATAAAATCTAGCTTAAATATCACCATTTACATGATAATACATAATATGTGATGGATAAAACTTTGGGTAGCATCCATGTTTAATTCTTACTTTATGCACTAGGGGGTTCCCTTTCCCTCCTATTGTGTACAAGTTCTTAACTAGCTCAACACATATATTTAGGCTATCAGACAAAAATTTCAAGTGTGTTTTTGATTTTATGCTATTTTAAGTAAAGGACTTTTTTCAGCACATTAAACTTTGACTGTATGAAGGATTTAAACTCTAACTGTCTTTAAAAAAAGGATATGTAATACTACATCCTATTTCATATCTATTCATTTACAGATATAAAAACTTTTCAAAATTCTTAATGAGTTCTATAGGTGAACCATATTTCCTAAAATAAATAATATTTATGAATATGCTTATTTGTGGATACAGTCTTTTTCTTTGCCCAGAAAACCCCAAAYCAAAACATACAAATATCGCTGCAAGTTATAATGAAGTAATTTATTCTTTAATAGRTAGTTGGATAAATGGATGCAACAGTAAGAGAAATTAAAATGTTTCTCCTGTATTTTTTGTTATTTCTATGGATTTAAATCAAATGGATGTGCTTCTAAGGACTATGTGTCATTGTGTTTTCCTTTTGGAACACATGAAAAACCTAAACCATCAAATCCTATGATGTACCATATTATGTTTATTTAATCAAGCTTTGAAAAGTCAAAAGAAGAATAACTGAATTATACACCTACATAAGGGTTTTGATAATATGGAGTTTTAGTTCAGCTGAGATTTTGTTTGTTTGAGTAATACCGTCATCAAGGTCCTAACATGCCTCTTATGATAGAAACTAACTTTTGTTTAAAGACCGACTTTACCCTCCCCACAGTTTCTGTCTTACATTGAGAATAAATCTAGCAGTAAAGGAAATGTGTCTAGGACTAGGGGAAACAGTAAAACTCTAGAAACTTTTTGTATTTGATTAGCATTTTACTCTCTTCTAMTACTAATAATAATGTTCCACTGAAGGCTTCTGTTGAATCAAAACTCTTGAAATACCCATACATTAATTATAGTTGGAAAAAAAAGTTGTAATCATACTTTAAGTTAAACTTAAAYCTGTTTCTAGTTGCTATTTTTTTCCTGTTTTTTTTAATTATTATTATTTTTTTCTGTGTACCTAAATCCAGGGTACCTAGGCAGAATTCAAAGACAGACCTGAAGACACCATATTAGATGTCTGTATATAAAGATGAATCCAACACCCTGCTTAATACAGTAGATAGTCTAGAGAGCCATTCTTTTGACATAATGTAGTTGTCTTTGTTAGAGTGAGCTGAATATTTCTCCAGATTCCACTGACTTCCTTAATTAAATTTCCATTTTAACGATAGTAGGAGTTAGACATCCATCTTATAAAGACTCATATAGTTGCATATGTAAAGGACCTGAATCCTCTTCCTGAAATGTTTAAAGATAAAATATTGTCTTTTCCTGTCTGATTTCAAGTAGGAAATAATATTATGGACTAAATTTATTTGCTCGCAYATAATATATCCATTGACACTTAAAATGCTACAACACTGTAGGTATCCAAGACTTCTGCACAGGTCTTGCAGATATGATGCAAGACCTATAAAGAGACCCATGATCCTTTTCTGTGGCAGCTGAATCTGCTAAGATGCCATACTCTAAAGCATCTCAAAAAACACTATTTGTCTGTCTGTAATCAGCTGAATAAAACCCTAACTTTCTTATAGGAGACAAAAGTCTTATTTACTGTAATAAAACATGAGTAGCTGCAGCTAGACTTTTGTGGTGTGATGCCACACACTGTGTAGTGAAAGTGTCATTCAGCTATCCCCTACTGTAATACTTAAACACTTAAGACATACAAAGAACAACAAAGTCACTTTCCAGAGGAAACAGGATGGACTGGAAGAGTTCTGATGCCCTCAACATCTTCATCCCTATAAAGAATATAGCAGTGCTATATCCAGACCTGGGAACTGGTAAAAGTGCTTGTGTACTGTAATGCTATCATAGCCAAAATAATTCTAATGGCGGTATAACTATGAAATATAACTTTTCTTTATTGTTTTTTATAGGTATATGACAAATGAGATCAYGAAGCATTCAATTAAAATATATTTTTCTTAACTGAGCATGGTACCCCTCCACAGCTGAGCACAGCTATCATCCGTATCTGCATTTCTAGACTGAACAGTTGACAATGCAATCTAACATAGCCTTCTGTCATTGTGAATTCTGATTAATTTGCATATGTACTTAGAAAATTGCTCAAGCTCACCGGACATAGTAATTTGCTAAGCTAATGCCCTGTGTTTGTGCTTGTGCTCATACTCCCTCTTTACCATTTAAACATCGTCTTTGCTAATTTAGTTTCTGCCTAACTTCTGAATCTCATTTCCTGTCTTACTACTTTAGATGTACATGCACATGATTGTAATTAATACATTCTTTGCAATTTAACAAGTTATCATTTGTCAGTTGATTAGCTTAATCATGATATGTAACCATCAAGATGGTTTAAACTAATGTACTTATAAGCATGTCTCATTTTGCCTGCAAAGAGAGAGGTATAACAGATTAGAGAAAGAAAGGTTCACATATGTTAATTGTCCTGGCTCAGTTCGCAACAGGTAACTTGAAAGCAGCAGTAACTCGATCACCTGAGGTAGTCTGAACATATTCTAAAACTCCATAGACACAGACACAAATATTTCTGGGAACGTGATAATGTGAATTGTGGAGCAGATGTCCCCAGCAGTATGTTTGGTCCTCTCTTAACGTTACTACCACTCCAGCAGAGTCCAGTGGCTTGTATCTTGTGTGTGCTCTCCTTCTGCTTCATACAAAGTCAGAGTTTTATTTAAAAAGGTTTCTACATCAATATATATATTTTTGTTCTGGTAGATTTTACGTGGTGCTTCTATTTAAAAAGAGTGATAAAACTAGTGTCAGAAAGCTTATGTAGCACTGATGACTGTAGTAGTCAATGATGACTGAGTCATGTGGAGTGGCTTGTTTTTAAAATGTTAGAGACATATGCAAGTAGTTTGTTAAAATAAGAATTAAAAAAAAAAATCAAGGTATGAACTAACATGACATCATCTGGAAAGTGTAATCCCCTGCATCCATAATGTTACACTGCTGAAAGAGTAACTTGTGAGGGATTTTAATTTTTTAACTGAAAATACTCATCAAAGCCTGAAGAATCATATCAGATGTGATAGATAATAGAATGACTTAGTTAAAATATATATAAGTGTATGTATATACATATATTTTTTTCTCATTTGTTAATATAAACAGTATGGTGCCAAATTTCAGTCATTAGCTACCAAGTCAAAACTTTTGCCATTGACCTACTGATGACTAGGTGATTTTGCATTCACAGGCATGGCAGATTTCACACTGTAAGGTTAAATTGCTAATTTGTGAGAGTGTGCACACTGACACTGATGAATCCACATATATCCATGCACATATTCAGCTACATATGGGCATAAGGAAATAAACAGGGTGTATTTGTGGGAGATTTTCACAATTAACCCCTGCCTTATCCAGCTGACATCCATATAATACTTAACAAGCAGAATATCATTAAAAAATGTAACATTTGAAAAAGTGTGGTTACATTAAAATCCGATATTTATGCAGCAGGCATGATTTCATTACAAGATATTTTTAAAGGAAAAGTTTTTTTAAATATTAACGTGTGTGAAAGTGAAGAAAATTTTGAACTATATAATGTTTCGTTATGCCAAAATTAATAAAGAAGTACTTAAAAAACATGTACTGTTTTTCTAACGGTAAGACTCTATACTTTCAGTACTACTGATATGCAGACTGAAGTGCCCTAAAGTATTCCATCTGAAAGTTATCAAGTTCCTGAGTATAACAGTAAGAGTGCCAAAAAATTATTAGAGTGGTTCACATATTTTAAAAGTGCTTAAATTTAGAAGCAATAAAGCTAGCCAACCTGCCTCCTACAACACATTTTTAAGAGTCAATGTTTAAAAGGCTGTATAAATCTAGTGTGTGATTCCTGTGATACGAGCATGTGTGTGGCTGTTAGTGTGTGCCCATCCTTTAACTGATAATCACCTGCAACATTTTTAGCATACATTGCAACTGGTTTCTATTATAAAAATAGTGAGCCAGGTTCTCAGATGGTTTAAACCAGTATTGTTCCATTACATTCAATGAACAAAGATTGACATCAATGTGGCTATGCTGATATACACCCCCTGGAAAACTTACCTACTGCATGGAAATAYATTTTACTGCAACAAATTGTGTTAACACTTTGGACCCAAGATCCCTTCACTGATCGTGGTAAATACCTCTCCTTATTGGCGTCTCTCCTTAAATTTTAATCAAATACCCTATACTTTAGGGCACATCGTAACTACAGTAACTGAGGAAGTATACTTGAGCTTATGTTGCTTTTAATTTTCTTGTTTTAAATTTTCTTAGCTCCTTACACTTAAGTAGCACTTTATATATAAACTGCAAAGTTATACACTATAACATTCCACTGTCAATATCTCATCTTAGATAAAAAGGATTCCAWCTAACGAATTCCTTTCCAAAATTTTGAGAAAGAATTACATGAAGTTTTACTTAAGCAAGTATGCTGTTACACAGTATCATTTCACAAAAGCACTGTGGCAGTACTTAAATATTTCAGAAAGCATTTCAAGTCACTATTAAGAAATATGTGGTTTAGGGAAAGAGTGCCCAACAAGCCCTGTCCCCATTGAGTGCACCACACTGGCCCAGTGGTTCTCTCCCAAGCGACTTTTTCTCAAAACCAAGGGTTTTTCTTACACAGTAACACTTACATTGCACATCCTCACATGCACAGCCTTGCAAAGTCATGGCATACAGTCTTAGTATAGGAACTGCACTGGTCCACATTTACCTCAATATGCACAGATCACATGACACATTCAGACTCAAAAGACAAGTTCTTGGGCAAGAAACCTTTAGAAATGKCAAATTTTTATATAAAATAATTATCTCTGGTTAATCACAGAGTACTAGATCAGGGTAGTTGGCCCAGTTTGCTTGCAAGGCAGAAAAATCAATATATGTCAATAATCAATGTAAATATATATGTGTGTGTGTATATATATATATATATATACACACTTTCTATCTTTGTATTAATGTAGCTTCATATTATTTCTAAGGTAACAAAAGGAGGACTTTGCTTTAAAACTGCATTTTCCAGGCACTGAACTTATGTATGTGCTGAAGTTTGTTAGAAACATACCTTCTGAAGCCTGAGGAATGCTTTTTCCAAACAGGCAATACATCGCCTATAGGACTTCGGAATTTAGAAATTTTACAGGTATGTACTTTTCCAAAATTTCTAAAGTTGATAATGGTAAAGGCACAGCCGTAAACTATTGTGATGTTGAGGAAAGGCACAAAGCAAAGCAGAAGGCAGATATAGCTGCGTTGTTAACTCTCTTAACTACTGCGAAAAAAAAAGGTAATAAGAACAAAGATATGTATCTAAGCATGAGTACAAAGGAGCAGCATGAGAATTGAAAGCTGAAAGTGAAAACAGATGAAAGTAGAAAGTAAGTTACAAACAAGTGACTTATTAAAGAAGGTATAGCTCAGAATATTTAGAAAACTCAGGTCTTTCTCAGAAACTAAGGGTAAATGAAATCCATTCTCTGGCTCTAAAGAATCCAGGAACATTAATGATCTTTGGGAACTTAGAACAAAATGATGATTTTTAAAAGAACGTAAGAAAAAACCAAACAAACCAACCAACCAAACAAACAAACAAACAAAAAACAGCAATCACAGATAAATTAAGTCAACCCAAGTTTGGAACAGAGAGAAACAGTGGAATAAGTTAATGAACACTTTGTTAACATCTCAGTAATCAGGTGACTAGAAATGGACACTGAATTATCAAGAACTGAGTCTAATTATTGCAATTTCATTTATGGTCAGAGTGACGAGGTTATTGTATATGGATGAATCAGTAGACCTTTTATATCCAATAAAACTTTGTTCAATATTGCCTATCAGATTAAAGGATGGTGGATCYGTGTCTAGTGGAAAAAATACTTCAATAGCAGTTATTAACAGTCAGATTGCAAAGATATATCAGGTAAGCTCCTAAGGGGATCCTCCTGAGTGTTATACAAAGTTTTTGTTAACAGTTTGGCCAGCAGAACAAAGAACATACTTACAAAAATATGCTTGAGAAAAACTCAGAAGTTGTAATCATTCATAGAACAAGAGTGGAATTCAGAGTGATCTTGGTCAACAGGTGAGCATATCCACTTTCAATTCAATTTCAAAATACTGTAAAAAACATTTCATATTATACCTTTGCTAAGAAGTGGTGGTGTTATAATAGCGTTGTGRCTGGTAGTGTCACAATGACCACTTTGTTTGGTGGTTTTTTGTCTCTGATTAGAACAGTAGGGAAAAGGGGACAGAGAATTTAAATGAATTTAAGTTCTGTCTGTTCTATTTGTCTGTATTTATTACCTTGAGTTTCCCTATAAGCTTTATAGCAGATTTATCCCTGGAAACTAATTTTTTTTTCTATTAGAGTTTTCCTAACCATAGCACACTCCACTTGCCATGGTGAAAGACTGCTGAGATACAGTTCTCAGATCAACATCACACCTGCATCTGGCCCTGAAACACTTTCACTCCAGCAGGAAGCAGCTTCAAGGTGTCAAGAACACCTTTGCCTGAATCAAAAACTATGCATCACAGAAAAACTAGATTTTGTGGATATTTGAAAGATTTAAGTTATTGAAGGTGTAGACTCATAAGAAAATCAAATCCTACCTTGTCAATATTTTGTATGTGCCTAAGCTTTTCCTAGTATTTGTCATAGGTGGCAGTGTTCAGTCATAGCCTAAAAACTTTCATATGTGAAATATATTCRTGTATATTGTCTGGGGTGGAGAGGAGTTCATAACCCTCTGATGTAAAGTAACAATACACTAGTTAAAGTTGTTCCCCAAACTGGCATGCAGTTGAAAGTGCTGAAACAAAAATGTATACTTTAAAATCATCAACTGTCAGTTCCTGTGGAGTGTAATTTTGAATTAAGTTTAGTATATCAGGAGCTGGTTGATAGTGAAGCAGCTAAATAGAAGATGTCTGACTATAGGATACTCATAGGCATCTCAGAGACCCCATGAGAGAATCTGTTTTGAGARTGAGATATTTCATGAGTGGTCAGATAACTCTTGCAGGTGATATGARGACAGAGTCCACTGAGTGTCCCATCAAAATGATGTCACATAAGAAGAACTAGAAATTTTTTATGCAGAAGAGTCACCATCCACAAGCAGTGTAAAGAATTGTATCAGTACCTATACTTGTATTTTGGAACAGTGGTATATGGAATTCTAATTTTCTTGATATATCAGATACCACTGAAAAAGAATCTAAAGTATATGCTGCAGGATATTCTGATTAGGCAGTCTTCATTACCTTGAAATCTTCAGTTATAATTCAAAAAAGCCATTAAAAAAATTAAGTCCTGATATAAGAAAACAGAATGCACAGAAAGTGCAGAATAGTTATCAACTTCCTTCCATACCAGATTCCCTGAATAACATGTCAAAAGCAAAATGTTTTACTGACTTTGACTTAGAATCTGGACACTATCAAATTAAAAGGGGRAAAAAAAGGAGGTGAAGATCACGAGGAAAAAAAAACATATTTATGACACCCCGTCAATAATTTCAGCTCTACACCGTGCTTTTCAGACTACAAGTATAAAGTCCACATGAGGGACTTTTCMGAAGGCACTAAATGATCTAATCCACATTTTGATAATTTAAGACATCCTCACGTATTTAGATGACTTCATTTGTTTCTATAAAACATCGGAAGAACATCTGGCAGGAGCGGAAAGCTTCTACAGCTTTTTAAGGAGTAATGGTTTAAACTTGAGGAAAACAAATGTCAGTTTGTGAGGGATCACATTACCTTCTAGGGATATGCATGTCCTGAAAATGGGCTAGATTCTCAGTCACAGAAACTAGATATTAAAAAATATTGGATAATTCTTGGAAACATGGATACCAAAGCTTATGAAGATTCTCAGAACACTGATAATTTTCCAAAACAGTCAAAGAAAATAAGCTGTGGTATAATAAAAAAAAAAAAACAGAAAAAATTTGACTTCCTGAAGAAAAAATTTTTAATCCATCCAGTGTTTAATTTCCTGAAAATATTTTAGCAGTTTGTAGAAAGGTTTGATTCCTCATAACTTAATGTCAGTGTTTTAGTTGAATAGATCAATAAGAAGCTGAGGGGCACCCCTGGGAGCTCAGAAATTAAGTTATAGCAAAATAAAAATACATTATCTGAACTGTTAGGAGGCCTCAAAGAGATAGCTACTTGGGGTACAATTCCCTGTAATCTCTACCTACAAACCATGAACACTCTTAGGGAAAGGGATTCACAATATGTTCTGTCACAAACTGTAATTGCAGCTGAATTGTAATTATTCATTAACCTGGAAAGTGAGGGTCAGTGTAAGTTTCAAGCTAAGTAATCTTTTTTATTTTTCTTTTGTTTTACCTGGCCTACTTGCAGCTGTTCAATGGCTTGATACCGGCCTGCCTTATTTGTTAAGGGAGTCTAACTCGATCTGAAGGTTGGTTTTCAGAAACACTAGGAAATTTTGTCCTAGGGAAGCTTTGGAGATATTTGAAGAAGCATCACTATATTCTTCTTCTTTTTTTTCTTTCTTTTTCTTTCTTTTTTTAATGTTAGGTACCTATTTTTTGGCTATTTCTGGGGAAAAAAAGAATATTAGGCTAGATGGACCATTGATTTCCCCTAACACAACTTCTCTTACATTTTTCCCCTTATGACAATAATGTAGTGAAAGGTATACCATCCACAGAAGGACAGAATGAGAGAAACAAATGCACTAATGGAAAATGTGGCTTTCTTCATCAAGCTGAGCCTTCAGAATCTGGGAAAGGAGTTTGAACCATTGTTGTAACTTTCCAATAACCATGGGTATCCAAAGAATACAACARCGTTCATTATTCACTTCTGAAACAACAGGTAGTATTCCCCTCTGAAGCAATGGGGAAGTGAAGAAGGTAAATTTCATCATTCTTATTTTCTGGGGAGCAGTACAGACACATTTGCTCACCCTTGCATATAATGTCCTCACCTTTTCCAAAAGCTGCCTATCACCTTATTCTTTAAAATCCATGAGAGYATACTTACCTATCCTTGTTTTAGGGTAGAATCTTTCATCAGTAGCTGGAAACAAGTACAGGAGCTGGAAACAAGTATGTGAAATCTAAAACATTAGAAAAAATTAAAATCGGGGCCTCAATGGACCAAAAAGTACAATTTCACAAATAATAAATACAAATAGTTTTAATTGGAATAATGAATTTAACTCAATAATGAAACAATGCATAACAGTATTTGTGGTAACAAAATAAATTCTCTTTTGACTGAAGCTTTTCTTCAGTAGCAAACTCTCAAGGGTTCAGCAGTAATAACAGAAAGATTGAGAGGACTCAAGTGAGCACATAGAAGGAYGCCAAAAGTGGTGGAGAAATAACTCATCTTTATCTTCAGAGGTTCAAGGTGTTACTATCTTAAAAACACTGTCCCACCACAGACAGATTTAACCTATAGTACCAGATGAGAAATCCTTTGTTCGCTGAATATCTAGGTCCAATATAGAGCCCATAAAYACAAGACTCAAGATGATCAATGAAGAAATATTAGCAGCATAATATAGAAGTACTTGTTGCATATTTGGACACAAAGGCATTAAGAAAATGAATTAAAACTTCTGAAGTTGTTCTGAAATTCTTATTAAACTAAAGAGCAGAAGGGAGGGAGGAGCAAGTTTTAATAAATATTGCTCTTATCTAAAATTTAATTTGGAGTTCACTTTAGCTYGTCACCTTTTGTAATCATTGGAAAGAAGCATGCATTTGGGTGGGCCTTGATGTCTAACACTGGAGAAAAAACACCTTAAAAAAAACTTGCTTCTAAGGCTGCATCAGAGAAAGCTAAGTCTTGTCTCTTTACTGCTTGTGTTAGCCTTCTGTTGGCTACTATTACCTCTAAAAATGCAAAATCAAAAGCACAGCACAAATTATAAAAGAGGGCAACAGGCTGGGCAGAATGTTGCAAAAAGRATCTGGAAGGTTCATTGCATGTAAACGCTAAACAGGATATATTAGAAGAAATAATATAAAATAGACACTTAACAGTTTCTAAATCAGTTCTATCATCTCAGAAAAGAGAGAGRAAAAGAAAAAAAGGATTCAGCCCAATGGACAGTTTAGTGTAGCAGTGATTAAAAATCTGCCTCCCCCCCAAAAAAAAAATTGGAAGGTGTGAGGAATGAGAGATCATTATAAATGTATAWTATTATAATATATTTAAATCAGTAGTCTTTCTTCATGCAGCACTACTGTGCTGTTCTTTCCTCTTTCTTAATATGAATAAGATTGCAAAGAGAACAACAGTCTGGTCATGATAGTAATTGTTAGTGTGGAAAAACACTCACGAAAAGAAATTCTGAGAAAGATTTAGGTACTTTTCATCAAATGTGAATAAATAATAACTTAATAAATACATACACGACAACTAGTACAGGAAAAGGTGGAACAGATATGTCCTTTTCCTATTTCAGAAACAGAGTAATACAGAAATGATGAAATACACAGATTTGTAACAGATAAAAAGAAATATTCTCTCACACCACACACAATGAAAAGTAATTGCCACAAGATATCCAGAACCTAGCAGGACCCGAAAAAAGATCAGATGTGCTTACRAATATTAAAGGTACCCACAGAACTGCAAAAGTTATTATTCAAATACATAAAGAGGTCCATAAAGGGACATCATGTTTCAAAGCCTAAGTYGATCTCTAATTCTTTTGAAAGAAAGTAGAATTTCTCATCCCTTCTTCTGACATTTTTGGAATTAGTCATAGACAATGACAAGGTAGCAGATTTGCTGGAAATGAGTGCTCCAAACCAGTCTRGTAATTATTCTGGTGCAAGAAAAACAAGATACATGAATACTCCACAAACCTTTGTAGGAGGTAGCATAACCRTAGAGCCAGTAGAATTATGTCTCCAAACGAGACCAGAAGTCTTAAGGCTCYGGAAAGTCCCTATTCTTTTCACTGTAAGATAAGTTCCATCTGCCCTGCAAGTCAGATCGGTGAGCCTGTAAATTTGCTTCTTTTTTTCAGAGTTCTCACTTCATTGCACCATTTTCTGTATGACAGCCTGTACAAGATAACTGTTCTCCTATAACCACCACTGCATGCAACATAAAGAGAAAAAATACTGTCAGAAAGCATATACGTTTGCCATACAGGAGTAGGTAAACCTTTCGGATCACTCCAAGACTTCAAGAGCAACAAACTCTGACCCTAAAAGAGCACCCAGCTGTTTCTGAAAACACCTGTCGAAAGAAACAGAAGCAGCACCACAGGAAGACTCCTGTACAGGTAATGCCTTGCCCAGTGGGGTTGTCAGTCATCACGACCCAATTTAGATTGCTATCATGTTCTGGGACTCTTCTCTAGCCAAGTCCATGGGTGCTTCTACGCACTCCTAAAACAGACTAGATTTCAAAAGAACCTGAGCCCAAACTTTGTTTACTTCAGCTCATTCTCTTGTTTATGTACCTACTCCTGAGTTATCACATTGTGACTATAACTTTGAGTTTGTGATGCTGGAATTTACATCTTCACTGATTTTGTAGTTATTGACATTAAAAAAAGRAATATAGATTAACATTTGTATGAGGCTATGCTACTGCTAAAGTAACATGGAATGGATACCTTACAAATGAGTTGTGACTTTGTGAAAGGGCTCATCATCAACAGATGCTTTTACAGAAAGAAGGAGAATTTGGCAGAACAACTATGTTATTATTCTCCTATTATCTAGGGTAAAGAGATAATGACAGAAAAAAAAATAAATGAGTATAAAGTGACCATGACTAAGCTTTGGCTGGAATTTAGGAGAAAGATACTTACTGTGAGAGAAGTAAGATTGTGGAGCAGGATTTGAACAAGATAAGGGGAGACAAGGAACATAACTGCTTCCGGATGGAGCTGGATACATTTATTAACAAGATTATATAAGGGGCTTGCCTGTAATAGCCAAGAACTGGATGTAGTACTTGAAAAGCTCTTTTACTTCTGTGTSCCAAAGGTCTCTATTACTAGCTCAATAAAAAGTAAGCCTGAGCTCAAGGACAGTTAGGAAAACACATAGGGAGTTCATGGATGAGATTTTGAATATCAGTATATCTTACTTTTTATAATATTTACATAATAATAATAACAATAATAATAAAAACACAATCAATTCAAAAACATATATATGTATATACATATTTTCCATTATGCATATACATATTCTCCATTTTTTGTGCTATTGTGAATCTTTATTCTTTTTTTATGGGTGAAAAACCTCTCTTGAGGAAGAAAAAGGATTTTTAAACTTCATATTCCATGGCAAAAACCCTGCAGAAATTATTTTTTAGGATTGTTAAGTATAATAACTGACATTTCTGGCATATAAGCTATCACTGAAGAGTAAGAGTCAAGTCACCTTATTTGCAGGTACAGTCTCCAAGATTTTGTGACGGTAAGTATGCTATTCATTCCTTGTGCTATTATCAAAATCAAGCCAGACTTTATCTTCTAATGTAAAGAAATTTGTAGATGTAGTGATATAAGATATACAAAGTAATCCATAAATGACTTTTGGCACTGATAATGGCCTTTACTTTGTCCTTCTTATGACTCTTCTGTACCACGTCAAATATTAATCACCACAAACAGTGATCTGAATGAGTGCTGGTTCCTCTGCCACACATGGCTGACTTAAGTTACAGGCTAGAGGTCAGTCCTGTAGCTATGGTATTGAACTTAAAATATTTGGCTATTTAAATGTGTATCAAAAGCCAGAGAAAATGAATCATTGCAGTACTATTCACAAACCTGCATTCTGTTCCCTTAGCCTTGAAGAAACTTGCATAAGATTTGCAAAGTATTGGTAGACTGCAAAGAGCAAATTTCATAGAAGTATTATAAGTTTCTGCATTCCCAAAGCACAACTCTATTGCAAGTAAAATCATATTCACAATAGGTGAACTATGAAGCCTTGCCTTCTTCGCAATGCAGAGCATTCACGGCCTCTGCCAGGTGGTATCTACAATTACAAAAGCCAAACGAAGTCCCAAGGACCAAGGGAATATTGAACCCACAGAGGCTACTGCTGAGCTGCCCATATGACTTCCTGTAACTACTGTCAGCATCAGTTAAATTAATAGAGGTTCCTGATGCCCACAGAGAAGAATCTCATACATCCTTTGGGGTTTGATTCAAACACTCTGTGACATCCTCTGTCAGGTAGCTGCCTCTGCAGCTGAGGAATGCGCAGCACATCTCTGTGCGGTGTGTGGGGTAAGACTACCAAAGTGTCCCTAAGCAATCCTTGCAATGTCTTCGTGAAAACGCAGGGAAGATCTAGTCATTTTCCTTTTCTCTTGTACAATTCCCTATGCATGCAAGCAATAAATTGGGCCTCACATTACGGCAGTTTTATGAAATGTCAGGATCCTCCTGCCATGAGAGCTCCAGCTGCCTAAGCCACCTCTATGACCATGTGTTCAGGGTCTGCAATATAGCAGAAGACTGAGCTTTTGTCTCTAAAATTTATCTGACACAATAGGATGCAATAGTTTTCAGCGGCATAAAACTCCAAATGTCTCTCAAACCTGTGGTTGCCATCTGCAAATAAATTAAATACACAGATTAGGGCTGAGTAACCTCTGACAGAAAAATGAATTCCAAAATTGAACTAATTTTGTATCTGATATCATTTATCTGTAGAATGCATTAATTTTCATTGCAGTCCACTGCTCAGCAAACTGTCACTAACAAGTGGTAAGGCAAAATACAGCTTAAGAGGATCCTGTAAATACTTAAATTCTAAATGTGCCTTGAGCAGAAACGACCTAATATCCTGCATTTAAAATGAAAATATATTTCTCCTTTGTGAATAGTTAGCTGGAGCCAAGAACACATCTGTTATGAGGATTCTATCTCATTTTTTGTGCTCAGCATTCCTGAGGACAAAAGTTTAAATAAGAACATTTATGAATTTATATCAGCAAAAACATTTGTATTATTTATTGTCTATTACATTGAAAATATTCTGTACATCTACTGCTTATTATTAAGTTAAATAGGAGAAAACTGATTCTATCCTGAAGGATTCTGAAAAAGAGGCATCAATGAGAGAAAAGGTTATGGGAGTCACAAAAGAATGTAGCTATATCTTCTGATGAACAGTGACCAAAGAGAGAGGAAGCTGTAAATGATTCATATCTTTGTGAAATTCTGTAGTCTGGGTAACTTAAGACATAGAGTTATATCTAATTAGAAGTAAGTACAGTATCTACCCCAGCCTTAACTCTTTTATTGGGTACTGGCTCCAATAAAATTATTTTCATGTGATCTACATTGCTATTTTAAGGGCCTCTATATGGTGTGTTGGTTGATTTATTATTATCTGATTTGCACATTGAAAATGATTAACCCCAGGAGAATTACAATGAGATTTGATTCAGATGTAAATAAATAACAGAACAGTCTTAAGAGATCTCAGCACAGTTTGCTTCTTTTCGTGGTGCTTTCCAGATTTCCTAACTTGCCAGAGAATCTTTTCCAAACCTAAAGGCATAACTTTACAATTTGCATCCCTCTCTCTCTCTCTCTTTTAGCAGATACGTTATTTATACAATGAGCAGCTGCCTCAAATTTCAGATATATGTATGTTCTCGTGGTCATTCCTAACGGAAACAAAACAGACCTCTGCTAGTGACAGTTCTAAAGGCTAGGGTAGACAAATAGGTACGTTTTCTGTCAAGAGTAACATAGATGTAGCTGTTATTCCTGTTATGCATATAGGCTAGATAACTGCTCAAATCTGATAACTGGAAACAAAACAACTTTCTATTATCTGCTGTATGTATTAAAATATCATGGTCCTGCAAATATGTACACAAATACACACAATTGCCCAAACATTTTCAAGACTAGGGTTAAAAGCTAAACACACTATAAAACTTTAAAGTTAGAACTTGAAACTTCTCATTTAAGTACCTGAAGGGAGGGGGTCAAGGGGATGGGGACAAACTCTTTTCAGCTGTCCCATGTGACAGGACAAGAGGCAATGGGCAGAAATTGAAGCACAGGAAGTTCCACCTGAACATGAGGGGGAATTTCTTCCCTGTGAGAGTGACAGAGCACTGGCACAGGTTGCCCAGAGAGGTTGTGGAGTCTCCTTGTCTGGAGATCTTCAAGGCCTGCCTGGATGCAACCCTGTCTGACATGCTGTAGGTGACCCTGCTGAGCAGGGAGGTTGGACTAGATGATCTCCAGAGGTCCCTTCCAACCTTGCTGATTCTATGATTCTATGGTTCTATGATTTCTAGACATGTGGAACTCTGAGGAAAAACCAAAATCTTGGCTTCTGGCCTGTGCACCTTGGAGAGGAAATTCARAAAACTTACATGTGCTGGGCAGGGAAGTGCAGAGCTAGGAAATYTGAAATCCTGAACATCTCTAGAAATCAAGAGTGTAAATGGGACTGCCATGGGGCTCTTGTGACCATTGGGAATTCGTATTTCCTGGTACATTCCTACAAATATACCTTGAAAAAAAACAAAATCAAAAAGCACACAGTATTTTAGCTATTATTTAGCTATTATTTATTTATAAAAAACTTGGCAGTCATATAGGAATTTGTTGTATCCCAGTTCAAAGGGCTGTAAGCCCATYTGAGGGACAACAGTTTTTTAAGTAGCTGGAGACTGATACCAAGAGGATATTTGAGTGTATCTTGAGCCTACAAATACCCTGACATGTAACCTTGTACTTCTCCTTAGGTGTTAACTTTCTTCGACAGTTTTTCAATTTCAACCCTGGTGATGATATCAGAAATGCATTTGGTGACAACAGTCACCTGAATGACTTAACAAAATCCTAAATGACTAAAACATAAAGTAATTCTCTGCTCTTCACTGCTAATTATCTGGAGACGTCCGCTGTACTAATGAGCACTGAAGGAATACGCTTTAACACTAAGGGCAGCCAGAAGTATCTGTTCTTTTTACAATTTCATCTTTTTCTTTGGAAGCTCTGAAGAGACTCTTCAAATCACAGTGAAACAGTTAACTCCCTTCATGCATTCCACTTACGACTATGTAAGATGTACCAGTCCTGCATACAGACCCAGGTTTTTACCCTCCCAATGTGTGAGATATTCCTAATTCTTAATAACACTACCCTGCTTTTTACATTTTATTTTTAACCCTTCTCTAAGCCACATCCCTGAAATAAGTAAACAAGTGTAAAAGATGGTGCTTTATAATAATTTCCTCCTACTGATTTCTCGTCTGACAACAGGCATGCTCTGACACTCTTGATGAGAGTCCTGAGCTAGTTTAGTTCACTTTTTTTCCGATTGCTGTGTTTCTCAAAGCTAGTGCCAAGCTAACCTAGTTTAAGTGGTGCTGGAAAGAGTAACTATGAAGAGAATGATGGTGAGTTATTGTTAAAAATAATATGATTTTTCTGAAGGAGATGTCTTTTTCTGCAATTAATCCCTTTTCAATGTAAGCATCAGGGAACAGCAACATCCAGCCTCCGCTGTCCGCAGAGCCCAAGCATGGTGGTGGGTCCAGGGCTGCGGCCAAGCTGTCGGGGGGACAAGGGGCCTGGGCAGAGGTGATGCAGCGCCTGGGCAGGCGCCTCAGGAGAAGGCAATGCTGGTGCTACTATAAAGCAATATTCCACGAAAGCCCTTAACTAACGGATTCAGGTGAGGAAGTTGGAAAGGCCAGAGGTCCAGGCAACTAGCTTGCCTAAAATTTCTGGTTCAATTCTTATGGTAATTCCATTACATGAGCTAGTTACCATCATAGCATAAGTGATACATATCTTTTTTACCTCAGATTTAACATAATGGCTGTTCATCCCACTGGAGTTTCAAACCCATCTGCCCATCTGTCACAACTAAATTACTTTGTGGGGGCAGAGTTGTAAGGCAAAAGGAGGGCAAATAGATCTTTGACTTTGCTGTACTTTGACTTGTGCAGTCCAGTTAATGTCCAAGAAAATATTTTTTTCTTCCTCTGTTGATTATAGTATTATTATAAATACCATATACAGTTCATGGTGTGAGAAAGTTTTTCTGCAAAGAATATCAGACATACTTAAAGAGATATATTAAAAGAAGAAGCAAGCAACAAAATGATTTCAAGGGCAAAATAGTGTGGTAGTAAAATGCAAGAACAGTAAAGTGATATAAGAAAAATTAAGAGTGGAAAGGAGAAATAAAAGGAAAAAAGAAAACAGGAATATGAATGATAAAATAAGGAAATGGACAAATAAAAAGAAAAATAGACAAGACAAATAAAAATAAAAGAAAGGAAGCAGCAGAGATAGTGATGAAAATAGAAGAAAAAGACTGAAGATAGAAATGTTACAAGAAGACAGAGAAAATTACAGTAGTTGCTAATTAAAAAACTTAATATGAAATTTAGTACATGTTATACCTATATATGAATTAAAATGTCAGTCCACCAAGAAACATCAGGGAATACCAAGCATACTCATGGAAGAGCTTGGTCTTGCTTTTAATTTTAAGTAGTGAGAAGACCAGAAGAAAAGCTCACATCAAGATATGGTATGGATATTGAATCAACCAATCAAGATCAACTGAAAAGCAAAAAAAAAAAAAAAAAAAAAAAAAAAAAAAAAAAAAAAAATTCCTTTAAAAAGTTGGCAAATGCAAAATTTTCTGTTTTATTCAATATTTTCCATTAATGTATTTACCTTTATTTTATTCATTTTATCAATGTTTTGATTCATACTTTTGCTGAATAATTTATTTTTCCCTGTATATTTCCTTGAATGTTTGTTTTAGGTTATTAAGTTGGTAGAAATAGATGTTCAGATATATGTTCAGTGTATGACTGCATTGCATTTTATGAGAGTTTATTTTTAATGAGTTTTCGAAAGCACATTATCCAAGAACACTCAGAAATTGATTTTTTTTTGCAAAAGAAAAATTAACTTCTGAATATTGGTGTTTGTAGGAAATTTTAATGAGTGATAGTTTTTTTCTCTCTCTTTCTTTAATAAAAAGATAATTTATATACATAACATTTCTTTCTATTAAACTCTAGTGACGATAAAGCATGATCAACTTTCTTGTCAAGGCAGTAAGGTCAATGCTACAGCCTCACTTATGTTGACCTTGCTTTCATACCCACTAGTGGGATTTCATACCCACTAGGCTTTTACAACAGAATAATAATGCATATTGTTTCGTTTTTATTTGCAGCAAGTGCGTTCTGCAAGTCAGTCCTGGYCTGTTAACTGGTCACATCACAGCTCTTGTATCCCGGGTTCCATTCCAATGATACACACCAAATTCTTCTCCCAGTATTCAGTCAAGAGACATAGTACCCATTCGGATTTGGGAGCTAGGAAGCACTCCCACATTACATGATTATAATACATTGTATAAAGGCAGTCACCATTTTGATATATCCTTAGTTGCCATTGGGTATAGGCAGAAAAACTAAGAAACTTTTAGCATAATATTTCATCGGGGCCATCTACCAAAGGGTTAATGTTATACCAGCATGATGAGAACATTTTTAGGAAAGAGGCAGAAGGACTGCAAGCACAAATGTGACAGCCACCATAAAAAGTTGTTGTTTAGTAAATTGATAAACATATATATGAATTGAAGAAAATAAGGCAAGAAATTCCGAAGAGCAAAAGGTAAACGGGAAAAGGAATAATAAGTTGGGAAAGGCAGAAGATGAAAACAGAGAAAGATGGATATGAAAGATGTTTAAAGCAGTTCAAGGTTTTCTGTATCATATGAAAAAGCTAATGCGCATTCAGAAAACATGTCTTGAAGTGCTKAGGATCTGCAGTATCTAAGAAGCATCTTCTAGGTGTTCTGACACTTTTTTTTAAATGGAATAGCTTCTACCTTAGTGACTACCTCTRTTCTTCAGACTTTAATTATTCTCACCAGCAAAACATTTGTTCTAGGAGGTGGAAAACAKGCTTTGCAACTAACAGTCTAATTTGGGCAGAGGAGATATTTGAACCTGCTTTTACTATAACTAACTGAGTGGTCTAGCATATGGAGTCTCAGAAATATGGGGGTAGATATCTGCTTCATCTGTCTGCTCTTTACTAGCCATGTTTTTAAAAGGTCTATTGGCTCTAATTCTAGAATTAAACAAGAAATGTGAGAATCCCACTGCAAGCTCAGGTATAGGTTAGATGGTTTAACAGCTATGCCAAGATCTGAGTAGTTGTGTACATTCTCATTAGTAGAAATGTAGCTTCCTATGTAATTTGAATGCTTCCCTAGATGCTTGGAGGAAGTACAAGAGCTCTGAAAATTTTCACAGGTCCATGAGTGTCAGCCATTGCCTGAGCATGATAGATAGGTATCTAAAGCCTTTCATGAATTTAATTTCTTGTTTTTTCAAATCTTCTTTTGCAATCTATTAAGACGAAATAATAACTTTTTTTTAACCTATAAATTTGTAGTCTTTTCATAACTTTGTAAAATAGATCTGAGGTATCACTTGACACTTGCAGGCAATACTGCAATAAGCAAACTCTTACAGAAGGTCATGGTTTGGTACCATGGCTAAGTTGGTAGGAAAAAAATGACTTCAACTGAAAGCTTTATTACAGATGAAGCAGAAGGAAGATAAGGGAGCAATTAAAGTGTTTTAGATTCTTTGAAGTTTCAGATTCTCCAAATCCTTCAAGGTCAGTAGAGAGATGACCTAGATTAACTCCAACAGATATCTTCCAACCCAGTAATTGTAAAAAGGTTGCAGACATGTTCTTAAGTATAATTTTCTTAAGAGAAYGACAGAGAGAGTTCTGATTCGAATGAACGATGAAAACATAATACGGAAAGATAAAAACYGTAATGGTATTAGCAGCTATCTAGTATAGTATGGTAGGTATCAGGCTGTTGTTTGGAGCTTTCAGTATACATCTAATCTACACAGTCCAGCTCTGTGCAGAAGTACTTAAGATACTGTGAACATACAATCACTATAAGCRTTGAACGTGATTGTATTTAAACAAGTTTTATATTAATCTTTCTTATAGAAAGCATTATTATGAAATACTATAAACTTTCTGTTTACACCAGTTCTGTTTAAAACAGATCTATCCAGGATCAACARCATTTAGAGCACAACAAACCTAAAGGCCAAATGTTTGTACCTTTCCACAGAAATGAATCTACCAAGCAGAGCTGAGATACTGATCTATGAATAAGCAGTGATCAGCACTAAGAAAAGCTAAGTTGAAAGCAAAGACATGTAACATGTGGACTCGCAGGCCTGGCTATCTTTGGATTAAGGCTTACAGACATCCTGTTAAAGACTCCTAAAGATTATGAGAAACAATAAAGCATTAGCTAACACTATTTCTTCATGCCTAGAGTATTTCTCTCCTCAACACCTCTCAAATTACTTCTGCAAAAGAATTATTGTAAGCTTTGCTTATGGATATTGCATTGGGTTTTTTGTGAATGAGATGTAATCATTCATCTGAAGGGGTGGTAAGCCTGGAGGACAATGACAATGGTAGGGAGAAATGGTTAGCTACTTTTTCTGTAAAAGCCATCTGTTATAAGAGTTTGAATTAACTCCCATTGGCCCCCTTGCACTTCTTGATTAAAATAACAGTTTGTTCAAATGCAAAATGRCTTATATTACTTAAAGGACAACATACACAGAATTAAGCATCTCATTCTGACTATCACCTCCTATGTTTGTGTCACTGRTTTAAATTTTCCAGTAAAAATTACTTGGGTCCCTCAAATGCTGATACTGTGCATACCTAGAGGTACTATCTGAACWCCCTGGGAGCAGACTCAATGAGAGGAAAGATAAATAAATAAAATATGGGGTCATACGCTCTAAATTTGGAACTCTAGGAACATGAAATAGTTTCAAACACGATATTTAGAGCATTCTTCTGTATCTTTCCCTAAAAACTTTAAAAAAGTGCTCTCATTAAGTATCTTTAGAAATTAACCTCTCTTTTCATTTTTCTTTAGAAAAGGTATGTCCTTAATGTATTTTTCAATACTAGAAAAATAATAACAGTATTTTTGTCTGAACTGTTTTAGAAGGCAAACTCATGGTTAAATTATGGGATCATATTGTTGAGTAAGAGATCAAAATCTGGCATTTATGTTCATGCCATTTAGTTCAGACATCTTCAGATATCCATGAAAATGATCTACTTAGGGACAGGGACAAACTCTTTTCAGTTGTCCCATGAGACAGGACAAGAGGCAATGGGCAGAAATTGAAGCACAGGAAGTTCTGCCTGAGTGTGAGGGGGAATTTCTTCCCTGTGAGAGTGACGGAGCCCTGGACCAGGTTGCCCAGAGAGGCTGTGGAGTCTCCTTCTCTGGAGATATTCAAGGCCCACCTGGATGCAACCCTGTCTAACATGCTCTGGGTGCCCCTGCTGTGTGGGGAGGTTGGACTAGATGATCTCCAGAGGTCCCTTCCAACCTTACTGATTCTGTGATTCTATGAACTGTCATGTGGTGATCATTGTTTCGGCAGTACTGATCCATTTTTCTTCAAAGATTAACATATTTTTCATTATCAGTACGATCTGTAGATCAAGTCAATCCATATCTCTAGACAGCAATGTTAAATTATTGAAATTGTAATTTGAAAATTTCTGGAAATTTTGATCAATATAGCAAAACTGTGCAGTGGCCAAATTACTCCCACATCATTTATATAGGTAGAAACATTTCTACAGTCTTCARTGTCTATTCAGAACCAGTCTTGCAAGAGGGAGAGTAGGGTCCTGCTGTGTAATATAGACGAAGATTTTAAGATTTTAAGAATTAGTCCTTTTACCGTTTGACTCTGACGTATCTGAACTGTGCATGTGTATATTAATCTGCCTGGACACGGCCCTGTGCAACATGCTTTAGGTGACCATAYTTGAGCAGGGATTGGACTAGATGATCTCCAGAGGTCCCTTCCAACCTCAGCCATTCTGTGATTCTATGATTCTGTGTGATTYCCTGGAACTCAGGGTAGGTGCAGAGATGTGTCTACAAAGCCATTCAGAGTCTACATTTTATTACTTCTCAAAASAACTTTCATTAATCTAAACAGTTAAATTTTAGAATTTTGTTTTGCACTGAAGAGAGAAAATACAAATGTTATGAAAATTAGAATCTACACATAAAGCATATGCCATGTAAATTCTGAATTTCTAAAACTTAATTAGAAAATCWATTATATTCATTTTAAGTTCATGCTTGTCTATGACTGCATGGTAAGAAATAAGACAATGTTACGATATGTAGTAGAGTCATGTAGTATATGCAGCTTTTATACTGTTCAAAGAACAAGATTTTTGTTTGTTTTAAACTGATAAATCAAATAAATGTCCAAAAAGCTCATTTAGAATATAGCAGTGCTCTAGAAGAAGTTGGGAGACTTCAATGTCAGTTTCAAAATGAGCAAAATTTCATTTTTCATTGTAGCAGTATGCTTTATATTCTTCTCTCTTTCAAAAACAGCTGGTMTGTAGCACGTTAAATGTGTTGGGTTTTTTGTAACACTATATGAATCACTAAAAATGCTATTGAAAAATGGTGTATTYCACAAATAATGTCACTGTAGCAGGATATTGTCAGAGAAGAATGCTCTCCTGTCCTTATAGAAACACCAGATTTTTTGCAGTGATTCTGGACACATACAACAAGATTCTGTTTATTTTCAGAAGGGATCTATTAAACYTGTAGTAATGCTACAGTACAAAACTTTACTGAATTGCACTTATACTATTTATGATCTGTTGTACTTGAGAAATTGGAGACTAAGATATTGTCCTCTGTGTGCAAGGGCAAGAAAAGGCTGATAGAAAGCTTAGATAACAAACTTATTTGGACTGTTCTCCCTCTTTTACTACGTCAGTGATGAATATAGTGGAATTAGTTGAGTGTTAGAGATATCAGGAAAATTAAGTAAATTATTTCTTCTAGGCTGTTCATAAAAATAATAGCTAATAAAAATAATAATTAACTAGAGCCCAGCACAGTGAGTATTTTCTTATCTTTACAATAAATGAATAGTCCTGATAAATTCAATGGATCTGTTTCTATTCCTAAATCACACAAGCATAACATTGTATGAATTTTTAGAAAGACAGGTCCATAGAGTTTTCTTGCTTTACACTGAYCCAGCAACCTTATCCTTGATGTCATATTCATATTTTATAGAAAGCCCACAGCACTAATGGTTACCTTTGCATATCCTCTCAATAGGTTTATTACTGAAGGAAGAGTAGTTGTACCAATATGAAAAGCTGTCAACGAGCCCACGCCCTGCTGGACAGCTCCAAATTAATCATATAGTTCATTACAAAAACAGCATTTCCTTTCTTTTCCAGATGACAGTGATTACAGTCAGCCATGGAAAAGTTTCTCCAGATGAGGTGCCTGAAGGAGTGCACTAATCTGACTCTTCTGAAAGAGCAATGCTTTCCTTTCCCAGAGGCTACAAAACGCCATAAAAGAATGTTCTCCTTGGCTTTACCCCATTTTTCCCTCCCCAACTTACACTTCTCAATTTATTGAACAGCTCCGAGCCTGAACTGTGGAACTTAACTCCTGCATATCTGAGGTGAAGCTGATTAGCTTGACTTTCCTCCAAATCTCTTTGTTCTTTTCCATCTTTCATTGAAAAGGCAAAGAAAGGAACAGAAGGGGGAAAAAAAMCACACAAGCTGCAGTGAATGGATAATCTACTGCTTCAAAATTGACTATTTTGTAAGGTATTAACCCATGAAGTGACACAGAATAAGACAAGAAGGAAAGACTTTTCAGGAGGGATAACCTTCAATGTGGTTAATGAAGGCCAAGAGGTTGCACAAAGCTTACTGGTGGTCCTTTAGTTATGAATGACAGAAAAATGGGATAAATGCTTAGGGTAAATCTACAAAAAAGTCATGTGTTTACTTTTCAAGTGCCACTATACTCCTTGCTCCTAACAGAGGAAAACCATGTGAGGGTCCGGGTACTCCCAACACATAAATCTTCATTTCATCTATGAAGGGAGGAAAGAGTCAGGCACCTGTGCAGCTTTTGGTCCCTTGACCTTTGCAGGGCAGCCTCTGGTTCGAGATTCATAAACAAGGAAAGCGACAAAGAAGATGAAAGTGTGTGACACCTGTGGCACCTTCTCTTGGAGCACTCTGGGTTCAGTGACRTTTCCTATTCTCAGGCTGGGTATAGAAAGGTTCTTCAGGAATAATATAACCTTAGACTGCACTAAATGTTTAACAAGAAAAATCGGTAAAAGAAAGACTTGAACCAACAGAGCCTGGCACAGAGATGGTCTATATATATGCTCAGACGTCTTGCTGATCTGCTAAAGAGTCATGAATGTCCTTGGAYGTCCACAGTAATCTGTTGAAGGAGGAGACATATTTCCATTCCTGATGATAATCAAGCAAAGATTGTGAAGATTTTCTCCTTTTCTAGGCTTTGCTATATGAAGGGACTGTTTCTATGAAGTGAAGATTGTTCTCACAAAACAAGGCACAACTTAAACAAGCTCTCTTAGTTATTTTACAGTTTGTAATCAATTTTCCTTTTTTTTTTTTTTTTCTTTTCTTGGTATCTAACACACTGATTTGTTTCCCATTACCAGCTACAGGAACAATCTTATTCTATATCAGTATTTGATAAACAAGTCAATGCAACAGACATATGTTATTCCTCAAAACAGCAAAAATGTAAACATCTGCTCTAAATCCCCAAATGAAACGTGTTTTCCTTGGGGACATTTAAGTTTTCATTTCCTGATATATCATCTTTCATGTCTCAAGCTCCTTGTGGGAAATCCTGCAGTCATTATTCTGGATAAAAATAAATAAATCTAAAAACTCCTAGCAATTAGGAAAAAAAAGATTAAATTGCTGAAAAATATACAGGCCACACGATCACATCCAGATAAAATGCAGTTAAAAAGATTGGCTACAGTTTTAAAGTATTTTCTCCAGATATGTGTTAATAAGCCATTATATTTACAGTTTTAGCTTTCTAGCTGGAGGATTAGTGAAGATGTGGAGAAAGCAGGTTTCTGCTGTTTTGAACACAGACTTGAATACTTGGCACAACTTTCAATAACTATTTTGCAGGGTTAGGGTCTCAACCTGAATTTATAATCAATGTATTACTAAGGATGGGAAGGCATTAAGGATGTCACTTCTGGTCAGCAAGTGTAAGTTTGGAAGTACCAAAGGACTGGCTTTGGAACGGAGCAGTTGGTTTAATGGCTTATCATGTAAAGAATCTATATTTTTCAGCAAAGATTTTTTTATAAGATACAAGATTCCACTGTGCCACCAATCCTGTTAAAGATATGTGTAAAGTTATAAGAAAAAGAAACACAGGATTAAATCCTGACTTTAAGGTCAGAGAGCAGTTTTGATATTGATTTCAGTGTAGGTAAAATGTACTTAATATTTTTATTACTTTTTAACATATAACAATTGACATGTTAGGTAAATTTATATATACATCATTCTGYTTAACAGTTCTTCCTTCCTAAAATACTAAAGTATACAGAGTATATAGAATCAAAATGTGAAGTAAACTGACTGCTGGAGAGGTCTGAATACCAGCCACTTGATTCAGGTAAGCCTGAAATGAAATCAACCGCAAGAGCTTGACAAGTTATGTCTGCATCCATAATTATGAGATTACCTCAGTCATTCATTATAGTGTATTTCAATATTGGATC
>NW_028186368.1:7103141-7201955 GCF_003343005.1 Rhea americana | reverse complement strand
GATGAAAGATTCATTACAAGACCCTCCGAATCAGAAGCTAGATGTTTATACTCTATGCTTTGAAAATAAGCTGTACTTTACAGAGATAACTCAGGGTGCTGAGAGTCTGCACTGAGAGATATTAAATATGTGGGAGGTGTTCAAGGCTTTGGAGTTAAAAAACGAAATACATTTTAAAGAATTAGACAAATCTTGCTACATAAAATGAAAGTAAAGTTTCCAACTGTGTTTGTGTTTTAAGAATACTGACAGCCAGGTACCTTTTTTGTGACCCATGTAATGATTTGGATGGTTTGAAAATATTTTTGTTTTGTTTTGCTTTTCATTCAAGTTATTTGCTATATAACTACTTAGAATATCTACTATTGAGATCCAACCAAGATCAGTGCTATTAAAATTATGGATTTGTAAATATTTCTCTATGTTAGAAGGCACATGCAAAGGTACACTGAATTTCAAGCATGAATTATGAAAAGGCTTTATTTCAACTTTCTTAAACTAACAGAGTCATAYTCTCTTTAAGACATACATCTGGCCCCTGTTGCTGAAACAGAACATACTGTATTTTACAAAAAGTGCTAAAGATCAGCCAAGTGATTTTTATGTATTTTATAAATGCATTCACACAGTGTGCAGCTGCTGTGGTATTCTTCCAAGGTGTTCCCCTTATTTGTGCCTCTGCTTTTCCCAGTGTTGCAAGCTGAAATAATTCCACTGCTAATTCCAGATTATATCATTATTAAATACCAGTTCTCAAGTAGGAGAGCAGGAAAGCCTGGGAGTAACATCAGCAGTTCAGTATCTGGAAATAAAGGCAACAAAATCTAACAAGTTTTATTTTATTTTTAACTCCTGCATAAGTTCTAATATTTTGATATGTCAAAAGAAAGCAAAAAAAAAAAAAAAAAAAAAAAAAACAAGGATGTACACTGTTTGAAGCAACTTATCTTCTTGGTGTGTTACAAATAAGCAGAGCAATGTATTTTGGATCTTGGAATGATCTGATCATTCTTAAGTTCAAAATACAACAATAATTTTTTCAAACACGCACTCTCACAATTACTAATATGACTAAGGTCATATTAGCACCAAAAAACACAGAAAAGCTACAAATACTGAATTCAATTAACTTTGAAAAATTATTGTCAAGGTGTTTTTGCTTCAACTTGAGAAAGTTTTAATTAATATGAATGTATAATTATTGTTAATAATTGTAAATATATTTATAATAGTAAATACTTACAACATTAAATGTTATAAATGTAGATAATGTTGACATTTATTGGAGGCAATTTCTTCACTTGAACACTCACACTATTGACCATAGCAGTAATTCATTAGCTTCTTCAGGCATAAATCCTGGCTCCTAAACTAAAACTTAGTTTGTGTGCAATAGAATCTATTGAATTTTATAGACTATTGAGAATTAATATCTGTATTTATTGTTTAACACAAGCACACATAGTATACATATATGCATATATATATACTAAGTATACATATGCGTATGTTCAACAGAGAAAAGATAAAAGAAATGCAATTACAATGAGTGGTTACATGTCCAGGTTAAAAAATAAAGAAGAAGGAAACAAATCCCTTCTACCACTACTAAAGAAGGAAGTCAGGTGGATTTACAGCTCTACAGCTAAACAGATCATGTGATGGAAAGTTCAGCTGCTGCAAAAGGACTTGACAAATGCAGTATGAAAAACTGGCAATCATGCAATCTCAACACTACAGGGTGGATTCACCAATGTTTTCAACTTGTATGGAAATCATATCCTTCTCATGTTTTTGTTGCTCTGCAAAGAGACTTACAAATGCTGCAGGCAGGAGGAATTTCTTCTTCTTTTTCTTCTTCATTATTATTATTATTATTATTATTATTATTATTATTATATTTTTAACAGCTGAAAATTCTGGATCAAATATACCAATGCACTCATACATTTTAATACAGCTTGATTTGCTTGAGTGTTTCTCTGGCTCAAAATGTCCCATCTGTTGTTCTGAATTTTATTGTGCCCATTCAGCAAGCATTTTCTGTTCTAACAAAGTGGATACAAATATTAGTATAAAAAGGAAGAAGCTCTTCCTTATACAGATGTTATTTCATATGGATGTCGTGACTACAGTACAACCCTGAGATTCCCAGTTGAGTGAACGGAATGTGTATGAAACTGTGAAACTAGATATTAAGAGCCTAGGACACTGAGTTGGTACACAGCCGTGGGAAGAGCCCGTTTTCCTTTCTCCGTGGCGCAGTACTGGCATAATTTCCCACTCCGAATGATGACCATACTTCAGCTGAGAAGGAAGCTAGCTGGGGGCTACCTACTTGGCAAAACTTCCTCACTGTCCCTCTCCTCCCCTGAACCCACGCCTTGCAGTGACAAGCTTCAGAGAAATARAAGTAACTACCAAGCTTCTGAGGCACAGTGAGGAGTTAAGAGTATCTCAGCTGATGGATGCTGTTGAGGAGACATTCATTTCCACCCGGTTATGCTTAGCACAGCCCCCTACTCACAGAGTAGTGTGAAACAAGTGGTTTCAGAGAACCGGTCAGCAAAACGAGTCCCTACAGAAGGGCTGTACGTGAGAACAAAACATTGCTCCTTTTATTTTCAAAACAAAGCAACAATTGAAATATCAAAGGATCCTGTTTCTCCACATCAAAGCATTGATATGAATCCTTTATGCCACTGGCAGCAGAATTTCAAAGGTATTACATTCCTCGGAAGTTCTGGGAAGGAGAGGTTTGGAAATGCAAAGTTATGAACTAGGAGGGTTGGGGCAACTCTAGATACATCGGGAGGAACTCGCAGGCAATTTTCAAGGGCAAAGTCTGAGAAAAATCCGTAGATAATAGTTTTTGTTACCTCCATTTATTTTATCAGGAGATGATGGTCAGAGTTATATGTTTAACAAGGAAAAACAAACAAGCAAAGGAGCAAACTCCTGAATTTCATACAAAATATTTTAAGAAATCTAAGTAAGTATCAATAATCCCTTAATGTTGCTGCCCTGGTCCAGCTGAACACAGAGTGGGCCCCTAGGATGGCCACTGCCCTAAATGCGCATGTCCAGTCTCCTGTGTAGTTACATGGACTTTCAGTGCAGAGCTCTACGTGTTCAAGCAATACTTGATCTTTAGGCTATTACAGTCCWTCTGGATTTTTTATCTGCTAAAAGATCAGGGCCAGATACCTGCTGTCTGTGAGTTTTAGTGCACTCTGTGAAACTACTCTTTATCAGAATTTCTGACCTGCAAGTTTTAATAAGAGAGTTATACATGAGACTGAAGTAGATCTGAAATTTAAAAACCAATAAATAATCAGTCATTCCAGTGTAAATCACACAACAAGTATATATATATATATACACACAAAAACAGAAGCCTTAAAAAAAGCTTAATTTTCAAACTATTAAATTATTTGAACCTTGAGCTGTTTACCGTTCATTATCGCAACAAAAGTGCTTGCAGTGTCTACTCCAGACAGTATCAGTGAAGTGAACACGAACTGTCTCGGAAAGAAAGGTTTCTTTAGCACACAGGGATAACGTGGAGCTCAAAAATAGGTGTAAGCACAACAAAAATAGGTAGTGTTCACTCATCTTTTTTTCTTGCTTGCTTCAGACTGCTCTGAGAGATTTAATTTCAGAACAGGAAAAGATTCACTTTGGACTAAATGAATCCCTTTCGGYATTTGAATTTAGCAGCTTAAGCAGTTCCTATAATTAAGTCCAAAGAAATACTTATTTTAGGCTTAAATAAATCCCCTTGGAGTTGTCAATGAATGCTAAGTTTTCTGGACTCCAGAGAGATGTAGGGGTCCAGGGATTTCTCCTAAGTGCCTCATTACACATTAGCTTGCAAAACACATTTATTTTCAATACCTGTAATATGATATTGAGTTTTAAGAGAGTGAAAAATCAGTTGAGAATCCAGCAGGAATGTCCCCTTATGAAATTTAATATGAAACTAACTTCAATCCCAGTTTTCTTTCCTGACAGAGTGCAAGCTAACATGAAACACCATACAGGAAGCCTTTTTTTTTTTTTTCTCTCTCTCCCTCCTTTCTGCTTTTTAAGCGCCCCATCCCCACCCCCACCTCTGAAAACAATGCACAAAAAGGGACTCTTCTGCTGCCTGCCAGAGGTGTCTAATTACTAGCTGGAAACTCCATTCATCACCCAGGTGTTGGAAAACACAGCCCTCTAATAGCAGGCCATTGCACTTCAGTGAACTTGCCCTGCAGGGGATTGGACTGTTCAAGGCCAAGCCTAGGGAAACCTGTTCACAGCCATATGGAGGAGGTCTACAGCTTTGTTTATAACAGTCCTCTCTTAATTCCTGTTCTTCCTGCACTATCCCCACAGAGATTAAAAAATATGTATATATTTGCAGCAAAAAGCAGATGACTTCAGCCACCTGTCCAGTCATTCTTTTTCGCGTAGAGATCATTGCTGGATCTCCTGTGCAAGATTAAAATGAAATACATGTGCATGAGCAGCTATCTAGCTTCAATCTGAAGAAGAAATAGAAAAAAAAAAAAAAACCCTACTAGATAATTCCTCAATTAAAAGTTTTTTAAAAAGATTGAAATTGACTTGAACAAATTAAAAAAAAAATCCGAGGCAGTGTAGTTTTCTATTATTCATATTCTCACCTCTAAAGATCAAATCTTGTTTCCTTCCATCTCTCTTTTTTGGGGGAGGGGAAGCAGAGAATGATAGGATGAACAGACACATCACCTTGTGCACTTCCCTAGTCGAGGCATCTGTGCATAATAGCTGTATAAAACCTCACGTTTATCTCCCTGACATTTTAATTGAATTTTACAGGGGTTTCAAGAGCACTGACAAAAAACGTTTCTTTCACCCAGATTTCCAGAGCTTCAGAGTCTGATTTGCTAAAGTTTAATTTTAGCCAGTTTTAAACAGTCCAGTACTCAAATATCTCTGTGTAAAAGGCCTATCCCTGTTGGTGCAAGTTACACCAGGGGTAACTACAATTGAATTTTAAGTCAGATCAGGAATGCAACTTTCAAAAGTAAATCTCCTGATTACTGTGGACTGAGTTGCTCTCCTCACAATAAAGTCTCAGAAAATGTTAAATTGATTCATTTTGGCTGTAACTAACATGGAAGATGTGTTCCAGGAGCAAACAATTTCTTCCAGCCGGTAATAGATGYTCAGCCCATGGGACACAACTGGAGTTAGTAAAACCTCCTGAAATGCACATGGTGTTGACATACTAGGTCCTCAGCACCAGCTGGTTCACTCTGCAGACCCACTTCTACAGTGCCACGCTACTTACTAATGTTAGCATGGCCTGTGAGCATCTGTTGAGTAACAGATACTCCTTAGGCCAACTCTATCTAGTCTTACTAACCTTTTTTCCCTCTATTAAGTAACGGATAAACTCTCTGTATCAATAGGTTGTGACCAGTTCATTTAGAATAAGAAAGGATATTGAACATCTTAACGCAAATCCCTAGTCCACAAATGATTAGGAAAATGCCTATAATTAAAAAAAAAAAGAGAGAGAGAGAGAGAGAACTGGTTAAAAAAATGTAGTTCTGTATGTTAAAGTTCAAAACTCATGCTTGCAGTATAGATACATTTGCTTCATGCGGTGTTACAAAATCCAGAAAGTAGGCATCATCTAGCGCAAGCTAGTTGTCTAGGCCTCTTTTATAGACAGTGGAGAAAGATATGCATTTACAGGAAGTGATTCAGGTGATTGATCTTAAATGGTTATCTTAGGATGAGATATGTCTGCCTCTGGCGGTCGTTAGCTGCGATGAATAATGTATATAATGCTCSTCACCTGCATAGCTGAGAACAACCCTATGTTTACACAGAGAATTATGTGCATAGAAAGACCTCATCTCTTTTTTTTGATCTGCAGCTTGTACTAAAGACAAGCAACTCTGGTCTACAAAAGAGGTGRCTATTTTTGCTTAGTGCTGTTTCTAAGTGAACATGACTCTCAGCAAAGATCAGATATGTCCATCTACATGGAAGTGATGTAGGATATAGTCCCTGTATCACTGTGCCACTAATGTAGCTCAATTGCTTCCAAAACAAAATTTCCACTATCTTGTCACTCAACTACAGCTTCAATAAGTGGGAGGCCACCTTCACCCACCCAGATAGAAATTCAAATTTCCCTTGTTGAGAGGGCTCTAGAAAATATGGGAAGCATTGGCTCCTTGAGGTCTCCTAAGGTCACCTTGTTATAAAGGACCGGAAATGAATATGCACATAAATCCTAATAAAACAAGGTATTGTCCATGTATATTCTGAGTTAGCAATGTTCTTCTCTTACAATTATGTTTATTAATTTGAARTGCCTCTAATCTAAACAATATTTTTATTTATATTCAGATTGGGTCACTGAAGGAAACAAAGAACTTTCAGAGTGATCCTGCTTTTCAGTGCACATATTTGTTAAGATACACTATTTTCAGCTGCTGTGTTTGTGAGCACACTGAATATGGTTTATGTCTCAAATTTATGAAAATAGTAAAATTTTTATCTTTAATTTATTCCTTCCACCCTATTTCTAAAGTATCGCCATCACCTCAGAAGCATTCGTTGTTCAATTCCCTTCTTTATTTAACAGTTGTTACACTCCATCCCTGGCTTTCCTTTTAAAAATAATGTTTGAAAAAAAAGCTGGTCTCTCTGTCCATGGGGGTTTGATATTTACTATACGTTTCTTTATATTCAATCAKATTTTTTCTGACCCTTTTACAAAAATTATTTATTATTTTTGAATATAGTATTTTTCTTTTCAGAGGTATTCTACTTCCAAGGAAACTTGTTTAATAAACTCGTATTATTTTGTTTTATTTCCCAACAACTGCATCCTACATTTTAATTGGATGATAAGTGTGTTTTCTTTTCATTAACTTTCCCAGGCCTCTCCTTCCTCTGTGATGAGTGGCCTTTCCGACCGCATTATCTCCAAACTCCCATGATGACAGGGAATCATTTTCTGAGTTCCTCTGGAAGGATGATGTCTCTCTGAATCATCTGCTGACAAGATATGCTATTATCTCTTTTATTCCTTCCTCCTCCTCTTTCCTCCCTCAAGGAAGAAAATGTCTGTACCTCCATCAAAAAAATGAATGAGTAGCTACATTTCTCTGGCCTTTCATCCATGCTCTTTACATTCTACCCATTCCAGAAGAGGAGGCTGAACTGGAATTGCTGTATCAACTAACATAAATAATTTATGCCTGAAACAGCAACTGATCTTCTGCAGAACACTGATTATAGGGTCTCTATCTCATCTTAGTAAAATGYTACATTTTACTAATAGAAAGAGGCCCCGAGTATGCTATTCATATTGCTAAAAACCTCTGAAATCTGACAGTTATGCACAAGAGCAAAATAAGTTAGTGATGAATTACACTTATTTAAAGAACTTAACTGAATGCATAATATTGTGTCGTATATATAGAATATTCAATTTTCAAAAGGCAAAATAGTTGGAGTAAATGAGTCCAAGATGAACACTAGAGAACCTAGGATATTTTTCAGGAAGGTATCTTAAGTTTGGAAAATTTTAAAAGCTTATGTAGAAAGTTGTAAGCATAAGAGCTATGCTTCAAAATAATATTTCCAATATATTTCAATGACACAGTAATACCAGATAAGCATTACAGCAAAAACTAACTCTCTTTCACAGACAACTATTTCATTAAAAATTTTGTGTGATTTTGGAATATATAATTTAAAGAATCCTCTTCCTATCTGATCAGCTAAAATGACATCAGAAGAAAAAACACACTATATTTCCATTTAAATAACAAATTAAAAAAAAATGAAAACAAACAAATTATATGCTGAAAAAAGAGGAGTTGTCATATTTTCACAAGCTATGAGGGACATTTGTTTCCTCTATTTGCCTCAGCTTGCCTAGGTCTTAGTCTTCTGTATCACAGAAACTTTTGATCTGGTTTCAGAATTTAAAAACTTCACCTCCAGTGATCAGGAACATGTACTTTTCTCAGGTCATATTTCAATGAAAAGGATATGACCACAGCAACAGGAATTTGCATACTTTACATATGCRGTCAAGTTGCAGAACTATTTTCAAAGTTCTGTTTTACCATTACCACTCAATAAGCAAATCATGTCTAGTATCTGCTATGAATTTTAAATCCCTGATACCGTAATGCTCATCTGTTTGCTCTGTGCTTTGCTACTGAATGATTATTCCCCTCTATTTTAACCTATATTTACAATAAGAAGAATCAATATCCCTACTTATCATGATTCCCCCAATTTGTGTTCAAAGGTCCTGACTCTCCATGCTGCAATCCTGTCAGTTTACAGCCTCTGGTCTGGATTTCACCAGCTTCCATGAGAATAAAAGGAAGGGTAAACCTGGCCATATAACAGAAAATTGTACAACTAAAGAGTTTGACCTTTGAGAGTTAAAGGCCAAAAGGAAAAGAAAGAACCTTGATAGATAAATGTCTGTTCTGTTCAGTGATAGCCGTGATCTTATCTGTTGGACTAAGTTTCCATGCACTGTGATCACTTACCCAATTCTGCTTTTCTAACAGACCTGATATTGCTGAAGAAGTTCTTGTATTCTCTACTAGAGGCGTTGAGCCTTAGGGGCTTACATAGCTAAGCTCTCAACCCCWGAAATGCAGAATCTTCCTTTTTCCCTGTGTGTCACATGTCCTATGCCATAGGCAAYAATACTGTTCTAAAATTAAACAGGCTTTTTATAGAGAGAATTWTTTATTTAAGTAACCTTCAAGCTATTCACATCATAATTGTCTTTCTTAGAAGCCAATTTCTCCCTCCAAGATTCAACTACAGCAGAGGGTTTTTTTGTGTATTCAGCTTATATATTCACCCCTATGGCTCACAGTTTGCTGATTCTCCTGTGTTAATGGAGATCTGAAAGAGCTAAACAAAGAGTGTTTAAAAGCTATAGTATAAATTACTGAAGAGAAAAATGCCTCTATAAAGTCCCCCCWAATTAATGTGATTTCAGCTGGATGTTACTGAAAATGTAAATGATACAAAGGTGTCTGAAAGGAAATAATTTTCCCAAGCTTATGCATAAATTATAACATATATCATAACCTTAGGGTTAATGACATAAAAATTGAACTGTATGGAGATGGAAATAGCATAATGAAATATAAATAAGGCACTATAAAAATATTTATGTGCACATTATATACATAAATCTTTGTAAAATAACATATAGATTAAAACTTTCTTTCTTTTTTTTTTTTTNGTTAGAAAGCTAGATCCTAACTCACTTAAGGTAAGCAACTCCATTTTAACTTAGCACTGAGGTACGTACTATAGAATCCTAGTGGAATATAGAAACATCATCCTGCATCTTCTGGTCTGACACTTCTGATGATGGCGTTCAGCAGCAGATGCCTGAAGGATGAAATAAACAAGAATAGATATAGAATTTTACAACACTCCCCAAATTCATCATCATCAGAATTTCTTGAACACATAGTTGCTTTCAGACTACTGTGTTTTCCAGCTACTAACTACCRTAGGCAAATCTCTTTAGGCATTTCTTCAGACTATTCATACATTTAGAGTTCGTGTTATGCTGCAGCTCTGAACTCTGTGGTTTTCTCTTCTGAAATTGGCACATCACTTGTGAGACAGGGTCAAAAAGAGATAAGGGTACAATGATTCCTCAGAAATCATCAGGYTTACCTAATTTTGTCCTGGCATAATCATCTATACTCTTGACAGTATTCAAGTGATATAATTATTACAATCTTTTAAGACAGTCTGTTCTAGAGCTTTATTTCTCTTATCTTTTGAAACTTTTCCTAATGTTTACCCTGAGCATTTTTCTAATTAATATGTAAATAAATCAAACCACTCCAAACAATAATAAATTAGTACTTCTTATTCTTTAGCTTTCTGGAACACGCTTTTACATTTTTTTCAGATTTAGCACAATCTCCATAAACCTTCTGTTCTTTAAGCTAAGCAACACTTTTTTTTTTATTGTTCATTCCTCACATAAGAGATTTTCCATAAATGAGGATCTTTTTGTTGCTCTCATTTAGACTCTCCACTTAAGCCACAAGTTACGAATATGCAGTATCCAAACTTGAACTCTGTATTCCAACCAATCCTTTAATATTGTTGAGTACAGTAGATGGATCATTTAGATGTCTTGCAGCCTTTAGTATAATTTATACATCTCAATGTGCTTGCTTTTTCCCTAACAATATGATTCTGGTTCAGTATAATCTCAAGAGTGTTTTCTTACAAACTGCTTAGTTTTTCTCACCTTGTATTTGCTCAGTTACTTGTTYCTATTTCATGATAGCCTCTGTTAAATACCATCCTAATTTTTCCCAACTAATATCCATAACAAATTAAGATCATTTTGAACTCTAGCCCTGTTTTTCAGTTTTTCACAATCACTGTTGATCATGTCTCAGTGCATTCAGGATTTTGAAGATCTGTTATATATCACTCATACTCATTTCTTACTGAAGATTCCTTGTCTTTTTACATTATTTTCATATGGAAGCCATTCCATACCACCAATTAGCTAAGTTGATCTCTAGTGTATTTTTTCCTAGTTCTTTTATATAATCTTTTAGATAAGATAACAAAACATTTTAAGGTTCGTATAAATGATGTTTTTAAACATCATTTGTTGACTTAAAKATTCTCTTACTTTCCAGAGAATAGTTCCTAAAATAAGAGTGAATATCAGAATCCAACCACAGAATATTTAACGTATTTTTAAAGGATTAATGTTGCAAAACTAAGGACTTTCAATATTGCATGAAGTTTCATCATGGTAAATTTTATGCAGCACCTTCAATTTGGAAAGCAGACAGCTGTGTTCTGTTATTGAAACACTTCTTGCAAYACCTGTCCTCATCTGGGTTCCTGGTTTATTGTGTAAGACATAAAACATCTTTTGTTCAGAAGAATGTTTACACACATTTTATAGATATGATAGTGGAAAGCTATTGAAATTGCTTATGCAATCAGCAGTTCCGGTCTCGCAGAATGAAAATAGGTCTAGCTGCCAATTTATACATTTCTGCTTGTCCTCACCTTGTTATAGGTTTGATCCAGAACTCACTGAAATCACCACCTTCCTTTAACAAAATTCTCTCTGCATTTCAAAGCTCTGCAATGAGGCTTCAGCCCTACCAGTTGCTTGTCCTGGACAGATTGTTGAACCCCAGGGGGACCGCGTGGACTGCTTAAAGTCTTCAGGCCTCTTTCTATGTGGAGCTGTTTTAACAGCAAGGACTAGGCCTTCACCATTAAGCACTACAGTGAATTGTGTCAGATTAGTCATTTTTTTACCCATCATACACCATTTTTGGCATGCTGGAAGGTATGCACACTGATGAAATTCTTAATGACAGGAAGTCATTTCAGCTGAGCTCAGGATATTTGTTGTTTTGATTGGAAAGTAGTACCGGCAATAAAACAGTAAGCTAACTCAAAAGATGAATTATTGCATATTCTTGTATTGCTTAATTAAGCAACAGCTTTAAAGCTAAATGCTGGTACAACATTTTCACATACACAAACAGCATCAGATAGCACAAATAATATGAATTATTACACAATTGAGAACACATGTGAGTGCCATTTCACATATATGAAAAATTCATATAAATGAAAGCAAGCACTTTAACTACCAAAAAAAAAAAAATCATGGAAGCAGTAGAATGAAACTCTTTTTTACAGAAAGTGGACATATYGGGATTTATAAAAGTCATTTAACTACAGCTGAATCATTTGGAATTTTTTTTTTTGTTGTTGTTGTTGTTGTTGTAATCTTTGCCTATTGTTGTAATAAAGATATAGAAATAGAGATAAAGGTAGCACTAAAGAGGGAAAGAGATTTTTTTTTTTCACCAGTAGGTCTTAAAATCATTAGCATGTGAGCGCCCAGGGATGAGATTCATCTCACATCACTTTAAATGTATAAAATTTGAACATTAACCTCTGTGACAAYTATCTTGTGCTTTCTGTAGAGGTAATAGAGGAAAAAGGAGTCTTCTGGGGCACAACTCATCTCATGGTCAGATCTAAAATCTAAAATAGGTCAGGCCAACTGTTTCTTTCCACTGACTATAAGGAAAATTATTGTGAATATCCTAAATATAAACATCTAATTCTTACAAACCTAAACTACGGGAGACATGTTCCATCCAAAATTTTGAAGAGAGYGGAGCCTGCTAGTCAGTTCTGAATATACTGATGATTTTTTTAAGTCAGTGTCATATTAGTAGTCATGACAGARTGTTTGTTTAATCTTGAGCCTGTAAGTTTTTTGAGCAAGCTGTTTAATGTAAGTATATGAAAAGACCCATAAACCTCATTTGTAATCCTATGGAAGAACCTAACTGATGAAGCTTGAGATGAAGTACTTGCTAAGTGGGAATCAAGAATCTTATCATCTTATCTGTCTGTCAAGAGTCATGAATGATATGGACTCTAAACGCTAAAACCTGATATGCACTATCACCTAAACCTATCTAAATTACTTTAGTAGATTTCTGTCATTTCACTTCTGAAAGGTACGAGAAAGAGAAGTACTGAGGTATTTGTAAAGTATTTATGGCTCAAAAAGAAGCAGAATACAGTAAGGGTTTCACAGCTAACCTCAGCACACAAGGTTTGTCAATCCATCAGTGCTTAATTGACTCAATTACTTTTAACAGCTGAGATAACATCTGACTAAACATCAAGTTTACCTTGAATGTCCTAAACCAAACTTTGCYATTCTTAAAGTCTGTTTATTACTACTTTAAATCTTAATTGAACTGACTCACTAGATTCACTGACTAAACTGACTGATTCACTAGAGATACACCCCACAGTATTTTAAATTGTGATATAAAATGCATTTTTTTCTTTAAATATGGAGTATTATTATTTTATGACTTTCAAACTCATTGTGAAGAAAAATTTCATGGAGAAATATAATTAATTTATATCAAAGAATACCCATGCAATATTATTAATGATAAGCATTAGTAATGAAATTTTCCTAATGTTAAAAACTGCAAATGGGAATTTACAATACCTATTGAATAACATAGGAGATGTCTATGGATGTAATATTCTGTATTGTTACTATACCACTCCACCACTTTGAAAACACTCTCGTTCACTCACAGTGGTTGCTATAAACTTATGTCAACTTTACCTTCCTTCTACAACACAGTACTATAAAGAAGTGTCATTATACATACTGCTGTCATAAAAATCATGTATAGCACTGTAAAAAGTTTCTTGTGGGACACAAGAAGAAGAAGAGGAAGAAACACTGAGTTTGGGGTGTGATGTGTCTAAGGAGAGAGAATCTATTGTTTCCAGCCGTGGTAAATCAGGTGGCACTCCCTAAAGATTTTATTCTACACCCACATATGTCCCCCTACAAAAATAAGTTAATTTCCTTTCCAGCCCACTTGCTGCTCTCCCTGATGTCAGAGCAGTGAGGATATTATTGACGAGGGAAAATGCTAAAAGTAAATGCTATTAAGAGCTTCTTTTGTTACAGTTAAATTGATTTTATAGTTAAAATAAACCCAAGCTTCCTTTGTGGTAGTTCCACAGAACTAACTTGTGCAATAGGTTTGCTTAACAATTCTGCTGCTCAGACTTAGTCATCCTTTTCTCAGTTCAGTACTCCTGCAAATGAAAGGGCTGTCCTTTTACRGAAATTTGTTCTTCAAAAACATTTTATTCACTAGGTTTTCTTTTCTTCCCCCTCTCTTTTACTAAGCAAAAAACTTTTTAAATTTATTAAGAATTTGTTTCACTTCTGTCACCGCAGTATGTTTCATCTTACATTCGTTATTGAATTTCTGTTCTGGGAATATATTTATGCAARCTTTAATAAGGTGGGATAAAAAGGCTAATTTTCTTGTGAATTTTGAAGAAATTTTAGTTACAAAAACTGGTGGCAGCAAAAGCTTCAAATAAACTCAGCTTCCTAAAACCTACACACATATTTCTGTCACCCTATATTCTTAGCTATTTTAGGAAGACATTATGGAATAAATTTGTTAAATTCAATAGAATTAGGCAGCTGAAGAACCAATCTGAAAGACAGTGGGGTTCAAAATGCAAACTTTTTTGTTATTATAATTGATTCACAATTGAGTTCTGATTTTAGAAATATCACTGACATATTTTCAGTGCCTTTCATCCTTTTCACTAAAACATATAAACCTATCTCACACACAAATGACAAAAGCAAACAGCTCCTACATATTTGTTATCACACAAAAACATGCTCTTTTCATGTAACTGGGACTAAGGTAATTCTGAGAAGACGTAAATGACCATTTTTACTTTATAGAGCAAACACAGGATGCAGCAGCCCTTTTACAGAGATGTTTCCTGCTTTTCCAAGTCCATTTGGATTGCTTTTGCTCTCCAGACTGTGCCTATCTTTCTTGATACTGTTAGCAAAGTTCTAAGTCAAAAAGAAAGAGACAAAACATAATCATGATATGCAACCTACTAAATAAATGGTTTTACTTTTTTCAACTATGTAGTCTAAATGTCAAATTATATCTTTTGACTAAAATGTGCACATTTCTCAAAATATATTGCTGAAATATTTAATATTTTAACATATTTTAATATAATTTAAATGTTAGTAATATAATTTAGTATATTCTATGGGAAATTCATAATGTAAAGTACTGCATTAAGTATCGTTCCTATTTTACTCTCTGGAGAGTCAGGCAGTCAGAATTTTGCCTCTGCATAAAAGAGACTGGTCCTATATTAGAGTTCTGAAAAGAAATATAACCTCTCTGCCTCTATGAGAAGGAAAGTTCTTTCACTGCCATAACACTAAGCCTATTATCAGTGCTTCCATAAGTAGCTGCATTGGCAATGTTATCTAATTTACCTTTTGAACTGTATTTGCAACATTTTAAACTGCTTAACAGCTAATGCTCTTTCCCTTACATATTCTGCTGTATGGTAGCAGTTAAACTGCAAATTGCAGCACCTGTGCATGCTGCTTTATTTCATTTCACAGTTTCCAGATGGCATGGAACAGATGATACAGTGACTCGGAAAGTATCATTTACAATGGAGAAACATTTCTGCATGCATAGCACCGTGTCTCATCACACTGCAGCTAGAGCTCTGCAAAAAAAGGGTTTGAAACTATATAAAGCAAAAAGCACAACTGCTGACCAAAAGCTTAAGAGTATCCTCTTCCTTTAAAAAATTTGCAGAGGCAAAGAGCTTTCCTGCCTCTCTGCCTACCCTGTGAGTTAATTATAGCAACTTTGAAGAACTATTGTGCGATCATGGCCAAAAAATTCCCAACGCTATTGTCATCTGGTCTCTCTTTTCTCATATGCACTTATATAAGAAAATTAGTTGAGAAATTTCTTTCCAGGCTAAATTGTTCAGCACGGTCATTTTTTTTCCTGTGCTTCCACCAAGGAAGTCCAGGCCTCGTGTATCACAAAAACAACAACAGTTCTGTCATCGGGCATGTCAGTGCTGCGTGACGGCGTGCGGTGATCCTCAAACCAGCAGGGATCTAACTCCATAAGTTCCTGAAAATGATTTAAACTGGCTTCCGCCTAGCCATCTATCTATTTATACATACATACAGAGATATATGCAAAACCAYACTATTTTATCTGTTTTTTCCCCTTCTTCCAGGGTTAGAAGTGCTGTATTTTCTACTGGAAGCTGCACAGTCCCCCCTCGTTTTCCATAAGCTCTCGTTTAACCACTAGAGGGCCGATAGATACTAGATTTCTTAGATTTGCCCATTATATGGTTAATGCTGGAAGAATCTGGAGTGAGTAAAGAGCAAATATTATTTCTGGCAGTTTGTCAGTGCTTTGTTTTGTTTGCTTGCCACTGGACACCGCTCAGGGAATCTCATTGTTTGAGTTCTTACGAGGCAAAGATTTGAGGAGCAGAACGCTGGTGAGGGGGGACAGAAGTGTGGGAGTAAATATGCGAGCACCTGGTCTGCGCAGTTTATCAGGCGCATACCTTCCCTACGCACATAGGTATGTAAACTTGGTGCCTGCATGAAAGACTGCACGTGCACACATGCATATGAACTCAGCTGCAAGTTGCCCAAAGATGTAAGAAAGCTTGCATTAGATTTTCAAAGATGATTACTAGTAAGGGTCTATCCATAGTCTTCCTTACCAAGAAGCAGTAAGGACAGTCCTGTGGTACAAAATTAGTTGAAAATGTTGTTACTTTGGGTAATTTTTAGATTTTTCTTTTTAGATTAAGGCTGTTTTGCAACAGTTTGGATAAAATAAATTAAAACTCTTTTGCTCAAGGCCATTAAAATTGATTCAATGCAGAAGGATGTCTGATGACATGAATCTACCTCAGTAATATCTGCTGGAACGATTTTCAAGTACTGGCTAAAGTGCATTCCTGTGTATTTCCACTTAAGCCATCTGCCAATCTTAATACTTATTCCTGAGGGAGGAGAACTTCCAGTGCTGTTTTTCATTTAATTTGCAAGGACATCCTGTTTAGGTACTTATCAAAAGAACAGAAGAATGGATGCCAAATACCACAAGCCTCGGTTTAGAAAACTTAATGGGTCAGACTAAAGTAACGAGCTATATTTAAAAGAAGCTGCAGCATTCTTCCTTTATATTTGTAAAATATATGCTACTCTGCTCAGGCCAAATACATTTATGTATGTCTCAACAATAACTGTACTCTATTTCCTAAACACTGAAGGATTTTGCTAAAAGTTGCTAAATCCCACTAGTTTGATGACTGAGGATGMGATCCAAAAACCCCACAAAGCAAGTGAGCTATACACAGAAATCATGACTGACTTAGGACACCAGGTAGCTGAGCTGCCTAAAAAGTCATAGACCCTAGTGATCAATGCAAGACTGTTCAAGCAAATATATTTGGATGCCTGAAGGTTTGCTGTTGTACCTGTATAGAGATATTTTGGCTCAGCTGTACAGGCTGAGCTGAGGATCTTGGTGCCTATCTCATGCTTCAGGCTGTTTGGCTCCAGCAAAAGAGGTTTCCCTGCCTCGCTCTACTGAATTGAGAGTGTCCTGGGAGCAGGGGAAGGAGGAGAGAGGAGGAGGATTAGACCAGCACCAAATTCAACACTGAATTCAGCACATGGTATAGCTGTCAGACAGACAGCTATTTCTAAAAACAGCCGGGGAGAGGCCATGGATTTGTCCTGGCCTGCTGGTATTCACTTCTTCTTTCAGAAAGAGTGCCCAACTACCAGTCTGCGTGCAGAGCTGGGACTAGGATGGGAACACTCCCCCTCTCCTTTTAAATGTTTGGCTACTGCGCAAAAATCCATCAGTGAGAAGCACAAAGGAGAGCCTAAGTGTTGCCTGGCGGTTAATACGCTTGCATTCCCCTGGCAGGAGAAGGGGGTCTTATGTTCCATTTCTTGCTTAAGGACCTTACACTTTCTGCATTAAAGAATCGTTGGGTAAAATGCCTTAACCTTCACAGCAAGATCTAAAATGCAAAGGGGATAAAATAAAAAGGGGAACCAGACAAGGAGGGACCTGTCTCAGCATACTAATAAAAATTACCTTATTCCTTGCACTAAATCTCTGGGAAGATGAATTCCTTCAGTTCCCACTGGCTTCACAAATAAATAAATAAATAAATAAAATCTCATCCTAGGGGAAAACACCATCATCTTCTTGTCTGATTTTTCTGATCAATATGATAATGTAAATCTACTGGCTATGTTTTTTTTTTATTTTCTTTTTCCTTCCAGGATCCCTCTTACACATAAAACTCATATAGATGCTGAGAGAAAAATCATCCCCTCTACAATATAGACTGATCTATCTTAGCTATTTATCTAGAGTTCTTTTACAGGCAAAAGACCAAGTTTTGGGCAGAAGTTCATCTTATCCAAGGTTAGATACCTAGTAGAAGTTCAGTAACTTGAGCCCTGAAGGGTCTATTTCCTTCAGCTGAATACAAAGGAATCTAGAAAGGTAGCTCAGATGAAAAGATCTATATTAGAGATATCCAAAGTAAGCAGTAACACATGTTTCAGCATGGTGTTTGCCTGTATAAGGGCAACATACTCAGCCTCAGATCTTCCTTTTAGCTGAACAGCCAAACAATCAGTGATGATTCAGAACAGATCATAATAATAATAAAAAAACCACTAATAATATAAAAACTCTAAGAACATATCCTGAATTTTGTTTCCATACCAAATAAAACTCGACTGAAGAGACAGATACAATTTTGGAACCTGAAGAGGAGGAAAGTAATTAGACTACACATGGTCTAATTTACTGTAATTAGTAAGATGTGAACTCCTATTGCTTTGAAAAACAGACGACATAACACTTTGTTAGAGTGAATCCATGGCTAGGATGGATTCAAATGCATTGTTGGAAAAGAGAGTAGAAAAATTATTCCAAGGAGTCCACCAAAGATTGATATCTGAAGTTATCTTTGCATGATTTTGTGATCTATCTTCTAAAGAAAGGAAGGGTGGGAATGTTTGTTCAGTATTAGATTTTCTGGCCCCACAACAGTCTTGGCCCCTACGTGAGTTTTTCCAGTGCCTTTCTGTTTCTGTATAGGCAGCTTGCATAAAGCTGGGCTTTGCTGCCTGCAAGAAGTATTAACCCTGTGCACTTCTCCTTCTTGTCTCCAGATCCAGAACAAGAAAACATTAGGTTGCCTGCCAAGAGTCCATATGTGGCTAAGGAGGAGTTGGTAGAGCTTGCCTATTAATGAAGAGCAGACTATGTTTCAAATCTGGAAAAAAAACATTTTTAAAATACCTACAGAACATGTTTCTACAAGTTTATGTAAGACAGCAAGACACTTACTAAAAAAAAAACAACAAAAAAGAAAAAAAATGAAAAACACAGTGAAGGGATTCTCATGGGGAAAAAAAAAAAAAAAACTAAACACTGTTAAAGTTGTGACTCAGATGAATGACTGCCAGGAAATTCAGAGTTAAGGATGACATTCCATTACAAGCTCATGCTGTTGTTCCTGTCTTCTAGTTCTCACAGGCGTCGGAGAAAAGAACCTACCGTCTGAATTGTCTTGTTTGTGTCCGCTGGAGTTCCTAATGTGGCCATTTAAATGTGGCTTTCCTCCATTAGRGCATATTTCATTCATGAGCTCTAGGCTTATAATGACCCATTTTGAAGCTGCATTAGCTGCAGCAAGAGCCAGTTTGTCACAATAACTGACCATCAGCCACAGAGCAGTTATTTAGTCATCTCTAGCAGCATGAAACTATTTTTTTTTTCCTTCATGTTCATTTTTTAAAAGGAGATTGGCCACAGAAATATTTTACTAAGAAACTCTATCTGATCTGGCACCGTTACCTCAGTCAGCAGAGCTCTCRCCCGACAGAGCGGCCCTCATTTGCTGAAACACCAAAGCTATCGTGAAGTTATTTTTAAAATTACTAATTGTAGTACTACCAGAGAGTTTGTTTGGCAGGGTCATAAGTTCCGTGTCATGAAGGACCAACACATCCATCTACTCTATCACCTGATGCTTTAGAGGCAGAATAACTGGTTTAGCTCTCCTTTAACAAAGAAACAAATCAGCCCGCTGTTAGAGCCAAGTGATGTTTGTCTAAGCAGCTTATCAGAATATTGCAGAAACTTACTTACAAGGGTAGATGCATAGGAAATGAAGGTCAAAARGGATTAAGCTCAACTTTAGACCTCAGCAACATTTAAAAATCATTTCAGTCATCTTGGGGATATCACACTCTCATTTAGCTTAACATAGACRTTTTTTCCCCCCTTCTCTCTCATTCCGTTGAAACTATTAAAATTCAAAGAATTAATTTATAATTGTGCAGGCATTCCTATGTGTCCTGAAGTTTGTTCCTATCAATCGGCTCTTTATGCCTCTCAGTAGAGGCCGGATGTTTGCAGTTGCTGGCAGCTGTTGTTCAAGGCCCAGCTAACAGCTGATAGACTGGCAGTGYACATTGAAAGAGTGCAGCCCAGAGCCTGGGAAAGGTCCTAATGCTGAATACTCTCAGCTCCGATGGGTAATTAGCTTACTACATGCAAGATTAGAAAACTAGCACTGAAGATAGTTCATCTGACCTGCTTTTCAGAAGTCATTAGAAATTAGAAACGGTAATTCTTTCACAAGAAATGTAAAGAATTTTGTGAATGGGACTTGTTGGCTTTCTTTACTGAAGAAACTCTGTGTTAGGATTTGGGCTCTTCTGAGCATTTCTGGAAACAAGCGRTTATTATTTTATGCTTGCTTTCTGCAATTAATTAGTGTATTAGAAATAAAAGTATTTACAAATAGAGTTATATGTACTTGACTCTGGAACTTGTGGATGCTGCAAATGTCCRGGCTTAACCTCCCTCCCAGTAAATCGTCTTTTTAATATTATTTTATTTTATATTTTTGGTGGAGGGAGGACAGAGGAGGGAATTTCATTCAAACAGTAAAACTCTCATTCCTTCTGCATCTGATCTGAAAAATAAAAAAGTGAGGAAACAAGCTGTTTGCATAAATAGAATCTAGGCTTCAGTTTTCACTGTTGCTTATGTTCTGTGGAAATCTCCATATTCATTGTATAGACAAGGTCAGACTCAAAGCCAGATGGGATCAAATGAACTCTTCTGTGGCCTAAGAGGATCTGCTGTAATATTCAAGAAGTATCCATACRTATGGGGATGGGAGGAGGGTGAACATATCACATCTTTTTCCACATCGATATCTGCATTTAGACTGAGCTTCTTTCATAATCATGAAGTTGTTGGAAATTCTGATCTAAGCRTGGCAATAAAACATTTTCTAATCCAGGATTGACACTAGCTCCCTCTATATTCTGATGGTATTTTCATGGGTTTCTGCAAAAATGAAGAAAATTATTATCTCCTTCACAGATGTTTTGAAAAAAAGAAAAGTTGATGTCTATAACACACTTTCTGGAAAAAAAGTAAAATACTGTCATAAATAGGAGTCTAATGTCTGAGTTCTTACTCAGAAATTCAGAGAGTTTAATAGAGTGTGGATATTATAAGTAATTTGCAATATTAAAATATTTGACACATTTAATTCTTAGTGTCTACCTGTTTTTGGACTTCAGGAGCATTGATATCTATGGCTCATGTTACCCCACATCTAGCCCTGCAGAAACCACCTATAAGGTATCAACAGTATTTGAGCTTTGTGAGAGAAAACACACAAAGAAGAAGTTGAGCAAATCTGGGAATAAACAGAGAGCCTGACTGAATATTCTTTTTTTCTGCTGCATTAACTTACTGTAATTTCAATTYACAAAGACATTTGCTGCTATAGAAACTTCTTTGGAGAATGAGATAAAAATCTAGGAGCTGAAGCCTAGATTTAGAAGAAAAGACTTTAGAAGCATATGGCAGGGAAGTGAAAGGAATATATATATATGTATGTATGTATGTATGTATGTATGTATGTATTCATGACTTTATTTCATTGGGAACCTATGACTTACAAGAGAAAAAGTATTGGCTTTTTCTGTGGCTGGAAGTGAACTACACACCTGGGATGGAATAACATATAGAAAATTGTTGATTTCAAAGAGTAAGCTCTAAAATATTACTTTCATAAACAGATTTCTGGGGTGGGAGGCACTCATATTTCTAYTCATCTCTGTTCGTTTCCAGCCAAAAATATTTGAGTAGGAGCAAGTTAAACACAGGACAATTAATAAGTGTATGACTTAGTCCACCTCAGGTCTCTACAGGATTAATTCTTGTGGCTGAGATTATCCCTTCCAGAAGGGGAAAAAAAAAGGAAAAGAGTGAGAGAGAAATGCAGAAATGAAGAGTATAATGTCTTTTGCAGTGGCTGGTGTTCASTTTTATTAATTACTGACCATTATCTGTATACTGCACTGTTTAAAAGAAAGACACAGCTCCAAAGGGATTTAKCATCTCAAATAGCCAAATCATCAAAAACTGGTATGACTTCATGGTAAGACTTCAAGGCCACCCATTTAAAAATACAGAGATTTGCAGGTGTAAAGAACAACCAAGAAAAGAGTGCCAAGAGAAATGAGCTTTCTTCCTTGTGTTCATTATCTCAGTGCAAGAAAGACACAAGACAAAATGCCTGTGATTTAGCTTATCCACAACTTTATCAACATTCATGGGAAAAAATCTAGCAATGAATATTATRCTCTTCCTGAGGGTACTCTGCTTTTTCACTAAAGCCTCCACACTCATGTCAGATGTGCTGTAGTGACCCTTTGACCTTCTCTGAAGATAAAAGAAGGAAGTGAAGAAAAGAGTTTAGGCCTTTTCTAAACCAGAAATCAGACACACTTAATTTCATGAAACTTTACGTATCTGAAATGCGATGACTGTATCTGAGTTAGATCCATGTAGAGGAGAGGAGGAGAGATCCATCCATGTAGAGGACAGTGTGGAGTAATTCTCATTCTAAAGCAAATATAAAATAGAATTACTTCCCATTTTACCCATTTATCCCCAATGACTACAAGGAATGCTAGTTCAGACATAGACATATACGTTATGCATGTCTAAAGCTGACTGAAACAAATCCAATCCTGGCCTCACCCAACAATCTCCCTGGCCCTCTTCCAGGAAARATGTGCCATGAGCTTCATTTCAAGTTTAAATCAGTAGTGACCAAGACACTCCATTACATGAGAAGCACACTGAGAACTTCCTAAACTGCAAAAAGAATTTTATAATTTACTCCACTCATACCGTTTATATGCTTCAGAGAGGAAAGCAAGGAAAAATATCATCATGTAACCAACATGGTTGTAAGAGGAAGAGATATTCATCCCTCTTTATCAGCCCCCAAAAGCAGGTGTCTGCATCATTGCTTGGGCTGATGAGGTAATGTTCATAATTTTTGAATAATTTGCTCCCAGCAACAATTCCCCAGGCAGGAGAAACTGTTTGTAAAACAATAGATTTCTTCTATGTTATTCCAATTCAGGCAATTATTCTAGGAATCCCACTTCTTATCAACAGATTGAGTAGTCTAAGTGTTCGTAGGGAAAGTACAGAGCATATGATAAATATGCTTGTGATAGCTCCAAGGTTGTTTTTTTCACCAGTCAACTCACACACACCTCCCACATCTAAGACAGAAGTGGAAGCTGCAAGAGAACGTTTTAAATGACAAATGAGTTCCAGGGAAGACGAACATACTGTCTGACTCAGAAATATGTGAAGTAATAATAGTTTGTGCTTTCATGTTGCAAATTTCGCCACTAGCATGTATTACATTTTAACTACCTTATGTTTTTTTGTTCTTATATTCACACATCATGCTGCTTTCCGCGGTATCTGGTTGATATTTAGCTCTTACTATTCTGTGTCTAAACTCAGAATTGCTTCCTTTTAGCCCTGCAAGATCTCCTTCAAATTAAAGCATGAAACAAGAAAATCTTCAAACAGATGCCACAAAATGCTAACCGTTATTAATACGGGACACAGAACATCAGGAGCAATGCTGATAAGAATAGTGCCAATTCATCTGTGTGTACGTGTGTGTGTGTACGTGCATGTGAGCGTGCATGTGTGTGTGTGTGTAAAAGATGTGAGAACATGCTGAAGCATTTTAATGCATTGGGTGCATTACACATGTGCATGTCATATACATATATACATACAATACATATGTTTTAGTACTAAATTGAATAATAACTTTAAGTTCAATACTAAAACTAAATTTAAAGCCCTTGACAAGTTTGAATTAGATACGGTATGGATGATTTTATCTTTCACATTTCCCTAGAACCTATACAAGTTTTATGAATTAATCTGGAATAAGGAGACTTAGATCCATCCAGAGTGAAATAATCAAAAATTAAAAGCAGACCTCTATTGACATTATTTACTACTGAAATCTGACCTGGGTTTTATTTCTACTAATATAACAGGCCAATTTTCTTTTCTTTTTTTTTTTTTTTTTTTTTTTTTTGTTTATTTTAGCTAATCCTGTTTTAATTTGGAAATATTTCTTCAGAATTTTTTCAGAATATTATTTTAAAAGCTATAAGCTGAAGGTACCTGAGAAAAAAAAGTAATTGTTTTCAGGGGAGCGTAATCTTTAATGAAGCAGTCTATAGTGATCTAATTTTATGCTAGGAATATATTTGCACACAGTATATATCTCACTTGGAGGATGCATTTTTTTGAGCTGAGATACATCCCTGTATGGTAATGGGACATTTAATTGTTGTTCTAAGTAGTTATTTCTGATGAACACAGAAAAATTCCTAGAAATCTATGGGATATAATACCAATGGAACACTTGCATAATAAAGACTCTGTAACCAGGACACTCAGAAACTTAGACCTATAATTTAGACTCACACTTTCCATATTTTTATTTAGGAATGGATTATCTCCATGTTAGAATGAAAAGGAGGAAGACATCAAAATGAAAATGAAAGGAAACAGGAAACAGAAAAAGGGAAAGGGGAAAGGGAGAAGGGGGAAGGGGGAAAGGGGAAAAAGGAAACAGCAGCACAAACTGGATTAAAAGAGAATGTTTGACTTTCATAATGGAATTTAGACTTACATTTTCCATTCCAGGCCTTTAAAATTTTGGTTCCAGGTCACACTTGCATTTTGAAGCCTGTTATATGGTTTCCATTCAAATATATCCTAAATGTCGGGAGAATARTATATAGAGTTTCAGCACAATTGACTGAAATCAAATGTGACTCAACAATAAACCTCATTTTACCTACAGACCAAGCCTCTCTGATAGGAAAACCACCACACTAGGCAACTAAGTTATTATCAGAAAGCCATGGTCCGTGCTGAAAGAAGCAAAACTTCAACATCATTGCTGAAATCTCATTAGAATCAGCCTTGGGGATGCTAAAAAGAACCAGACCTCTGTCATAGGTGAAACAGGTAATTTTGCTTACAGTTAAYATTAGCCTATGTGATTCATTATATTCCTCCCTTTTCAGCTATTTGATTCATTACTAGATTTTTACTTTTTTGAGTTGAAATTTTCTAAGATTGATTTTCCCTGGGGCTGATTATGGTAATGTCATTTCAACAATAATGGTTTTATTAAACTTTTTAACACCTGCCTTTACAACCTCAATATCTTTTTAATGCATTTTTGTACAAAATATTCTACACTTATTAAAGTACCAACTTAATGATGTTCAGTTACTAGCACTATAAGCTAAGCTTTTTAATCACTTGAACTGAAGCCTAAAATCAGATCTTAAGTGTCAGTTCTTAAAACAATGAGTTAATATAAACAATTAAATAGGGATAAAATTGAAGGATTAGCCTAATCTTTATATCATGTGAATCATTAAAAATGTGGTTTGAATTACTCTATAGTGCTTCTAGATATTGTAAATATTTTTTTCTTAAAAGCTACATTTGTAGGAAAGGAATTTMTTCAGTAATCTCATTTATCCATTCTAAATGTTAGCAGATTTCCTGCTTCTATTAATGCTCCCYAGAAGAATATATATGTTACACTGATGTAAGCATTGAAGAGGGTTCTCTATCTAGGGTATGAATGCAGTGGATCTCTCAGCTTTAATTAATAGAAAGTCACTAGTTCAAGTTAACTTGATCAGGAGAGATGAAAAGAGTCTCCAGGTGGAAATTTAAATGTTAAAAATGGATTAAATATGGCACATTGGCAGAAGTAGCTTTATCAAGATTTCAATTTTTGGCAGTATGTCAACTTTGGAAAAAAAGAATATGGAAACATAAATCATTTAGATTTTTGGATTTTATCTTCTTWGTACAAAAATGCTTTCTTTTGTGATGCTTATAGTATTTACATTCAATATTGTGATTTTCTTTAATTTTATCATTTATATAAAAAAGATATAATGTAAATTTTAAATATATTTTAAATTTTATATAATAATTTTCAATGTTATGCAAATATTTTGGACTTGGGGCAATATATTTTGAATCATCAAAGTTCAGTTCTTCCAAAAATAGAATATACATAAAATCTAATTACATACAAAATCTTTAAAGGTGAATATTTGGGCCTTTTGAAAAATTCAAAACATAAGTGATTTCAGAATACTGCTATTTCCAAAGGCAAGAAATTCTGGTCTCTCAACACTATGAAATAGCCTATTTAGTTAAATGAAGTGTTACTGAGTGTTTGAACATCTACAGTAGGATTTCTGTTAGAGATGTACTAAGTTCTGCCTCTTCAGCAGTTGTTCTTTAGCAAGTGCCCTGAATGATTTAGGATAGATAGACTATACAGCAGACACTTATCCAGGCATGACTTGCTCATTCTGCTTACACTGTCAGTATCCTGCTTAATTACTCCACTTATTTTGTTCAATGATTCAATGAAAAGGACTTGAGGTATAGTTTTTATCTATGCCACACAGAGGCTAACTGACCAAATGCTATCAAAATATRTATTCAGGTGAATAAGGTGAATAAGGTGAATTTGGGGATCAATCAAAATATTTTAGTCCACAGTAACAAAAATGTGAAATGAAARTGAATAATTCAACAGGAAACAAAACAAAACAAAACAAAAGCAAACAAAGAAACAAAAAAGAACAAACTTCAGAAGGGTGATAACAGACTCTTTCAAAGTAGGCCTTATGTTTAGTGGTAGAAACAAATAGCTAACTGTAGGCATCCAAAYATGAAAGTGTTAGCTACAAATTTTAGACTATTTTTTATGTTATAATATTAGAATGTAATTAGAATATATTTAACATATTTTATCCAACTTTTTCCATACTGAGGTTCTATTTTAGAGTATGTCTTATTTTTCTAAWTATTCCATGGTTGACTGTGGTAGTCTATTATCAGCAGTTTTTGCGTTTCTGCTTTTAGCTCTATTACTGACTCCTTAGGTGATCAGTCATTACTTTTTCTGACTGTTCRGGCTGGAGGATGGTGATAATGACTTGTAACAACTTTATTGTTATGACAATAAGATATCAGTTTTCTGGCATTTCAAGGAACTTGAACTGAATGTAAAAGGAGAACGAATGAAAGAGAGATGCTTTGCTAACCTGTATTAGTTATGCTCAGAAAAAATTTAGAGGAGCTGATTAATCAACACTATTTAAAAGGGAGGTGGAAAAATTAGAACTAGAATTATACATATTTTATTTTTTGTTTGTGCAAGAAACAAATTGCACAGAGATTAACCAGCGTAGAATGACCACTTGCTTGCCCGGTATATGAAACTGGGAACCTCATAGAGCAGCAGCTTTGCACTTTTTAAAATGCATATARTATTTCTTTTATAGTCCATAATGTTTGAAAAAATAGCATTGTGAAGGTCAGTCTAACAATTAAACTACYAATACAAAAAGTTAAGTGTTTGAAATTTCATTACGGGTGTCAAACCAGGAAGAAGAGAAATCAATCTAGTCAAAATACCCTATAGATATAGGACAGAGAAACTTAGCTGAAGTTCCGTGCCAAGAATGTTCTTGTTAGAATCAGCCCTGTGGCTGTGACAGCAGGCACACTAATGATGGAGAATGCTTTGAAATCATCTGTCAGGTTCATATCTGCTAGAGCTCTCTGCCAAACATACTTGATAACAAAAAGGATGACTTTTTGATTTAGACATGCAATGACACATATATATTGACATGCTTCCCCTCTATGCTCAATACCATGAATAAACTGGATTTCTTTTTTTTTAATGACTACATGATAAATTGAGTTAATAATGTAAAGCTTGGTACAATAAGGAAACTACATCAATTCCTGCTGTGGAACTTCAATCAAAACCAGGAAACACTGCCGATTCAGTATGATTAAATGAAAATTTAATTTTCTTCTTTGCCTGCAAAGCATATTATTGATATCAAGTTCATCATTTAATGTTTCCCCACATATATATAGCTATACAGGAAAACTTCAAGCACTTTGGTCTCAGTTCATTTACATTAAAAAAAAAGCCCTTTGAGGTGTCCCACAACATCCTACCTTACCTCCAGCTGCATGTGAAAAAGATGTCATGTCAGATGTCCTATAGGTCTCCAGGCATCCTAGTGCACCTCAGATGGAACAATCTGTTTAGGTGACTGAACGCAGCCATTTGAAAGGAGTAGATTGTGCTCCAGTGCCAAAATGTAGATACATACATGTGAGTTAGTCACACAAGATCCTGTTGCAATCTTGTCACTCAGTTAATGGGTTTAGAGAGTTACTGAGCTCACTCTAAGCTAGACACATTTTACATAGGCCAGCTGAATACCTCTCTCCTAGCCTAGATTCATCTGTCAAAATCTGAACATCTAATGTTGATGTGCTCTGGTTTCCTGACTGGCCTTCTGCTGGCAGTCCAGAAGTGTGTGGAGCTCTCATGGGTCCTGTGTCATATCTGTCAGCCCTATGCAGATGTCCTTATATCCCAGGGGACATCTCTAATGCTATCGGGTGTCTGTACAGAAGCAACTGAATGAAGCCTTGGATTTTCATTGACAATAATWTGAGATTAGAGCTTCATTTACATGTTGGCATCTTCATTTTTAGATACCTAAATTTAGGTAACCATGATCTGATACTGGCTCTAAATGTTGTTTTCAGAAGTTTAAACTGAGCAGAAAATGGAAATTCTCTGAGAGGAGAAAATCCCCAAAACATCAAAACATTTGGTTCTCATAATTTAATTATGACTATTTCAAAATTGTATTACTTGCAATTTTAAGCCAAATATACATATATAAAATCATATCAAAAACCCTGAAAACCTAAAGTTTTTGGAGAGATTATACTTCTGAGTGGTTAGAGTATATATAAGTATTCTCAAATATGGGTAGGTCTTCTAACTTCCTGCTCCTGAAATCAAAAGTGTTTCTTTAATGTTTCCTTTTGGAATATAAGATTTTTTCTACATCAAACCAAAACAAGATGGAAGCTAGGAAAAATATTTCTAACTAGATCATAAAATTCAAATAAGTCTTTTTAGGCTCAGAGCATTATTGACTACAATCTCCAACATAAAAACGAAGMAGAAATTTGTTGCTTCATTTCCCACTAGTTTGAAAACTATCAGCTGGTTGATAGTCAGCCCTGTTCAACAAGTAATTGACATGGAACAGCATTATGGCCTCTGAAAATGTTTTTACACTGTTCACAACTGTAAGCACAACCACTCTCTCAACATATAAGCCTTCATGCAGAACAAAGCTGGTGTGGCTGCTGCCTTTAYACAATTCAAACCCTGATGTGCCAGACTTGGCATAAGCCTATCTCCTATTAACATCAAAGACTCTCAAATAAAACAGCATTAGTGTTGTTTGGGATTTTCATGAGCACTGCATATAAATACACATCTCTTACACTGTCATAGCTGTATTATGCTTCAGCATTAGTGATGGCTCTGAGACACAGAGCCCTGATCCAGAGCTAGGGTTTGAATCTCCTGCATTCAGATCTACAAATTTTGGAAAGTGGGTTGGCACCCAGTGTTTGGATTAGAACTATGGAAAATGAAAACATCAGATCTACAACTGAATTTTACAGACTATTCTAACATCTACTGTATCTGGCTCATTTGCTCTCTCATTATCTACTGTCCTTTTCCAGGCACTTTGTTTTGACCGTGATGTATCTCTTTTCTCAAAAGTAGATGTGCATCCATTCAGATATTTTGAGTGAAATCATTACTAAGATGGAAATCATCCTGAGGGAACTTTTAAACTTAAAATGTTTATAATTTGTTTATAATGAAAAATAATTCAGATGCAATTACTTTCTTTGAAACCTTTTCTAAATCTGCCTATCAAAACCTCATCTTACATGTTTTTAATATTAAGCTTATTTCTGATATTTGACTAAATATGTCTAAAGATTTGATTGTAGTTCAGAATTTCCAGGAATTTTTAAAATTTAATGACTACTTGAAACAGCAGTATTAAAGCTCATGCAGAGTACACACACTACAGCTTGCAAAAACACGTGAAAGTGATGATGTTTAGATACCTAGTTTTGAAAAAGGGAGAAAGATCCTCAGAATAAATCTTTGCATCAGATAACTTTGATTTTAATTTCTGTCTTTGCTTACCAATTTGCTCCTCTTTAGGTGGAAGGAGGATAATTGARATGCCACAAATTCAGCAGGATATCAGCTTACTGCTTAAAAGGTTTCCATTCTGGCAACGATTTTATGGCTTTCCAGGCATAACTACTATTGTGTCTCTTGTCCTAGAGATGGTGAATTGTTTAGAAGACATAATTATTACTAACAGAAATCACAGTTAGTATTAGTGGAAGTTCAGTAGAAGAGTATCCAGAGTAAGAGGATCCAGAATAACCATCAGCGAAGTGAAAACAGACACAGTGACCTAAAGAGGGCTTTCCCACCTTGAGCTAAATGAGGTGGGTGGTTTGATGTTAATGATAAGTACTCTTTTTTGCTACTTACTGTGTTATGAACTGCTTTTGGCTAAATTTTACTATGTTATACTGCATAAGTGCCAGTAAGGCTTCCAGGCACATTATTTTGTAGCAAATACATCAAACAATCTTGGCTATATCCATGAGGTTTTATAAATCTGAGCAAAATTTTCACCCTGACACTCTTGTCAGATGTTAATAGACATCACATGGTTGTAATGAAAGCACTATAAATTAACATTAACATGATGGCTTAAACAAGAAAATAACTTTTTAGTGCTTGTTCATTTTCATTTTAAATTATATAAATAATGAACAAATGACAACTGGGCATATAAATATAGATATAAATACTGAAATAGTTTGTATATAAAAGTTTCATTAAAATATTAAACAAAAATAACTAATAATTAATCAAAAATAAATGAAAAAGGCTTGAATAGAAAAGGGTCTTGCTGACCTAAAAACACTTCTTTGAAATATCATAATTTCTAAATATGCGTGTAGCTTTTAGTATAATTCTATTTCACTTTTTTAACTTTTGAGAGCATTATATAACAAAATAGAAATTCTCTCTATATTACGATACTTTTAAAGCATCTTAAATGTATTAATAATCTAATGATCAGTTGAGGAAACTGATAGACATATTTTAAAAAATAAAAAGTTTATTTTTTCAGTTATAACTCTTCAGCATCCTCATAATATCTTTAGAGACTTCCTAAAATTTTCATTCAGTTCTTTTCCTCCAAAATCTTCTCCTTCGTATTACGACATGTAATTGTACCTTGTCTATTCTTAATTCTCAGGTTTTCCATAGCTTTTCAAGTTCTTCAGCATTTTTTATCTGTAAAATCRTCACTGACACATAACACTAAAATGACATAGATGCTAACCAGATTCARATATTGGCATAGTAACTACTATTTTACTGTGAATCAAACTGATGCTTGTAATATCAGAATTACTGTCCTCATATATGATGTTGACTACTTATCTGATCATAGATTAATATGTTGAATGTTATTTCCTGCCAAATTAAAGAATGCTGCTGAATTTAGAGAGCTGAATTYGGTAAAAAGTTAGATTGGTATTATTCAAATGGTGTATCCTTAGAAATAATTGTAAATTAAAGATAATGCTGCTCAAGCTCTATTGTAAAACCCAACAAAAGATATTGAATCAGCACAGAAAAATTCTGAGAAACAAGTATGGTAACAAAATGGTTTTGTCAAACATCCAAAATGAGCAATGATAGTTCCATCTGTGACGGTTATTAAAATCTATGTCCGCTTAGAGGGAAAAAGAAAGAAAACTGGCAAACAAAAAAAAGCTGCTTGTTATGTAGTTAAACAGGAAGCCTCAGTTGAAAGTCAAAGAAATGATGGAGAGAAAAAAGTAAGTGTGATGTGATTTTGAAGAAGCTTTTCAACAAAGGCTTTTGCAGATTAGGAAGATATTTATAACTTCTATAAAAAGAAGATTTAAACAAAAATCTATAGCTTAAGGCTACTTTGCAACAAGGATCATCAAGTCCTCTTGGCTGATCAAAAGAAAATACCAGATATCCACTTTTCAACATTTTGTTAAAATGTTTTTCTCTGTTCAAGCTGAAACGATATACTGCTCCATCTAGGAGTAGCTAGCAACAATTTTAAAATTTGCCCTTAAATCTCTTTAAAGATGTTACAAGGCAGGCCAGAAGCTGCTAATGCAACTCCTGCAGGAAAATATGATCTGCAATTACACAAACATCATCTTCTACTCAGATTATCAGCGCAGATGTTTGCCCTGTGGATGTGGAATATGGTGAAGATGATGTGAGCATCATTACCAAAAGACGACTGCTCATGTCAARAGAAGTGCCAGAACATATCACTTGTCTCAGCTGTGGGATAAATCTCTGTTTGGATAGCAGTGAAGTTGCTAAAAGATCTCTCAAGAGAGTTAAAGTGTCTATGATTTCTGCAACCAAACTGGCACATAGTGCACAGAGACATATGTGGCTCCATGCCATATATGTTAATTGGCAACATTAATACTGCTATTCTGGCCAAAATAACACCAGTAACTGCAATCGTCTCCAGAGGTTGCTGCAAAAATTCTGCTGCCTGGACAAATTTGTAAATCTGGTTTTTTTTTGTTTGCCTTTTTTTTTTTTTTTTTTTTTTTTTTTTTTTTTTTATGGCAGGATGAAAAGGCCATCAATACAGATGGAATGGCAGAATCTCCTAAGAACTTCTTGTCAACACTTGGACCTTGATTGCACGTGCACAATATAATGCACTGCACATTACAGACTGTTTTGATTGTGCTGCCATGCAACTCAGAGTGAACATCACCAAAAAGAAAAGAGAAAACCTGTTCCCGCCTGACCACAGTGGAAAACATGTTGAGGCAATCGTGTGTGTTGACAGAGCAGCTCTGAAAACTATGGATGAATACCGCTACCAAGGTAGCACAATGTCTCAGATTATCATGACAGATGACAAAGTACATCAGAGATACGGAAACATAGCTGTCAAGAGATTAAAACACCATTACTAGAAAGAAGGAGACAGCTAACTGCCTACAGACAAATAGTCCTGTATTTCTACAGAAGTTTGGCAACTTACAGGAGTTTGTGCCCCTCTCAGGGTGCATGGTTTTCCTGCTTTTGCTGATGTAAAATGACAAGATGAAGTCCTAAATAATCAGATCTCATAAGCACTCACTGCCAAAGCAAAATTTCCRCAGGTGCAACTATACTGGGTCGGAGCATTTTATGCTTAGTCAGATAGCAGATGCCCAAAGTCCATCTGTATGGCCAGATAAAACGTAATACACAGCTGGAAGGCGAGGCTGCTGAAATGTCAAAAGTGCACGCTTGAGCAAGTCTTTGGCTGTACAGCACTTTCTCTGTAATGTGGGAGACTATAGCCTAAGACCTTCTGGTATAGCAGAGAGAATGCACCAGTACTATCAGAAAGATAGTACTGCTAGAGAAAAAGCACTCCCCCTTAAATGGAATCTGCATAGGATGAATAAATAAGAAATACCATCATCATTAATTAATAACATATTTTATTAATAATAATACCATTACCATGTATGCTTTCTTAATAGTTGAAAGGAAATAGGACAAAAATTATTTCTGCATTTTAATTCATAGGCACTTTCAATAGCAAGAAGGTAATATTGCCATGTATATATCTGGAAAGATCAATTACTAATATTTTGCCAAAGTATCTGATATAATTTTCATAATATTCCTTTCTGGAAATTTTTATTTAGAGATTTGCTTCAAGTTTTATCACACTTGGATTAGATAGTGTCTTCATCAAATATTCAGAGATGAAATATTCTTGTTCAAAAATTGACATCCATTCACCTTAAGAATAAACTAATTTACAGAAAACTGTTTGGCTGGAAAGATTTATTATAAGAATAAAACACAAAATTATTAGTCAAGTGATGCAAAAAATAGAATATTATGAAAAATAGTAAAGTGCTTGTTTTATCTATTTATTTATTTATTTAAATCAGAAAAAAATTGTCAGGAAAAAGAATGAAACTTTTAGAAATATTCTGGGCCTGGAGTGAAGTATATTTTACTTTTTATTTTGTTTTAATTTTACATTTTTAACGCTCATAAGCACAACTTTATTATTGTCTCAAGAACTCTTTGAAAGTATGGAAGTGCTGCAAAAATAGTAAAATGAAATGTTCAAAACCAAAAGAAAATATTTGCCTTCAGTAAGAAAAGATACAAAAGCACTGCTTGTGCAAAAGGAACACTGAAACTTAGGTGATGGAATATGGATGGTGCAAAGGAATAAAGTACTGTCTTATTGAATTCATGCTCGACTAAAGCAAAGAATGACAAAGAAATATTTAGATAGATTATATCATGAGCTATTCATTTCCTGTTACCAAGGAAGAGGCAGTAGCCAAGATTTTCCAGCCTTCTGCCCTTATTGTACATCTGCTGTTACACTGTTGTTTAGCACACTAAGTTTCATTGACCAGAGGGTAAGTTAACATATTTGTTCCCCCTAAAGACATAGACAATAACAGATGTTTTCAAATGCACATTAAGTTATTTTGAGATTTTTGTAATAGCTTGGGAGCAATCAAGTGTAGGCTATACATATATGGCCATAAAGTAATACACATTTCTTCTGAGAATAGAAAAAACTTGGATCCAATAAGTATATTAATTTGCTTGACCTATACATTTTATATTAGAGATATATTTTTCTAATTTGTAATAGATTTCAGCTTTTGTAAAAGAATGCCAGGTCACAGAGCTAAAATCTCTGCACCTATTGTGCAATTTTGTCCAATACACTACAGAATTCAAATGGTGCTAAATAGATTTTGCAGTTATAGCACAAAAAACATAGAGATACTAAGCAGAAGATGCATAGTTATCAGATTACTGTTTGAAAGAATGTTTTTCACATTGCTATCTTAAATATATTATAGCTCAGATAAGCAAAGATAAGAAATACACACAGACTTATAGTCCCCTTCATCCTAAAATCTTGTTGCTATCTGTGCCTCTGTACTTCATTTTATTTCTCATGAATCTCATTCATAATAATATTCTTTATTTCATTTCTTGAAGATTTTTTGGGGGCTGTGTGGTAGCTGAGGAGCTGTATTATTTTCAAGAGGAAAGACTACAGATGTTTTCATTATGAAAGAATGGACTGTGTTCTAGTTGGCAACATAGAGCAATCTCTGAAATGAGTAAACAAGTATCTTTTTAAAGGTAACTTCTCCCTTGTTCTCTTCAAATTTCCTGAAATAAGTATTTAAACTGATCTTGCCAAAAAACTTCTAATTAAATAGAGCTATCCATTTCAAAGGTGAAATAAGAATATACCTATTTGAATATCAATTCAAATGAAGTCTGAACTTTTCTTTTTTAAAAAGAGCCTTGCAGATCTTATAAAGAATAAGAAGCAACTGAGATAAAGGTATTCACTAGAAATACATATATATATATTTTTTTTTCTGCAAAATGAGAAGGACAAAATGGTAAAGCAAACAAAGCCTATAAATCAGATGGTAAAAAATGCACATTATAGAAGAACTGCTTCCTATTTGGGAAGGAGGAAAAACTAAAATAACATGCACTCAGCTTTCACTACCTGTAGCAGGAATGATTTCAAAGAAACAGCTAAGCAGCCAAAGGTTAAAAGGAAGTACCCAGTCACATCTGTCAAAATCTGTTTTAACTTTATGGATGGAGATATGCCATGTTTACATTTTTTTCAATTATAGACAGAAAGATTGCATTTAGAGTGATCTTCATTATCTTTTAGTGGATGCTGGGATAATCTAATAATCTTTCTTTCACTCTTGTGATTTTGCTAATTTTTATTCCAACTTTGCAGACAGAAATAGGGGATATGTGAGTTGTGAACACTTACCCCGAAAACAATCTTTGAAAAAACACTTGTCTTTACCATTAGCACATCAAGCGTTCTTCTAAGTCAGATCGTAGAAACTTTTTTGAACTGGAGTTTAAAATCTATATACAAGCATATCCGAAGCTCTTTGAATGCCAAAGCCTCTGTTATACAGCATACAAAGGAAATTATTTCACTTTTCTTCACAATTTTACGTTCCAGGAAGATGCCTGTAGTAACCAGACACTTCTTGTAGGTCGATTTTCATGACTGCATTTTCATTTCATTCCTATTGTCTCTCCTGTGATCACTTTGCATCCTGCCCGGTTGCACAGGAAAAATCAGACATCAGTATTTCCAGATAATCAAAGCACTGATCCTTTATATAATTTTTATAAACTTCTCAAGTTCCTTGACTTAAATACTGAATTTTTTCTTTTAAAGTTAGAAAAATTATTGTTGTTCTGTGCATGCGTGTGTGTGTGTTTGTGTGTGCGTATTTTTAATTCTCAACAGCTAGATCAACTATCCAAGAAAAATGTCTTCTATTAGTCTCCTGAATGGACTTGTATTGATAAAGGATATTTTGAACTATATAACTAATCACTGTTAAAAATAAACGCTGGAAACATCAGCAGGCATAGCTGGTCTTAGCAGCTGTCCCCCTGATCCAAGCTAAAGTGTTTTGACTGTACTAGGTTCTTTCCTCAGCAAGGACCAAGCACTGCTCTCCGGAACTGCTGGACTATCAAAGACYAAAAGGAATCGTGGAACACATACATTCTGAACTCTTCCAAAAACCCAATGCTAGGTCTGATCCAGCTGAAAAGCTGCCTCACTTGAAAGGCAACTTTAAAATGAGTTATCTGCAATTGCTGCTGACTCTATCAGTTTTTGATGGGCTGTATCTGACTAGCAAATCTAGGGAAATGTGGTCCAGGTAGTAACAGAGACTGTACAATAAAAAGTCCCTGGAGTCTCCCAACAGCTTCACTGCTTTTTGTTACAACATCCATTGTATTGAAACACACCTCTTCCAAAAACAGCCTGGGGAAACTAGAAAACTTTGCTGGAACCTTTATCAAYGAGAATAAAAAGTTTAGGAGGAAAAATGTGGAAGTAACTTTCCATGTAATACATTCCTTTTATGCATCTTCTGAAAATATAGTATTTCTCAGACGTGCTCTGATCAAATGCACRGGAAGACCACTGCTTGCCAAAAAGCTTCTGGCTTTCTGAGCACGCACGGAAGGGTTCTGCTGTGCATGCAAAGCACGCTCTCAGCAAGTGGCCTGGTGACTTGGAAAATAGCTGGAAAACGTAGAGGTAAAGACCAGGCTTCTGTTGCTGCCAGAACAGTTTTATTTGGCTCGGGGTTTTCCTGAGATCTCCCCAAGATGGTATGACCATCAAAAGCAGGCCAGAGGCGACACAGGCTCAGAAAGGCTAGCAACTCTGTGTTGCATGTTCAGACTGCGTGTCCTAAGGTATATTGCCTGTGTATTCTAGTGGTGTCTGCCAAATATCCAGATTAACAACAAAAAAAAAGCAAATTCCCTCTGTTGTTGGGTCACATAACTTAATGAGTAACATTACAGAGAAGGAATGTGTATTTTGCATGAGTACAGGCTCAGAAAGCAAATGCCAGCATCTCAGTTGTGCAGACTGTAGTCTTCTGCATCCCACTGCCTTGTTTAAGGCATCCAAGGCTCYCTGTGCGGTCAATGAAAAAAGAGAGAGGAAGTCTGCAGAGGGATTCAGACTGTATGCACGTAGACTGAATTCTTCTCTCAAATGTTACTGTTTTCTTCTCAGTAGCTGAAAGATTAATTTAGAATAATTACAAAGCAGTCTTCCAAACTCAGAGAAAGGTCTTTAAAACARTAAAATTCTGATTCTCCTCTCATCTCAAACTTTATGAAATGGTYTGCTACAGAGAAAAGTTAAATCATGCTAGAAGATTTTCTGAAAAATCTAATACTTAGTCAATAGAGATCACAATAGAAAACCACAAAACATCCTTGAGACTAAAAATTTTTTTAAATTCTTGTTCTGCTGAATAATATCACTTACTTAATTTTTAAGTACCAATATATGACCTAATTATCAAAAACATAATCTCCTTTGAAATTCAAACCAGTAATGTTTAAATAAAATAGAAGTGAATCAAATTTCTACACTGTATTTCGTTACTGCAATAATTCTAAATTATGTCACTTAAACACAGCACCTGTCAGCAGTAGTCCAAAAATATGAAGACGCAATTCCTTACAGATATTCCCTAAATGTGCATGCAACTCTCTTTTTAGAGTTTTCAGTTGCAGATTTGTGCAGGAGTCATGGCACAGGATAACTTTTAGGAGCATTTAGATTATCCTACAGTCTTTTGGGCTTCTAYGCCAAGCAAAATTTGCTCAATTGCAAAAAGAAAATTACAAAAATTTTCTAATTACAAAAAAGAAAAAAATCATTAAAAATACTTACAACGGAAGCTAAAAAGGTATAGGAGTGAACCATCTGAAYCATCATATCTTATAGTATTTATGGTTTGTTTGAATGGTTAAGAAAGCAGCAATAAATTGCAAAAAGAGTATTTAAAGCCACAAAAACAACACATCAACCCACCACACAGCATTCCTGTGCAAAGCAAATTGGCCTTTTCTCATCTTTGTTTACAACCAGCTCTTCATAGACTAAACTSCAGTAAGTTGTGGAGTTTCTGATGTCCTCTTTCTATATACAAACAGTGCATTTGCTATAAACACAATGAGGGAGGTAGGAAATAGAACCCCGCAATAGGACCTTGAAGAAGTGACCCCTCACATGAAGAACTGTTTGATAAAGAAAATCAATGGGGGTGATAAAAGGTAAGACAAGTTTAAAACACTAACGATGTAAGCATGAAAATATCAGCTTACTCTCTCTGATTTCTGCAGTAAGGAAGCCTACAAAGATTTTGTTTTCTACCAGAAACAGAAGCTCATTTAGAAGTGAGTTCTGTAAAAACTATTTTCYGTTTGCATGTGTAATTGATAAGTGCCCTGCACTACTAAGCAGAGTCATTTCGATTTCGACATAGTTTTCCATGTTTGCAAAGCTTCCAGACTATTTCCTATGAACTAGAAAAGCTGTTTTATATGCCATAACTTTCTATTATACAGTTTTTGTAAGAGTTGAATACACATTAACATGACTTTCTAAAAAATATTAATATGCAAAAACACTAGGAATGCTATTTAAATTTACTTCTGCAGACTCCATGCAAATAAAAGAAACTGTTAAATACCAGTCATGAACTATCTAGTGCTTCTTAGGCCAATTTAAGAGGATACATCTGTCAGATCTGCACATATTTTGGCACTTGTAATTTCAGGTTTAGGAGTTAGGTGGTCATTTCAAGCCATACTCAAATTATAAGCTTTAAATAAAAACACTATTATTCATATCTTGCTGAGTAATAGAAATTTCACCAGTGCTACTTACAAACAAATAACAGTCACTCCAGCAACAAGAGTACTTAATTCAAAAGGACATCTGTTTCCTTAGATGAAAATCTGAGTTAGAAATAGTAACAGAACTTGATAGAGAGAAGAAGGTTTCTAACATAGCGTAACTTCATTGATTACTTACTTGTGACAGCAAAAGACCRTTTTAATTAGGAAAGAGACTAGAAAAAAAAAGGAGTCATTGCTAGTCTACACTTTTCTCTAAAAGCTTTGCGCGCTTTGCATACTACTGAAAGAAATTCCATTAAAAGCCACCATAAGATCTACTTTGCTGCTAAGCAGAACTGCCGCATTACTGAATCGTTCCCTGGCCCCTGGAAACACCCCCTAGAGACAGTAGATCAGAAARCTCATCAGGAAAGGTGGACAGACACTGGACTGCACTTCTCATAAAGATGGTAGAAAGCAAAGGCTACTGCCCTCTCCTATTGTGATAAACCAGGAGTAATCCAAAGGAATGAATAGGATTTCATATACCAGAAAAGAATTTAAGCATGAAACTCCATGATAGAGTACTGAAATGTTCTTATTTGTGGCAATGTTGGCAATACATCTATGTYGCAAGATGAGAACATTCTTATTCTAATTAAATTCTACATGTAGACAAATGTTGCATGATTTCTCATTCAAGCTTTTACTGTTATGATTTTTCAGTTATTTAATGTTTATTTTTATCAATATACCTGCTTTCATATGTAGGAATTTTGATGATACAGAAATCAAACAATTAGTAGTGTACTGATGTACAGCTGGTGYAAATCATTTTAATTCCCAGAAGTACTAAGGATTTTGCCATCTAATTATATTTTCTTTTTACTGTGGATTCCAAATAAATGGAATTTGGGGAAAGAAGAAAGCATAATGATAGTATGCTAACAAAAACAAAACAAAACAAACAACCAAAAAAAGCATCCTACTTATGAATCATAAAATCACAGAATCAGTAAGTTTGGAAGAGACCTCTAGAGATCATCTAGTCCAAGCAGGGTCAYCTAGAGCATGTTAGACAGGGTTGCATCCAGGCAGGCCTTGAAGATCTCCAGACAAGRAGACTCCAYAACCTCTCTGGGCAACCTGTGCCAGTGCTCCGTCACTCTCACAGGGAAGAAATTCCCCCTCACGCTCAGACGGAACTTCCTGTGCTTCAGTTTTTGCCCATTTTCTCTTGTCCTGTCACATGAATGAATGACATCTTCATTACTATATCATGTCAAGAAAAATGAATAAGAGGGACTTAAATAATAACTTCCAATGCACTGTAGATATAAAAAGGMAAAAAAATCTTGATTTGATTTTTTCATTATTTTTTCAAACTTTTATACAATTTGTATGTAGAAAGCCAGGTTTTTATCTATTTTGCAATGCATAAGTAAGACTACTAGAATGTTTGCCTTTTTTTGATAGACACACTCATTATTATGATGCAACGTAATGTAAGTCACACATTAAAAATGGTATCAGTCTAACAGAACCCGAGTTGTTCTAATGGACTATGAGAAGAGCAGAGCAAAAGTCTAAGTTATACAGTTTAGACTGACTTATTATGACCTCTTCAGTCCAASAGTTATAATCTTTCTTATTTCCCTTTTCTTCATTTCATCCCATTTTCATGGGTGCCCAAAACTCTGCCTCTAACAGTGAAAGAACCAGAGCTTGGCCAGAGAATGTAATGAAACTTCAAGGGTCTTTTATTCTTTTTCATCTTTTCAAGATAGCCTTGTGTTTTGTTGTCTCTTCTTTGATAAATTCACACTTTATAACTTCAAGGAGTACAATGTTTTACAGCAAACCTACATAAATAGCTGTTCATTTCTTTACTTAATATTACATTTTTTATAAATGCAGTATGGCACACAGATCTGTAAATGTTGCAGTTAACATAAATAATATATAAGAAATAGCAGCTCCTCTATTGTTTTTATAAAGATTTTTCCTTTCTTTTTTTTTAACTGAAGTTAAAAAAAAAAAAAAAAAAAATTCAATTGATACCCTCCCTTATATTTTGGTTGATACAATATAAAATAAATGTCATGTTTCAGTATTTGTGATTACTCTTTGTCCATAGATTCCCTCTACAAAAATGATACTTTAGAGAAGTGAACTTAAAAGCTACCTTGCACCTTTACTAACAGTGAGAAAATGGGGTGGGAAGCTAAAAAGAAAAGAAAAAAAAAAAGGAAAGATGGTCCTCAGAGGAAGCACGAACCCAAAACAACAATAAAGCCATTGGAAATAGCCATTTATATTATGTAAAAGGGTGTGTATGGAAATTATTTCTAATTTCAGAATTGTTGTGCCTTCTATTTCTATAATGAAATTGATTACATGTTTATCCCAGAAATTCCTTCTCTGAAGCAAATATTTCACAAATCGCTGTAGTCATCTAGTTTCAGGTTTTTGATCCAACATGCACAAATAGAAACACATTTTCTGGTAAACAAATATGTAACATGGCATATCTTTGGAAAATCAGATTCTGAACCACTGGAACTCACTGACTAAGCAACTAAAACAAGTTTCTTGGATTCTAAATCAACTTCTGTCTTCAATAGCTTCTTCTGCAGGTACTGAAGGAATACTTTCTTAGTCTCATTTTATTCAACGTAATTCAATTTTATATGATTTGTTTAACTTAATTCAATGTATAACTCTTTCAACACAAAGTAACCCATGGGTTACATAAAGGAAGAAAGTTAGTTTTCTCTGCTATAGTATATGAATAAAATCAAGATATTAGCAGAATTGTCTATAAACTTTGATAGGGATAGTAACCAGAAATGACCTCTTCAGTTTACCAACTACAGATATGGCTGGAGAGCCGGGCAGAGAGGAACCTCATGAGGGCAAGTGCAGAGTCCTGCACCTAGGGAAAAACAACCCCTGTGCACCAGTACAAGCTGGGGGCTGACCTTCTGGAGAGCAGCTCTGCAGAGAAGGACCTGGGAGTGCTGGTGGATGACAGGTTGACCATAAGCCAATGTGCCCTTGTGGTCAAGAAGGCCCATGGTCTCCTGGGGTGCATGAGGAAGTGTTGCCAGCAGGTGGAGGGAGGTGATCCTGCCCCTCTTCTCAGCCCTGGGGAGGCCTCATCTCAAGTACTGTGTCCCGTTCTGGGCTCCCCAGGACAAGASASACATGGAGCTACTGGAGAGAGTCCAGCGTAGGGCTACAAAGATGATCAGAGGGCTGGAGCACCTGCCCTGTGAGGAACGGCTGCGAGAGCTGGGCCTSTTCAGCCTGGGGAAGAGAAGACTGAGGGGGGATCTKATCAATGTGTACAAGTACCTGAAGGGAGGGTGTCAAGGGGACGGGGACATTTCATTTGTYCCATGTGACAGGACAAGAGGCAATGGGCAGAAATTGAAGCACAGGAAGTTCYGCCTGAGCGTGAGGGGGAATTTCTTCCCTGTGMGAGTGACRGAGCAMTGGCMCAGGTTGCCCAGAGAGGCTGTGGAGTCTCCTTSTCTGGAGATCTTCAAGGCCCGCCTGGATGCAACCCTGTCTAACACGCTCTAGGTGACCCTGCTGAGCAGGGAGGTTGGACTAGATGATCTCCAGAGGTCCCTTCCAACCTTACCGATTCTATGATTCTATGATTTTATGATAKGTGTGTGTAGATAGATAGATAAACAGATAGATAGGTAACATTTCAATTAGTTTTAAATACAAAACATATTTTAATAAATTTGTATTCTTATATATGTAGTATATTTAAGATTTTTTTCCAGTAGCAAGTGATATTTAGCTAATAAACTATCATAAAAGGCATAGTTTACTCATTTTTATACATCAAATCTAAATGTCACAGCACAAATGACAGGAAAAAGTGACAGGAAGTGAGCAAGAGATGTATTAACTTACATTCTTAACATCTTATAATAAAATAGAAGAATATCAGTCAAATGTCTTCATAGATTCATGCTGAACTACAYTGTGGCATAAATAATTATGATTAATAAAATATTTGATATAAAAATAACGATACTTAACAAAATAACAGTATTCATAAGCAAATTATGATTATATTGTTTCATGCCAGTGAAAYTTTATTTAGAATAAGATCTAAAACAACTACTTGTATGTCTTTTCCCATCCTGTTGGTTCATTATGGGACAAATTAATTCTGTCTATTGTATATTTTGATCAGGAGACAAATAAAAGACAATGTCCCTGTCTTCAGGGGATGTTATAGTCAAGAGATTGTAAYAATCATTTGGTTCTCATGTGAGGAAAGCTGGAGCACAGCAGAAATACGCTTTTGAAATTAGAAAAGTTAAGCTTAGTGAAAATCCACAGAAATAAGAACAGTGTCAAGGTCCAAGTTAAGGAACACATTAAGATACGGATTTGGAAAAGGGTTACTGAGTACAGTATATGTGATTATTTTGGGTGACAATGAGCATTCACTAAAATCTCCATATGTTTTGTTTGTAAGATTTCAGTAGTATTTCTGTATATTTTTCCTTCTAACAGGATAGAAATAATCTGTTAACATGTTTAAATGATGGATTTCTCCTCAGATAAAATTCAATCATTTAACCTTATGTACTCCTGCAATATGTCTTCATGTACAGGCAAGAAGAGATAAGTGATCCATTTAAAATAAAAAGAATACCAACTAATGCCATCTGCAGTTATGAAAAATATTATTTTTAATTTTATTTTCTATTATAGATATAATTGAGACTATTTCAGTTTATTTTAATTATAAATTATATTGTAGGAGAGTATTATGTATTTTTTTCATTATTCATTTTATCTTATAACAATTATAAAGAAAAGCAATATGTGATATGGAACATATGTGCTATTCCTAAGAATAGAAATGTAATATTTAAATTTATACAGAGTTTCTTTGCCTTCAAGACTGTGTAAGATCAGTGTAAAAGCTATGAAATCAGACCAGTCTTTTGATGAAGAACGAAATTTCTGTTCTGTAAGTCAYTTTTGTCAATAACTTGATAATAGCAGCCCATTTTTCACCATACATTTAAGTGTTTTAAAATAATCTTACTATTCCATTTCTGAAACCCTTTCCCTCAATTTCTAAATATTACCACTGAGAGAAATAGCTATCTACTTAGGGGCAAATCCAGCACAAAGTAGCTGTAGATATTTTGGACTATACAAGCCCAGAAAGGTTACAGATTCTGGCTTTGAGTCATGCTGTGTTGGTAGCTAATCACGCCAACCACAGAATATTCACAGAACTCATGAAAAGTGAACTGTAGAGCCGACCAAGACCTTCAGACATGCTACTCATCTCATATATTGCACAAGACATGATTTAATACATAGTTAAATTTTAGAACTCATTGCTTCAGTTTGCTGTAGAAGCCAGAGGCGCAAGTGCCTCTATAAAGTAATTAGGGAAATTCCTTGAGTATGCGTTGATTGAGGGCTATCAAGAAAACATACACCTCCAGCTCCTAGCTCAGGACCTATTCTGCATATTTCTGGGAGCTGAGGAGGGATAATGTAGAAATTGCCTTATTTTATCCTTTCTGTTGTTAAGAGAGAGCTGCCACCAGATTCAGAATATTGCAGAATAAAAAATATCCTGCAATTGAGCCACTGCAACTCTTCTTGTGTCCTTAAAAAACTTAGTTCTTGAAAATTTGTACGTTATGCTATGAGGTAAAAATACGGTAGGCATAAAAGAACTAGATTTACTCTGATGTAATTGAATTTCAAAAAGTAAAACTAACAGGGGGTAATCTGCCACATTCCATCAGCCAGAGAAGAAAAAATTCCTTTCCTGCTTGTTAGCAAACTGATCCTGTACAATCATATGCATCTTATGAAATAATCATATATAATAAATATGAGCCTTTGCTCTTGGAAAGAAGGCAGTAGAAAACCTGATTTCATAATTACCAGAGGCAAAATAATGTCCTTCTGAAGAGGAAGTAGTGTCCAGTGCTGGATGAACTCCCTGTTCTGCAGCTGATAAATTTTGACAGGAATGAAGTCCTTAGGAGAAACCTTGCCAAGTGGATACAATTTACAAATCCTCGCAGGTCGAGTTCAAAACACTTTTTTTTTTTCCTAGAATTCCTTGTTTCACTTATGATCTTTATGCCAATACACATTATCAAGTGAAAAAGGAGATATTGTAAAAATTAGATCATTTTCCTACTGTAAAATATATTATGGCACAATGTGACTAGTGTCTTGTGTCATTCATTACTGAGTTGTCACTATTGTTGTAGGCAGAAAAATATTGACAGCTATGAATAATATATTTGATTTCTTTGATATATAATTTTAAATTGTAACCAGAAATATGGAWCTGACTTTCCTCCAACCACAGAATATGTAGAAGTTTCTCTGTATAATTTTAAAGCTTTTATCTAGAATTATCATAAACAAAAACAAACAAAAACAACAAYAAAAAATGTCACTATTCCTAGRGAGGTGGCACATAYTCMTTTACCATACAATTTAAATGTGTGCATTCAAAYGTAGCCTTCAACCTGTGTGCAATCTTTAGCCTCTAAATTGGGCTAGCRTTTCTCCTTTTCAGAAATTTAACCTTTATGAAAAGTATTAAAATACAYTCGTCTGCATATAATAATAAGAAAAAACATGAATTAGAGAACAAAACCATTCAAAGGATCTGTAATGAAATTTGGAGTATTTCCAGTTAGAGTTCTGGCCCACGGTGGTCGTAACTAAAATGTGTTATTATCTGCTAACTCTTTATCAGCCTACACTAAATGAATCACTGGTCTCAATCAATATCTAGTTTACAAAAACCACACTCACATTTGGTATCCATCAATATCCCTGTTTACAGTTTCAGAAAGGAGACTGAGGAATAAGCTAACTTGGGGTTGGAACTGAACCCTAATTCCTTTAGATAAGCTGTCAAATTGGGCTCCACAGACTGACAGAAAGACTGCGGGGCCTCAGCAACTGTAACAGGAAGAAAACTGAGAAAACAGAGTCTGTCAAAAATTGAACATATGTTTTCATTTCTCACTTCCAAGTACTAACAGCAAGAATAAAAGTGTCTGATTTTGTAGCCTGAATACAATATACACGCATGCCACCCTTTCAGAAYGTATTTCCCAGAATTATCACATTCTCCAAGTAATGGTATGCCAGGGAGTGGTCTCAGCTATAGCAATTTAATAACCAGGTTGTAGAAATTATGCAGCCTCCTCAGGCAATCTATTCCAGGATTTCTCTGGCCTTCCTGTTTGAATTCTTTCTTGTAATATCTAACCCAAATCTTCCTTCCTGTAATTTAAACCCATTATTTTTCTTCTTACCTGCCATGAATATGTAAACATGTTATCCTTTCCTTTCTGCAAGATCCTTTTACCCAACGTACTGTTGATGTTCAGCTTGAGTTCCACTATATCCTGCAGATGCTTTTTTAAAACCACCTGTCTTGTGTCTATTCATACCTGAATGCAGATACTTTTACTCATGTTGATGAACTACATTCGTCTTAAAAAAAAAAAAAAAAAAAAAAANATGTTCAGCTTGAGTTCCACTATATCCTGCAGATGCTTTTTTAAAACCACCTGTCTTGTGTCTATTCATACCTGAATGCAGATACTTTCACTCATGTTGATGAACTACGTTCTTCTTAAAAAAAAAAAAAAAAAAAAAAGTATTTTCTCAGCTTTTAATTCCCTTTTGGAATGCTAATAAGGCTCTTTGGTCTGCTTTCAATGTCTATTAGCTCCATAGAGCTTTCTGATTTATTTAGATATCCACTATTCCATTATCACTGAGAGGTAGCTAAAATAGAACTTAGACGATGCAACACTATATATCCACCTTGACAATGAGACGTTGACAGCTACTTTGACATTCACCAGGTTTGTACCACCTTATGGTAATACGTTTTCCTAACCTACTCAGGAGTACATTATGTTAAACCATGTCAGTAATCTTATTCTAGTCAAGATGTACAACATTCTCTGTTTCTCTTGTATTTACAGAGAATCTGTTATAGAAGAAATGAATTTGRTTTGTGATTATTTTTCTTGATAATCCATCCTGAATTTCCACCATATTTTATTGTACTACTTAAAAAATTTTATTATTTGCTTTGATATTTTATGASGAAATAGATTTTTTTYYTTTTTTWAAAAAAAAGTYAGACATAAAGTTTTCTCTTTTCCAGCTAGAATGTTATTTCTGTTTTGAAATACTTGCCGTAATTGGATTCTCATTATTCAATTCTAAGAAAACGATTTGAACCTCTGATTCTGGGTTGTAGATGATTAATACAGAGGCAAATCCTTCAAATATCCTTTGTGAATTGCTAGCATATGTTCTTCCATCTCTTTGATTTTGGGATAAATTATATCACAATTCTGATGAAGGAAAGGCCTAATAAAATTAGATAACACCCTGCATACAGAAGCCCTAGCTGACCTCACAGTAACTTGTTCATTCAACCACATCTTTACAACATTAATATGTAGAGAATACGTTATTAAATATATAGAGGTATGAATTCAAATCAGATTTGTGTTGATTGCTACTATTAGAAAATGAAAACATTATCTCTCTGCAAAGCTTAAAATTTAAAGGATCACTGTCAAAGTGGTTTTGGGAAACAGCACAACCTCCCTGCATCCAAGCCAGAATTCAAATTTGAACAAGCTTAAACAAGGAAGTTTAAGTTTAAGTTTAAGACAACTTGGTCCTTCTTCTTTATCTAAGCCATCAAATCAAGAAAATGGGGAAACAAAGTAAAAGTTCTTTAGAAAACTAAGAGCAAATTAACATTCTTAATTCAAAACAATTACAAGATAATTACAAGAGCCACCATTAAGACATTGCACTGACATTTTACAAGAAAAAAATGTACAAGTACTGCAAAGAAAAGGTTAGCACGAACAATGCCAAATATGTACTACAATAGAATACAAACATTTGCCTAAGGAGTGGGGAAGCAATGTGTATGCTGCATGAAATCAAACTTATAGACAGTCTCTGTTGAAAAAAGGGAGAAAGAAAGCCTTTTCCTGAATTATGTGTTGACAACAGTAGAGTTCCACAAACAATTTATTTGAAATTTGAAACTATTTGATCTTGGTGTATGCCCTTTAGTGTTCAACTAAATGGGTACACTTTTGCAAAGCAGTAAATAATATCAAAAAGATAGCATGTGAATACTTCAGAAGTCCTCTCTGTATTGTTTGCAATAGATCATGTGCTGTTTAGCAAATTTCTGCCAGTTACTTCAACACTTAGCCAAAACAAGGTGGGGGTGAAGAGAGGGATCAGGAGAGGGGAAGCAAGATAGAGAGAGACAAAGAGAGAGAGAGGGGGGGGGAAAGTGAGAGAAACTTTTACATTGATTGGAAGCTAGAATGACATGCCGGTGCCAGTTCAAGTCTCTACAAACAGCTGGAGGATATTTACATTGTAAAATCATGTTCATTCTAAATGAACAGTATGAAAACATCAGCAGAGAGAGCTTGCTGGTRCAGCCATGTACCGCCAAAGAATTTCCACACAATTAAGCCGTGAAAATCACAAACATTTGTAACTAGGCCTGTTGCTAAAGTTTTTCATTTTTTTTCTTCTTCTTCTTCAAATGGATTGGAGAGTGTGAGTCATTTTAGGAATTATTTTTAGAGCACACTCTTAAAAAAATATGTGCCATTTGCATAAAATCACTGGATATTTTGGACTATGATATGGGTTGTTACAGAAATCTGTTACCAACTTTCCAGTCATTAACATTTTAATAATGTTAAATGTTATACTGGTCTCTGTGGCTGCACAGTGAAATTATACAAATAGTGGATTTGTATATGGAACCATATTTTATAACATAAAAAAAATTGTGTTACATTTCTGGACACAGCTTATTTGAAGAGATTATTAAGAGTCTACTTTCAAAATTTGCTTGGACCTGAGATACCAGAACCACCTCAGTCACCACTAAATACTAATCCTAGTAATCCTTCATCCATTTCCTTTCCACAGCACAGCGGAAAGTTCCTTCTGGGACACCTGGTGTAAGTACAGCTATCTCATAGCCATGTGCATGCCTTTTTTCCACCATACTCTGTAGTCTGACTGTCACTCAGGTACTAAATCTTTTATTTTCTTTTTCATTTTTTTCCCCCAGAAGKTATTCTCATGCTACTAAAAAATTAAAGCTTCTAACCAGGAATAATCATATACAACAAAAAGTTCTTCATAGACCTTCTCCCAGTTGAATAAGAACACCAAGTCCTAAAAACTTATTCCTTGTTATATTCATTTGAAAACCAGTTAGCCAATGATGATCATTGCAAAACTCAACATATTATAAAATTCAAGGACTGAATTCAGATTGATGTTCAGATACCTACTGTAAAGTGTGGGGTTTGGTCTTAACCCTTAAATTCGTGGCTATCCTCTTTCTTATTTTCTTAATTTATCTCCTCTACTCCTCTCTTTCGCTTTCCATCCCCCTTGCCGTTTCTCAGTCTGTTGCTACCTCTTGCACTGATCACTAATGAGAGTATGCATGAAGATACACACCCGTCTGTATACAAATTTATTTAGAAACATTATGAAAAAACACGAAGACAAATTTTCGTTGTTCATTTACTTTCCTCTAACCTTGAAATAGGTTGCTTATGTGTATCATGATTAAACTGAGCCAATGAGCTTTCTTTAAAATGTCACCCAAAAGTTCTTAGAGGCAATCACAACAGTCTGGATGCATTGGAAATAACAATATTGGTCTAGATCTAGTATAACTACCTGACATCCGTGAGATCATTATGATCACTCCTAGTGGAACAAACACTGAAGTCAACAAATGGAGGTTGGGCTCCCAAGAGCACTTACGTTAAACTTCTGCCTCTGTTGCTTGCCCTTATAAAGAGCCAATAAGAAACACCTAGCACTTTCACTAGCTCTGGATGTTGTTTGTTTGTTTCTCTTTTTAATTTTTTTTTCTTTTTTTCTTTCTTTTTTCATAAAGACGATATAAGCAATTTTTAGAGCACCTGCCAAGAAACTGAAGAACATTCAGTTAAGGTGCTCTGAAACCTAAGATCTTGGAAATATCACCCATTCCCTTAAAAGCTTTTGGTGGATTTGCCTTATGATAGTATTCTAAGCATAGCTATAGAACATCTGTCAAGCCACTTGGTGGCCAAGCACATCTAAGAAATCTAAGACTTTTTTTTTTCTTTTCCTATTTCTAAACAGTGACAGGAAGCTCGCTCCAACTTCCACTTACGTCATCATCCATTTATTCAATTTTTATTGAAGAAGAATTTTCCTGCTTTCTTGTTGCCTTTCATATGCAGTGGATCCTGTCCTTAACAACTTTAAAAACAGCTCATAGTTTCTCTTCAAGCATTTAAATCTGTCTTCAGCCTTGATGTCTAAAAAATACATGAACTAACTAAACTTCTGACTGTTTAYCTTCTGACACTTTTTACCATATGTACAAGTACTATTAGCAGCTCTCTTGTGTTTCCTAACTGGCTTCTTGTTTTATATCTTTACTCTGTACAGCATTTAGTGCATACATACCATAGTCAATGGTTTCAAATAATTGCTTACAAAAAACAACGAAGCACATGAAAATGCAGTTGCAAAAAATATCAAGCTTTTACATAATTAGAATCCAAGCACGCAATGAAAAAACAGGAATGCAGCTTCATTTTGGACAGGAATTGTGAACAAATAATGGAAATAGATTTAAAAATTTACTTTATAATAGCATTGGTTTTAATCTTGTATTATTATCAACTTTTGTGTTCATTGTTGTAGACATATTTTCTTGCATTCAAGTATTCTCTTTTTTCTTTTTTTCATTATCTTTTCCTTCCTCTTTTTAGCATATTCTTTTCATTTTCCCAATTTTCCCTTTATATATACATATTTCTATTCACTGAGGTTGACAGGCACTTTAAAAAGCCTGTAATTCTACCTTTATATAATTGTATGAGCAACTGAATTTTCTAATTTTTAAACACATTGCAGGTGATGTGGTCTTCATGTACTTTTCCTGAAACATTACCTCAGAAGTTATGGTCTTCTACTGATATCTAAGTGAACACAGACAATTTAAACATAAATAGTAAATAAATAAATAAAAATAAAAAGAATTCCATCTGTTTCGTACAAGGGACAAGACATTCATGTACAGATCACTATAATTTATTAGTCTTATTTAGGTAAGAGATACTTGAAAGATTTTAAAACATTCTGTAAACAAAGCATAAGTAAAAATGAGATTCAAATGAGATTTGTAGTGTTTATATTATGTAGCGTACTGCCTAATGCAATCTAGGCATATAGACAATTCTTTCATTCTTATTCCTCCTCTGAGATTACAGGACTAAACCACCAAGACTTTCACAAATAAGTTTGCTGAATGAAATATATACAGTTCTTATTCTTATGTAAACAAACAGGCTATGACTTGAAGCCACACAACAGCCTTAATTGTACAAAGCATGTATTGCTAAAATCAATCTGAGCCATAACTGTGGTAAGCAACTATCTCAGTCTTGAGCAATCTGTCAGTAAACTAATAAATTACATCAATGTGGAGACAGGAAGAACTCCTCTTTTTATGGGCATCTGTTCAGCACCCGGGAATAGCTGGGTTCCAACTTTGTCAGCCCTGATCAAATCGGTAAATCCTTTTATGCTTAAAAGTTTCTCTAAGTTCTTCAAGCTTCTTAAATCTTTCAAGAAGTGGGTAAGATGCACAGGATTTTTCATTTGTCTTTCTCTTCATGACAGTTTGAAAACATGCAAACATGTAAGTTATGAGAATTTCAGTTCATATCTTAGTCCTGAAATCCCTGCTTAAGAGAGCAAAGATGTGTTCAATCCTGGCTACCATGACCACAGACATATTATGACAGGAAAGCATCTGACTTGAAAACCTCCAGGATTTTGCTCTTTAACATCATTGGCACATCTTAGGTAAGTGGTCTTAGRACAGAGGTCTTAAGGAACTACGTTCCTCTAAGCATTGAGTTGYCTCACCGACTTTAGTAAAACTACACATACATTTAAGGTTATGTCTTCTTCATAGAGGCCGTCAATACACCAATATACTCTTGCTGTACATATTCCAATTGATTTCTCAGGATTAAATACTGATTCTCATAGCAGTCTGGGATGTGATCTGATTCACCATTTTAATATTTGCAGAGGGCTAAGAGTTAAAAATATCTGAGTTACTCATCTGAATGATCTCACTGGCTTTAACTTTACATTTAAAATAGTTATATGGAACTGGTTAAGTAATAAACGGAAGAAATTTCTACTATCCTACCACTACAGACAGAAAACACTGACATTGATAAGCCTTTATACATAATTAAACTCTAAAAAAACCTTTTTTTGCTTAAATTTACAGTAACATTCTTCTTCTTTCTCATTTAGAAAAAAATATATTTTTGGTAAAAAATATCAATGGAAAGAAGGATTACACATCCTAACTCTTCAATTCAAAAAGATKTTTGCTTTTTTTGCAGTATATACTGAATTTGATTGTCTTCTACTTCTGGTTAGACCTATAGTTGATCTTCATATTGTAGATCCCTCATGATAAACTGTTTCTTATAAATTACTCTTTATATAAATATAAACAAATTGTATTAATTTATTATAATAAATTCCCATGTGTTGTCTTATAGATCGTGATGGATTTGTGAACTTTGAAAGGCTAGCTTGCACAAAGTTTTGTTTATGCAAAGTAGTCAAATGATTCTATGAGCGAGCCCATATGAACCTGTCTATCTATAGCTAGAAAAAATGTGGATATGCATTTATAAATAACGTAGCTTATAATAAAAGACATAACTATCATATACTAATTTAAAATATACTGTTTTTCGAAATAGTGTTTAGTGAATTTTAGTGTACACATAAGATATTAATCTATTTGTCAAAAAAAACAAATTATTTACTTGATAGATAGATCCTCAAATTCCTAAAAATCTACTGAGACATTCATAGACAAGTTAGCCTAGAAAAGAGGAAAATAATTTGTTCTTTTTTCAAAGTAATCCTCACCTTTGTTCTTCAAATAAGATTTGCGGCTGAGTTACCCAAAATTTTGTAATAGAGCAAACTGTAGAAGCTTGTTATTAGGGGAAGAAAAGAAAGAGAGAAAGAGAGAGAGAAAGAGAGAAGGAGAGAAGGAGAGAAGGAGAGAAAGAAAGAGAGAAAAGATTTTTTTATTGAATTCAGAACGTTTTAATCCAGAATTTAATCTGGATGGGTAACACTAGTCAAGTTCCTACCTCAGTGAGATACTTAAAGGATGGGACTGGACTTAAAGGAAGGGATGCCTTCAAGTTCATGCACAGATTTCCAGAAGTCAAGCAGGAAAACTCGAAGTGAACATATGCTTCTCTAAGCAAGGCATATCTGCATGCTGCCCGGGTAGGAAGGACTGCCAGTCCATACAACTGCATTACAGGGCCAAAATCACATGTTGAACAAGGAGTCCAAATCACCACAGCAGTTTACAGGACACCTAGCCTTTCCTACCATCCACCTTCTCCTAGTAAACCCACACCTGGCTAGCTGGTCTATACAGAAAACAAGTTTCGGGAACAAATCTCCCAGAAATAAAACAACAAGACATTACCATCCCACTTGATAAAAGGGGGGGGGGGGGAAGTAGTATTTCTAAGTCATTTACTCCTCCCAAATCCCTGTAATCTTCCTGGATTATGTTTCATTTTTTAATCCCTAATCCTGCCAATACACTGGCTACTTCAGGCCTTTACATCTGCACCTAGGGTTGCATCAGAAGGCTTGGAGAGGGTAAGCACAGAAGCAAGAATTAGCATCTTGATTTACAAAAACGCTCACTGTATCTTTCTATACACTCTGTAAAATCATTAGTATTTTCAGCAGCCTAAGATAACCTCCAGGTGATATTTTGAATGCCACAATAATGACTATTTATGTTGTGTGAACTGAATCAAGAAATGTGATGAAGCGGTTCTACATTTAAGCTCAGAATATAAACATGTCCATATTAAGGCCTCATAAACCTATTAAAAACCTCAATGAAATAGACAATCGACTTCAGCAAGGAGCAATAATGAATAATACATGCAGTTATAACAGCAAATTCAGATATCATTTAAAAGTTATTTCTCTGGTATCTAAAGCAAGATCTTCAGCCAATTAAAGTTCAGCTTTATTTTTCATTTCAGTCAAAACATCAATATCACCATAGTTTATGTTATGAGAAAACTTAGGAATTGCAACCAATATAAGGGCCATAGCACCAACCTTTGCAGCAAAGAATAAAGGATAGTTCTTACCCTAAACAGTTTATAAATAGACAAGACAAAGAAAGGGTTAAGAGGAAAGAGAATAACATAAAAGACAAAGTTCATGAATGCTTTTCAGCTGTCATATTAGTTTCTTTCTCGTTCTCTGCCTTTTCTTTGTTGGCTGGCAATATTGGGAGGAGATGAAGAGAGGGACAAAATGGGTGGTAGAAGCAATGGAAGAGGGATAAGATAAGAAGGAGGGATATAAGGAGGGCAACTAAAGTGAGCTTGAAGTGAAACGACTGTGAGGAAGGAGGCAGAAGGGATTTAGAGCAAACAGCCAAAATAAACTATAAATAAGAATACACACATATGCAGTACTTTATATCTTCAAAGCACAGGAAAAGTATATCTGACGTGAAGTCAGACTTTTCTTCTATTTCAAAGTGTTCGTTCTTCAGAAAAGAGTTTATAACAGGAAAATGTAAGTAAACTCTTGAGAATATAGGGAGTGAGAGGAGACCCTCCAACTGTCAAGTCTTTGTACTCTGATAGTGATTTTTGTGTGTRTATGACCATCATACAATACTCAGGAGGGTTASAGCACCATAAAGATTCACTGTATTTCATTGAAAATAAATAAAAGTCCTATCAACTAGGTTTCACTTACTCAAGGGGGAAAAAGCGGTCAGTATTGTTTCGGTATTTCAAAGATTAAAATCGTGATGATTTAAGGTCGGCATGGCTTCAGGATTGCAGTTAAAATTGTGACCTATGGAACAAAGGTATATTATGCACTGTTTCAATGTCAGTGTAACCCACTGTATGCTCATGATATTCCACCTAATGCATCTCACAAAGGCTATACCAGGGATAGAGATTAGGATCAGGAAAAGTACAGCAAAGACAGCAAGGATAATCTGAAGAAAGGAATTGTTTCCACRTGAAGAAAACTTGACTATGCCACTTCAGCCTGTTCAAGAGATAACTGAGAAGAGAAAGGAAAAAGGCGCATAGAATCATGGCWGGCATGGAGAAGGTGAACAGGAAATGACTACTTCACCGTCGCCTCCCGTACAAGCACTAAGGGGGATCAAAAGAAATTAGCAGGAGACTAATTTGAGGCAAAAAAAAGAGGATATAGCCCTTCACACAGCTCACAGGTTGTGAACCACTTGGTACAGGATGTGGTAGATGTTGAACAGTCATTTAGCTTGAAAATGGCTGAGCAAATTCAGGGAATAAAAATCTATTTAAATACAAAGGCACAAAGTGGTATAGGATATAGGTCCTATGCAGGACCTATTGCTGCAGTCTGAGTAAGAAAGCTGGGGCACTCTTGCAAAAAGTTTGTTTCTATGCTATTTGCCAGTGCGCTATTAGTCAGTGAATACAGCTAAAGGGATCCTGTGTGACCTGCTCTGTTTTTCCTTGGGTTATGTTAACAAAAACTGTATCATTTCCCCATCAGACTGTGTGCAAAAGTAAGCCATATGTTAATGATCATTTATTCAGGTGGAAACACTTTGCAGCAATGAGCTAACTGAATACTATAAAAAGCTATTGGTTCCAAAGTTTTCTTCAAAGATCTTAACTTCAAGGTGTAAAGAATTTCTAAATACTGAATAAATAAAAATACATTTGCAACAGAAACATGCAAACTGACCTCTGAGGAAGTTTTCAGAATGCTTTTCTAGAAGGAGATGCAAAGGAGACCTGGTTAATAGATGAATCAACTGACCGGTGATTCTGCGATTATCATATTCAGAAGAATCTTGATTATTCCTCAGGACACCAAACCAAAAAAAAGTGGTCAACAACTTCGAGGAAATTTGGATAAGGTTATTAATTTTATCAAAAAAAGTTCCTTCATTATTATTATTTTTTTTTTAAGAAGCCTGCTTGCAAAATAGTTTTGTCTCTGTTACCTCCTGTGTGACAGTGTGCTGAAGGTACCAGAAGTCTGAATTGTTAGCATCATTGCAGGAAGCTCTAGGTAGCTCAATGGAGCATCACAGTTGTCATTAAATTATAACAGGGAAAGTATGAACAACAAAAGTGTCAGAAACACTCAAGTAACAAAGAAGTAGTGGAGTTTGTTTAAGCATTTAGAAATCTTAATAGAATAAACTTTTAATCAACACTGCAGACAAGAAAATATACATAAATAAGAACCATAGTTTGACCTCTGCATAATRAAATAAGATATTATATCCTATTATACAGTATATGCCCCATCTCACCTAATAAAAAGAGTGCAAAATAGTTAATTATGAAATCACAGAGCATGGAGTTGGAAGATATCACATGGGATTATGTTATCCATTCCCTACCTCAAAGATCACATAAATCTCTATCATTCCTGAAAGAGGTTTTATAACATGCTCCCACATATGGACATGGTGTAAGACTCTTCCTTCACAGACCCTGTGTAATGAAGCTCAGTCAGCTTTACTACTAGAAGACTTTCACTAATGTGAAACTTAGCTTCATCTAAAACTGGTTTACTTTGCTGCTATTCATAGTGGGCATGGAAAACTGTTTATTCCCATCTCCTATTTTTACCTCTTTGTAGCCTGCTGTCATTGCTCCCTTCAGTCTKCCCAACTCTAGACTAAACAATTCTAATTCCTTCAATTTTTCTTCAGAGGCCATGTTTTCTAGACCTGCAATCATTCTTGTTACTTTCTTTTGGACACAATCCAATCAGTTTGTATCTTTCTTGAAGCATGAAGCCCAAAACTAGACATACTATTGCATTCGAGGTCTAACCAAGGCCAAACAGAATTTAAGAGCTACTTCATATGTAACTTAAACAACGCATACAATGTTTATACATTTCATTATGATGTTTGCCTTGTATGTATATAATCTATGCAATAACATAACTTTGTTGACTATGTTCAGTTTATGATCTGTTATAACCCACAGATCCTTTTCAGCAGCATGTCTGTACTGTCTGCTATTCTCTATCCTGTATTTATGCTGTTAAACTTGGAAATATTTAGTAAAATGTTTCCAACTTCTAAAAGCTGATCATAACGTGCAGTAATCACTTGAGTTTCCCCTCCTTCTTGTCATTGCCTTTAAAATTTACAAAAATACTTCCACACAAATACTAATTATAAAATTATTTTTGAAATAAGTTTTCTAAAGTGGTTGAGATAATTTCTTTTTCTTGTTGGTTATGGTTTTGAAAAGAAAAAGACAAAATCTATTTAAAGACTGTATACATTAAGCTACATTATGTGACTTTTTCAAGCTTTTAAAGCKATATTGTTTTTGAGGGAATAGCTACTGATTCTAATTTTGTACATGTAACTCAAGTAGAGATATCCACTTTCCACTTACTGTAAAGATACTGACTGAGCATATCAACAAAGGCTGACTTCAGCAAAGGAGATTAATTTTCTAAGCCTCTTAGTACAGTGAGTAAAGAGAGAGAGAGAGAGAGACTTCTTTTACCTTTTAAAGCATATACAGTTAGGTTTCTATTTCAAATTACAATATGATTTCTGTTTTTGTTTTTAACTAACCAAAGATAAAATTTAGAAATAAAAATATTTAGGATTAGTCTTCTGAATACCTTTGCCAGAGCTACTTCTAGAGGGATTGCAACAATCAGTTCTTCCGTGCGATGCACTGTTAGATGACTTGAAATGGAGTTTAGGCTCTATATTTSTTTCTCATGTTGCACAGACTTCTTCAAGGTTTAGATCCCACTGATTTACATTAAGAATTTCAGCATTTCATTTTCAACACCTGGYACTTGTGTGCCAAAGACTTTCTGAAAATCTCGTTATGTAGCTATATGCATCTTTTGGTGCCCAGCATCTTTGGTTCTCAGCTCTGTGAATACTTATGGATATGGGGAATTGTCTGGTTTAAGTATTTTCACTGGAATCAGCTGAACTACTCRCCAGAGTAAGCATAGCTGTAATAGAATTTATAACATAAAGGTTATAATCTAATTTGAATCTTTGTAGTGGGCCTCAAATACTGCTAATCTCTAATTTAAGCAGTTCTCTAACTGATTCATGGAAAACAGGGAGAAGTCATTAAATCTGCCATTGTTGTAGGTGTTGGAAAATATATCAGAAACAATCTGAATGATTTGGGAATCATTCCAAAAAATTCAGAACACAAGATACAGTTAATAATGAGCAATAGTATTTGTTCTATTGCTATTTAAATTAAAAAATAACCTAAAAATAATCTTGTTAAGACTGAATATTGCTTCTACAAAGTGTTTATCTAGAAGATTAATGTTTAATTTCTTATTGTAGAAGATCTTACCAGCAAAAGTGATGATTTTTTTTTCATATAGTAGCAATGAAAAAGTGATAATTAAGACAGGAAAAGAATACTGTCCACTCTGAGCTGATGCAAGAAACAGGGTAATGGTATGTAGTCTACAATATTTCTTATCACTATAATGCCTCTCAAAGACCCTAATGAGCAAAATCTTCTATAACTCTTGCTAAAAGAGAGGAATAAATACTCAGAAGTTTGGTACCGTTGTCAAACTTTCCTTGGCAAGTTGGAAGGGGTTTCTTCACTTCTTTTTCAACATCTGCTTTGAACAGACTGCAAGCAGACCCTGTGAAACTGTTACAAACTAGGGGTCTCTGGATTTGTGTTGGGTATAGGGCCAAGTTTCTTCCCTCTCACAATTTTTTCCCTGTCACAAATTCAGATATTGGTATTCTCCTTAAAATGCTGACTATGAAAATAGTCCTTGGCATGTTATATAAAGACAAACAACATCAACAATTGATAACCTTTCTTCTGAATAGTTGGACAGAAGATCTGTCTGGATTACTGAGCAGATGAGTTTGAGTCCCTATTTCACACCAAACTGAACCAAAATCTGTAAGTTGAGCCCATCAGCCACTTGTCCACCTGCTGAGATAGGACAGAAGGTTGTTTAGAGAGTYTGAAAACAATCTGATCTGACTGAAGATGGCAGAAATATTAGATTGAAATTGATATGAATCAGGGCCAAAAATGATTGATGTCTCACTCCTGATGGGTATCAGGCACCGATTTTGAGGGGCCACACTTAGACCATACTTTATCCTACTGACTTTATCCTACCTGATAACGATCTTATATGATTTCCCAATTAGGTTTAGGGCTCCTGAGATTCCTGTCTGTAGTCACTTTGGGATAGACTTGAACTGCTTGCTGTGAACTGCTAGGTGTCCAAGCCACATACACCCATCTGTACCATAGCACAGTGAAAGCAGGATCTAGCCTCCTCAAATAACATGCAAACATGAGGTTTTCTCTAGTTTTCTGAATTTGGAGGCCAAAGAGATTAGGAAACCTAAATCAAACACTGCAGTAGATAAACTGCACATAGTTCCTCAGTCTCTCTACGCATTAGGTACCCAACTATTCAGTTTAATGATGCGAGAAGAAAGTAGGACATCTTAAATGATAGCACAGCAATTCCTGAGCTTCTCTGGGAATTTAGCTCCCTGTGGTCAAGATGAGGATTCAAGCTGCACTGCAGAACTTATACACAAACAGTGTGCTTCTGCTAAGTCAGATCAGTTTTCCTGGTATTTCTCACAAGTGGTCTGTCTGTATTGTAGCATAAATTAAAAAATAAATTTGTTTTAGGTAATGTGTTTATGCAGAATGAAAAAGTGAATAATACATTATTCCTGTTAAGCAAAAATTATTCTAAAGAATAGCTTAGCTTAAGTGATTCATTTTATCTTGTCATTCGCAAATAAAACCATTTGAAGAGTTTTGAGTACACTGAGAGACTAATTCTAAAGTCTATATACCTATATATTTGCATATATATTTGACCTGTCCTTTCAACATTAGTAAACTCCTTAGAAGAATTTTGCAAGTTTCTTATGTTAAAAACTTGGAAGTCTTTACAGAACGCTTTGTTCCCTCTATATTTTCTTAACTCAAGAAAAGATGCACTTGCTATAAAAGGCTCTTTGGACATTATGGAGGCCTGACTGAAATCTAGATGCCAACTACTGAAGCAATAAGATTTTGAGAGGTGTAGATGAAGGCTAGAAGAAAATTTCATCTAGCTTTACTAAGATTGAGTGCAGAAATAGATGCATATATCCCATGACGATAGCATTTGGCCTAGCCATTCAGGAATTATGAGTAAGTTTAAAAAAAACCCTTATGATTAGCTATATAAATACAATTTAATTTATTATTTTTAATCATTTTCTATTTTTGAAGTATTTAAAATAGATTTTCAAACTTGTGAAACTATGAGGGATAAGTTACACATTGTGAGGCAAGAGAGGGAGGCAGGAAAGGAGAGGTAAAGGAGAAAAAGAGAGAGGGAAAGGAAGAAAGGGAGAAAGAGAAAGAGAGAAGGAAGAGAAAGAAGGAGGGAAAGAATGAAGGAAGGAAGAAAGGAAGGGAGGAAGGAAGGAACGGAGGGAGAGAGGAGGAAGAATGGGAGAAAAGGAAGGAAGGAAGGAAGGAAAGAGAGAGCAATGTAAGCCAGAGTTCCTACAGTAAGATTTATAAGAGAAATAATAAATATCGTGAGACTTGTGTTGAAGTCATTGAATTCAGAAGTACTATAGCTGGATATGGATCCTATTTCAGCTGCTTTTTGGCTTTGAGATGTTTTGTACAGCAGGATATGATTATTTTAAGGAAGTTATGAGGAAAATAAAATAAATTTCCTCCAAACAGAACTAAATTTCTCTCAGAAATTAATGAAACTGAAGGAAGAAAGGTTAAATAGAATGGCTAGAAGGTCTGAATTTCAAAGATTTTTTTTTAGGAAATATATTAAAGCTATATTAAATATATTAATTAGAGGTTAATATAGAATTTAAAACCTTGAATATATGAGTATTTGAAATTTCAAAGGGTTTGCCAGGTTCCTACAATTCACTCTACTATTTACCAAATATTTATTCTAGTACTTACCAAAATTCATGATCTACTTTCACAAAAACAATCCTTTAAGCTTCTAAATTACTACATAACCTTTGTAACTTTTCATTACTGCATGACTATYAGAACTGGAAATTTGTATCATGTACTATAATATAGATCTTCATATTGCATTTTGTCTTATAACTGTGCTTAGTAAAAGCATTCCTACATTTCTAGTAACTCAACTATAAAAAAAATAGTATATATTTATAGAAAAGCATCTCTTTCCCATTTGTTTATGTACTTTTCAGAAAACTGTTTCACACTTTCTTCCTGCTGAAACTCGTACAAGCCGGTAATTAACGTACCAAATGTGTTCTGGCCACGTGCAATGTAACAAATTCATTTTCATGTAGCTCAGTTGCTGCAGCAGAGACAAACCTCACACACCTGYATGCCTTCCAGGAAATACTGCCTGAAAACACTCTGTTATAATCATACTGATCACTTGCAATTGTTTATTAAACAAAGTTCACCCACAGCTTTTACCAGGTAATATCRGAGATATCACGATTATGCCTCATCCTCAGTATACAGAAAATCTGTGGTATCACAAAGACATCATAATATAAAACTCTTTCCAAGGATGAACTTCCCTCTGGGAATGTCTATATGCATGGTAATCAAACTTACAGTATATGCAGAATCTGCAATAGAAACACAGCTTTTGAGGAACCTAGCAAGGTTTTTTCACACCTTCATTATATCTGTCTTCAGATATCCTATTTGACATTTTATACAGTTACATATTTTGTATAATACCAAAAATGGATCAAGTTAGGCACATTGTTTTCCTGAGTGATTGAAATGCATTCTCAATTTAGATTTTTAAGATTTCCGTCAGGTTCAGTGGGAACATAACTTGATATTTAATGTTTGGAAATATCACTGTTTAGGCATTTTTTAAATATTWTTTCTCAAGGCTTTGATCAGATAATTCTTTTCTCCACAGCAGTTCCATGGGTTTCCTTACACGAGAAAGATAACAAAAGTTATTTTCAGTTATATAGTTTTTAAATGAGCAGAGGTTGTCTTTAAAATCATTTTCCCTCTCACTAAAATTTGCTTTCATTTTCTCCTAAGTCAGGAGGGGTATCAGGTGTATAAGGTGTTTGGCAGATTTATGATTTTGATCTTTCCTTTTTTTAAATAGGATCCAGTAAATTAACTCTGTTGGGAAAAAGAAATAAGTCTGAGAAAGGACAACTAAACTTATGTTTACTAGATGCTAGTTATTACTACAGCTGAAGACAGCATAATGAAAATCTCTGTTCTAATGTCCACAGGTCAGCAGAGTAATCCTGCTAATGTTTTTCTTTGAGACCACAGATTTGAGTGTAGAGAACTAAAGTGTATTAGAATGCTTTATAAAATCACTACGATATTTATGAAATACTTAATATAGCAGGGCTTAATTCCATTCTGAATGCCATTTCACTGTACTTATGCTGTCAGCAGAGCACTCCTGTGCTCTTAAGTCCCTCACTCCTAAAAYCTTCTAACACTTGGATTGATTTTAGGTGTGATACAGATACCAATATGACTATTCACATTGTTAAAGATGTTAACAGTTTTCCTGATATTCCTCGTGAGTGAAGAATCCTTCAAAATGCTATGTTTATAAATGGTACGAAAAACACATTTCTTTTTAAAAAAATCAAATGACGAAGGAAAGTAGACTTTAAATTAAGACTGTGACAATACATTTAATATATTTTCTTCTCTCTAAATACTGCAAATAGTATGATATGTAATAGCTCACACTGTTGGAAGCTTCCAACAGCCCCTGAARAAGTAAAGGGAAAAATAAAGCAGGATAGCTGTAAAAATATTAGAAATTCATTACCTTTGTCTGCTTGTTAGATTAACATTAGTTTAACCTCACTTTTTCTCCCGAGTAAGGTGATACAAATCATTACTTTGCATTATTAGAGCACATTTTCTTCTCATCAGTGCTACCCTTAACGAACGAACACTCCCCTCTAGCATACAGATTAAATCATTTTAACTTGCCGCATAAATAAATGCCTAGAAGATGTCAGCTGAAAATCTTAGCTATTTCCTAAAGCTGCAGGTGCTAGAAGGGGTGTAATGAAGTAGAGACAGCTGCAGCCACAGGCTCCAGCCAAATGGAATATGTCTTCAGAGTGACACTGAGCATAACAAAACCTCACTATGTTTACTTCCAAGAATGTTATCATTGCAGTTTTAAAAACAGCATAAATCAAGAAACATGCTCACAAAGTCTAGCTAAAGTCACATTATCTTTATTATACCCCTATATATTTTCCTCATTACAACCTGAAATATGTTGACATAACCATTCATACTCATCTATAATATAACCAATAATTACGCTGCCAGAAAGAAAAATGAGAACAAAAGTTATTGGAAGACTGGAATTAATCAAACTGACCCATCAAGTTATGACCAACTAGAGTAGTTAAAACTTAAGAACCTTAAGTTTGGCTAAATCCGAATAGGTCTTTATGGAACCAGTGGAGAATAACAGATTAGTCATTATCAGTTACAAATCTTTTTTTCTTTTTTTTAATGTACATTAAATTAWACCTTTTATTTTTGCCAGTGACACCATCCTTTTTTGAGACTACCACACAGGAGGAAGGAGAAGAAATTGAATAATATTCCAAGTATTAAGTATTCCGTTTTCTGTTCTCCCTACAAAGGACTTTGTGAAGCACACAGTTTTATTTTTATTATTATAAATATAAATAGTTTTTGAAATATGTGGTATCTCTGGCAAATAAGACTGGTTGTAACACAGTAATTATTTAAAAGATAATAATAATAATCTTAATAAAGCTTTATCTTCTTTAACTTTTTTTCCAGTTATATCCTAATTACTACTCATATGAAAAAAATTCTCCAGTCACAGGTTTGATTTAAACTTCTCATGCGAAGATAAAGGACCTGATCCTGAGGTGTTGAGTGGTCGGCTGAGTGTTAGCTGAGTGTCTATAGCTGAGCCATCTGAATAGACATCACCACGAATAGTTAATGCAGTACTTTTAAAAGCACTTAGTATTCATTTAGTATTCCCATAATTACAGTTTTCAAGGAGCAAACTGCTGTTTAAACATTAGCTTTTTTCTTAAATTAGTAGATCATTCTTTCTATTTTTTTCTGCCAGCTAGAAGATTCAGAAATTGGTAAAATCAGTTTCAGGAGTTTATTTTAATCAATCCAATTGCTTCTAAACTCATCTTTGCATCATTTCAACCCATGGAAGTAGAAACTTTTATTCTATATATTTTCAATTTGATGTCTCGGTGAATGTGATGGAGCAGGGAAAAGAAAACATTGCCATTTTTTGACTACCATGGACAACTTTGTGAATTGTATTCCAATAGGATATTCCATAGAAGGGACTCTGGCGTCACTGGTGCACTCACATTTCCAACCTCTGTGGGATGGAGGGTAAGAGAAGGAGTCAGGCTCTGAAAAGAGTTTCTGTGGTTTCTAAAATAGAAATGGACCCAGTGTGGAATCAGATTAAAACTCTTGAAACTTCAGTTCTGGGTTAGGATATAATGCTGTGCAAGCTTCCTTGACGCCAAACAGGAATCTGCTATGATTCTGCACCAGAATAAATTCTTTTGAAATATCATTTTCAGTGAGGTTTGTAGAAAATTATGGATATTCAAAATTAAACTTCATTCATGACCAGAAAAAAATGAAAATAAATGTACAAACCCACACAAAGATTTTCTGCTTCTTAGTAATACTTGGAGATTAGGCACTGCCAACAGTGACACTATATAAATCCTAAGAGAAAGTGATGTGTGCTGCCCAAACAACAGTGACTAACAATAATAAACATTTGTATAAAATGTTATAACTGACATTTCGGCCAGATGGGAGTTAGAAAGATAAGATAAAAAAGAAGAGTTTACACTGATGGCCATCTAAGGCCATTCAGGACCTTTCAGAGATGTCCATTTTCAGTCACTCAGAGGTACCACCCAGAATTTCACAGTGCTAAACAGTGATAAAGAGATTCACTTACTTCCAGCATGCACTGTTTGGAGATAAATAAAATTGTTAATTAATGTAGGTTTTTCATTTCACAGCTAATCAGTTCTGATCCCATAACAGAAGTAACAGAAATGCACAACTTGTCCACTTCYGACATTTTACAGGGGTTTTCAATAACAGTGTTAAATTTCTAAGATTAATTTTCCATATTACAGTCCTTGAGATAAGGAGCCCATATTATAATGCAATAGGAGTCATTGAAAAAAGAATTGACTAACGTCAGTAACATAGAGCTACTATAAGTTGTTTTTAATATAATGATTAATATAAAAACGTGCAGTTTTATTCATGTCTATAGCATATTCTCTAGGCTGTCTGTTCAGTGCCTCAGTTTCCTTCTCCATGACTTTACTGGGTTTCTCCTTTTCTCCTCACTTTGCTTATCTCATCACAAAAATAAATAAATAAATAAATAAAATAAAATGAAATCCAAACTCTTTCATAGTGAACAAAATTAGTTTGTTTCTTCACTTACCTACTGTGGTAAATACAACCTTTCTCTTATTTTCTCAGAGTAAACTTCACAGCTGTACAGAATAGCTTCAGCTCATCTTCTTCAGGTTCATCCTAGTAAAATGTCCTGTTCAGAGCATCCTTTTCCTCTCAATTCAACAKTTTCTATGTCCTGTTGATGTAAGTTCAAAGAAGGAGCAGAGGAATTTTTCACCTCCTTCTCAAAATATCTTCACTTTGACTTCTAAGTGCAACTATCAACTGCCTTCACTACTTCTCTAGGTTATCTTGTCCAGAGTAATTCTTTTACATCAAAGGAAAAATCGGCAACTTATATCAGTTACTGATCCAGTCCTCTATATTTAAAACCTTTRTGGGAAGTAAATACCTAATCAAAACAAAGCCATAAATGCTATTTTAACAACAATTAATAACTAAGCAATAAGGACCACGTCATGGGAGTTTCCCCAGAGTAACTATGTCTTAATTCCGTTTAAAATATACTTCTTTTATTTTTTTTCTCTCTCATTCTATATGTGTAATTTCACTAACCTAAGTATCAGGCTGTACATCTGGCATTTTGAGACAACTAACTGCCATTACATTAGCTAAGAGGAAATCAATCATATGTTTTCCAAAATCACAGGTCTCAGAACTGTGAGTAGCAAAAACCGTACAAACTGTAAGAAGTTTTGTTACATACATGTGCTCAAACATACATATTTGCACACATAAAAATACAATTAACACCTAAACAAGGAAAAATTCTTGTATGTCTGTCTGAATAGCGGAATGACCTTGACAGATTTGGCTATCACCTCCTACAAGGAACAGGAAGTGTATACTCCTCTGCACGTAGTGYGCTCTGAAATAATTATCATTCCAGATGTGGAGATCTAACAGCTGGTCCTGTTAGTAGGTGTAGTAGCAGCAGTTCTGCAGATGTCAATACTGGAACCTTTGTTAAGGTTCTCTCTATCTTCAGATATTATATTTGGTAGGTTTACTAGTAAGTGCTTGGTAAAATGTTTTGGTTGGTTTGTTCCAGTCGTTTTCTTTCTTTGTTGTTGTTGGTTTGTTTTTTAACTAAATAGAAGAAAAGAATCCTGCTGATTACTGAAGTGGAAACCTAAAACACTCACAAGCACACTATTTAAACACAAATCTGTTTCATAAAGCCTATTGTGACAGGCTATCAAGCCTACAGATGTCAGGGTCTCCAGGTCAATCGGTGGTGGTGACTGCCCCATGCAGTGGGTCACGTGGTTCTTAAAGCCATGTTGGACCCCTAAGGCCCATCTCTGCCACTCCAGAGCCAGCCCCCTGCCGAGCCAGCAGACTGTTGATCCTGTAACCTGAAAAATAACTTGAGACATTTCTTGCAGTGGACACATCCCAGGAAATCAGGATTCCCCGCAGTTAAACACTCATCAACCTGTCTTGGCTGGTCCTACTGTTTCATTTTAATGGATGAGCAGACAAGAAGTAATTCTGATATCAAGTTATCTGGRGAAGTAACATTTCATCCTATTTTAAGATCCCATAGACATTTATTGTGCATACTAAATAAATACATGAAAAAATACAGAATAATATCAACTGAGACTGTATCATTTTATGAACAAATACACACATATTTAATATCAATCTTTTCAAAACAGTTATTTATGATATTAAAGTGAAGTCACTTGGTCTTAGAAKAAAATTTTGACCCAGTCATATCTGTAGCCATATGTGCAGAACATGCTACACTCAATGTCTTTTTAATCCAAGATTTGACATATCTAACCCCCAATTAAAACAGTATATATTTTTTCTTCATTCATACTATGTCATTTCATAAACTTCTTGTTATGAACTTAGATAGTTTTTCTTTGCTCTTCATCGAATTTCCATATGGAAACCCCCTTTCAGGAAACCAAAATTCAAAACAGTCCTGAAGGAAGCAATGTGGGTGAGCAATCTGCCCTGGAGCTACAGTGGGTTGCAATATTTCTCCTGCTTGGAAGAAACTCATTTCCTCTTCTGATTGCCACTTTATCCAGCTATTTTGTGTCACAGTCTTCAGGCTGTTGTATGTTGGGTTCTGTTATATGCACTGGAATTTCTGTTAAAAATTAAAAAGGGAAAAAGTATATTGTTACCAAGCATAGTAGAAAAGCTGGTTGAGTTTCCTCCTGYGTGCGTACAAATATTTGCATCAGAGTTCTTCCTTTGAAGAATGCTGAAGYGGGTATTCATGATCACATGCATGTAACAACTGGAAGGATTTTCATCATTAATTACACCTCTAAACAATTCAGAAACACCTGGAGGATAACAGGAATTAGATGAAGTAGATGAAAAGAATAAAGGAAAACAACAGAGAGAAAGAACCCTTTGTAATCTTCTCTCAYTCATTTTCTATTTATTATTGCTCTAATTACTTCCCTGATGATAAAAAGATAAACAGGAGAAAAAAGAAATATGCACGGAGTAGGAAAGGAAGGWCTTGAGATACCTAGAAGCTCATTCACAAGCAGTAACTCGTGCTGAGCCAGCCAAGCCATCCCTTGCTAACCTGGGAGAGGTGCGGGAAGCCCAGCTTAGAAGCGAGGACACACTAGGCCCATGGCTACCTTGGTGAGGACTGGCTCATATCTACATTGCTTTAGGATTAGATCCATCCAGAGTTGCTCAAGTGGTCCAGAACAGAGCCTAAATACAAGCTAGCAACTAAATAGCAGGATCCAGTACTTGAGCTCACCCTTTCCCTTATTACTTAGCAGTGTAGATGAAGCCGTATGGCTCAGGAAGAGCAGACTGATCCCTTAGCTGAATGTGAGAAGGATGACAGATAGGGAAAAACGGTGCCCAGAGGAATGGTAAGAGCTTGGTCTGTGCTGTGAACAACCTGAGATGCTACACATTTGACTGAGCAGAAGCCTAGGTTTGCTGTTCAGAGAAATGCTGGTCGTGAGAGGCATCCTTGCTAAGAATCGAAACCAGTGTGTCAAGTCTCAAAGCAAAATTCAAAAGGACGCGTAGAGTGAGTGACAGGTGCTGTGGTAAAAGCTCCCAAAGAAAGCAAATGTTTCTGAATTCAACAAGGCAAAGAAAGGCGAGTAGCCCTGAGTATTGTAATAATGAGACACAACTTACGCTCTCCTCCATCTCCCCAAAATCCCATCCAATAACAATTTTGTAACCAAACCCAGCCATAAGATAGTTTAACATCTTTCATTTTTTTTTTTCCCCAGACAAAGCTTGACAATAAATYCATTTCTGGTCAATATGCTCTTTTTTTGTGGGGTACAGCTAAAAGGAGCTTCAGTCTTTAGAATGGTGAATAAACAGTCTATCGTAAAATGCCACATAACCTTCCACCATACTAACATTTCATACAAGAGTCACACTAATTRTGGAAATTTTTCTAAACTTTATGATGCTTCGTATTCTTTTCTCTTTGTCAGAAACATATGTGAATATGAGTGCAAAATGGTAGTTCTGTAGKTGCAAAATAAGTATTGTTATTTATGTTCCTCTTATCTGTCAGCTAACTGTATGCACTTAAAATGAGAAAAGAGAAAATCAGTATTCTGGCTTCCTTGTAGTTGTTTCCAACTTTCACCTTTTAACACTGCTTTCCCATATAAGTTGCCCATATATGATTCTTAAACAGTTTTGTGTTGAGGTGATTTATATTTCTTCAGATAATAAGGCATTATTGAGTAAATGTCTTATTAGATTACATTGTCATTATTATTTTTATTCTATCACCATGGGGGAAAAAAAGCCTGACTAGCACAGTTTCCTTTTGAGTTATGGAAAGGATTCTCCATAGGGAATAACATTATTAGGAGAATATGTTTTCAGTTCAGTATCTCAGTGTAATTGAAAGACATTATTTTTTCTTTTTCTTTTTTTTTTCTTTTTTCTTCTTCCCCCACCCCCTTATTTCTAGGAAAGTTAAATTAATAGTCATTTTTGTCACAAAGCTGGATTTTTCTTAACCTTCTCCTTAGTTATTCACTGGTTTTGAACTGAACCTTCTCTTTGCTGGAAGTGTTTACTAGTTGTCTTTGCTTACATGTTTCCACAAACTTTTAGTGGATAGGAGGAGATATCCTTTCTCTTGTGAATCGTTTTGTCCTGCTCATTCACAACCCAGCTGCTGTTTGCTAGTGGTCTCTGTTGCTGCTTCTCCCTCATTTGCTTCTGGTTTCTGGAGTTATCCCAACAAAATGGGTAAAAAAAATTAAACTTTTACTTTCTTTCAAATTCCTTTTTTTGTTTTTTAACTCCTATAATCACTGTTCAAATTGAGGACCTTACACACAGATGAGAGTGATCTTTAACACGTGTGCATCATATACAGCGTTGCAACATGCAGGGTTTTTTTGAAAGTATTTGGAATTAGATAAAATCTAATACATTCCAAAACCAAAAAATAAATTATTATTCAAGAATACATTTTTATGAGCCATAGATTCAGGTAGAAAAAGGAAGTCAGACTCAAACCTGTATTAATTGGGGGTATGGTTTAGAGTTTGGCTTAGAGGCAAAATTAAGGTTATGTTTCAAGCCTGGCTTCATATTATGCCAGTAGCAAAATCACATACAATTTCTTCCTTCTTGGAGCACTATCTGATGAAAACAGAGTTTGGCCACATTCGAATTGGAGCTATAAAACAGACCCCTTCTAATTTTGGATTTGACCTGGGATCAAAGCCACTGTGGTGGGTTTAGAATTGAGTGTTCACATCTGATCCCTTCTCCTTGATATTTGAAAGATGTGGACGAGGTTCTGGGTTTGGCCCATCTGCATCCGGGAAGGGTAGTGAACCTTGCCAGTGGCAAGTCAAGTCTCTTCTCAGTCCRCTTCATTTCAAACTGAACATATCCAGGAATTAAAACCACTAAGCAACAGGAAAGATTTTTAAATAGAGAAATAATAGGTATAAAAACATCCTGTGCTAGATCTTCAGCTGGCACAAAGGAGCAATTTCTCATCTGCATCATTATTTACAAAAAATTACACCAGTTCTACCACTATCTTGTCTATGATAAAACTTTAATCAAACAACATTCTCAAATTTTAAAAACTATTACATAGTGCAGCCTCTGACTGAAATGGAGATGCAATTCTCAAAAATGAGGTGCCCAAGGAGTTTCCGGGGGGAGGGGGCTCTTAACATAGATACAAATACATGTTTATATAAATGTTGTTTAGATGGATACAAATACAAACCTTTGGATGGGTACAAATGCAACCTTTTATGTTTAAATGCTTTAGTAAAGAGGTTTTCCTTCAGACTTTCTAAACTGCTTACCAATATAAAGTTTGTTCTAACTAAAAGGAAAATAAACAGTTCCCCAGCTATATCTATCATTAACTTCTGGTACTTTTTTTAAGCAATTCAGTGCCTTGTATTTTCTTATACAAAGACCTACTAAGGGAAAGCATTGGTGAAGAAGAAACTTCTATGGCCAAAGAACTAAATCTAGTTTTTGGTTCTGCTAGTGATTTAGCTTGTAATCTACAACAAAGTGCTGAATTTCAGTGTACCTGAACATTTGTATTTCATTCATCTTTACTTTTTTACCTCTCATAATAATACCTATTTTCTAGGATAAGCAAATGTTTTCAGTGCATACTTCACCAAGATGGTTATAGTCTGGAGTGGAATTGCTTCTTCAAGTCAGTAGTTGGCTGTGGTTCAAGCATCTTCTTTGAGTGATATTTGGAGCAGGGTTTGAGTTTCTACATGTGAAGGGGTTTCAAACCTAGTCTACAGGATACCGAGGAAATATTGTATTCAATGGGCTAATGAGGTTCCTCCACAGACTTTTACAAAGTTGATTGGTCTCCACYGCACTTCCTTCTGCAGTGGGAGGATGCTCATGCTGCTGACACCGGCTCAGCCTTCCCCACACTGCTCTCTGTTCATCATTGCCAAACTCCCTGAAGCCAGTCMCCATCATCCCTTTAAAGCACCATATGCGGGAACTTCCTATCCAAAAGACAACCCGATCTTTTCCCTATTCCCCAATTCAGTCTGTCACTTCAGGTTCTCTCTGTCTTGTACTGGCCTCAGGCACTCATTAGAGCATTTGAGTGACTCTTGTCCATATGAATAAAACAGATTTTTCCTCCACTTTTCACTGGCATGTGAGACAAAGTCATAGAGGAAACACAAGAGCAATTTTTATTTGTACTATTTCAGGTAGGAACTCTTATATTAAAATTCAGGGAACTGTTGCTCACCCTCAGAACATATGATATTAGTCATATTGGAACGCATTAAAATAACAGTGTGAAATTTAATTTGGTTGTAATTTAGGCATATAAAAGTTAGCTCCCTGACAATAGTCACCATAAACTCCCATCTCAGTCTAAAACAGGTGATTACTTTGTCCAACGGCATATCCATGTTCCAAATCACATTGCAAATTGGAATCATATTGGAATATTGCAAAGAAATATCATATTTTTTATTTTTTTATATTTATATTTATTATAAATAAGTAGTGGTGGTGGGAGAATAAGTATATCTGTAAGAACAAGCAATTTACCCCAGTGCTGTTCTCAAAAGTGACTGGATTGAAATAAATTATTTCTTCCCCCAAAAAACATCTTAGACAAGAAATGCAGGAATTGTAGTTCAAGTTTTGAAACTATGCCAAAGTAACAGACAACTAAAAGCAAAGTCTACTGATGGAAAGTCAAAAACAAACTCATTAACAAGCAGTGCTAGCAGACCAGTCTAGAATATATTTGTTTCCTCCATTTTAACAAATTGTAGAAACAAAGTTGTAGTTAAGTGAAATACAGTTGGATAGGTGGGGAGGTCCACATATGATCTCAGTAGCTACTTGCAGCTGATCAAAATAATTAAAAAAAAAMCCTAGGATTCCTGACATTCACTGGCAACAGAACGGTCTTTATGATGATCTGTCAACAAACTGTATTAGGCAAGAAATTAAAATTGGGTAACTCCTTACACACAGAAAGTGTCTACTATAACACTGGACTAAACTATTATTTCCATCCGTGAAATACATTTTTGAAAACACACCAAGTGTATACATTTGAACACAATAACTTGCAATGGTATGTTTAGGTACCCTTAAAGAGTTTTATTATAAAAAAGGGCATTATCTAAGTAACTGAAGGTTTTGTAATACTCAGAATTTTAATTTTAAACATGAAATGTGGTATAGATTAACTTCATAATCTGCTTGAGTTTTYAAGAGTTTGATCTTGAAATCTCTTCAGCACAAAATTGTAGTGAGATTTTCTGCCTGGATAAGGATTATTTTTTTTGTGTAAGGATTTGTGCAACCTCATTCTATATTGTCATATCTATAGGTTGGATTAAAGTTAAGGAAATGCTTTTAAACACAAAAATATAGTACCATCAGCTCCTGCTTTTCTATTTGTTAAAAAAATAGTGGTTTTTGTTTACTAATCACTACTTATCTTGTATAATATCCAGAAAGTGAAAGCTGTCAAGATGACATCATCATCATAGTCCTCCATAATTAATCACATGAATGTACCTGTACTGTAAATAAAAAAACTGTGCAGGGAGTGTGCGTGCAGGAACTGCTACAGTTTCTGGCTAATAATTGATGGTCTCTTTACCCATGTATTTAAATATGTTTTTTGCACAACAGGTGACTTTTTAATTGTTTTTTTTTACAGTAACTCATTTATTCTAAGGTTTTTGTTTGCCTTGTATTTGTTTTTTAAGTTAATGACTGTGTATGACAACATGCTGAGTACAGGTGGCAAAAGGCAGTGTTAAGAATGCAGTTTTAGGCCATGTGCAGGAGGCTACTGGTGCAGAGCAAATCCTGCTTGCCTTATTCCCGAGGGGTCTCACTGAGGTCCATCATTCAGAAACAGGGGAACCCTARCAGCTCCAGGACTTCTAAGTGTCTTCAGAAAAGATAAAAGCGGCTCTGGCAAATCCAGAGCACTCTGAAGCTTTGTGTGGCTCTCACTCAGATCACTTTTATTTTCTTGGATGCCAGGGGTTTTCCTGGAAGAATACATAAAATTTACCAAAGAGATCACCTGGATCACTTGGATCACTGTATTTCATTCCTCCAGTGGAATGAGGGGAATTCTGATGACAAATTGTGAAGTTTTCCCCCCACCACTCAAACTTGAGACATGACATATGTCATGTCTTAGCTATCACTATCCTAGATTCTCCACTGTTTTCTTTTCTAATTGTCCATCCTAACAAAGGCAGCAGAAGGAGAAAGCCAAGAAATTGTATGAAAAAGTCAGTAGAGAGAAGACTTCCCTAGCTACCGGCCTAAGTAGCTGGATCCCCATACCATTGCTTACCAATCACTGCGGGCAAGATACAAAATAATGGGGCATAAGCCCCAGCAAAATATTTAAAATGAGGCAGCAGTGACTACACTAAACTTCAGGACAAAAGCTGTACGGAGAATATCAGCTRGAGAAGGGAGAATCAACCTGGCCGGCGGGCCTGACACTTCCATACCTCCCTTTCTGTCAAAGAAAGCATTTGGTTGCAATTAGCTGGTGCAAAGGAAATACCACGTGAAGCCCCTGTTTTCCAGTTGGGGTGACCTCTGCCCRGTCCGAAGACAGTTGGAAGCATTTGCTCAGCGTTGGTTAGCTGTGCGTGTAGTGGGTGGGGGGCAATTCGAACAAATACGGGAGGATTTGCCAAATATGCTTAAGCTGCAAAAGTATGCCGTACCACATAACAAASTGTGAGAGCATTTAAAGCAAGTTGAAACTAAAATAAACCCTGCACTGCTGCCAATTCCGCAGTTATTATTATTAAAAAAAAAAAAAAGTTTCCAGTTTATTCTCATCTGGAAGTACTAGCGGTGCAACAGGTTCTCAGTGGTGTGAGTGTGACGTGGGGAAGAGGGCAAGAGGGAAATCTCCAATATGTTTGACACACTCAGACTCAGATCACCAAGTACACCTTAAAATGCAGAAAAAATGCAGGTTTTATTCAGGCCAGAGGAGCTGCTATCTGCTCCATCCATCTCTTGCCTCTTTCTCTGCTCTGTCTCAGTCAAATCAGGAAAATTCAAGTAGAATCTCTGTTCCAGGCTTTTCAAGTGGTTGTAGGCTGTTCAATATCCCTTTTTCCTATATCGTCACCTTTTTCAGAAAAAAATCCTATATTTAAAAAAAAATATAGATAAAGAATTGCAAAATTTTGTAGCATTTTTAATATTTGAAGTGAGAAAAGTGGTGTCTTTCTCTTTTAAAATCTAGATGTTGGTTTAACATTTTTATGCAAAGACAAACATTTTCTTTTAAGTTCTAAACTTCTAGGGGGGAAAAAAAGACTCCTATTTAATTTCATGGGAACAGGTTGGTTTTATTCAATTAAGTTCAATAAGATTTTTCCATGATGATATTTGTTATTTACAAATCTTGTACGTATTGAATTAGCTCAAAGTGTTTGTTTAACAGATTTCAAAATTCTAATCTGTGGGAGTTTTGCAGTCAACTCRGCTACTGATTTTGTATAGCTTAATATAAAACAGAGCATTTACCATGTATGTATGTATGCATTTATTTACTACATTTTAGACATAAGCTGAAAGAATTCAGAGAATCCATGCTACTGAGAGAGTAAAATAAGAGAATTTCGTCATTTAAAAGCACTCAAACCTTATGTTGTATTACATACCTTTTGGACTGAGCTGTCCAATAGGCAATAACTAATGGGTGATTGCTGGTTTTTTTTTTTTTTTTTTTTTTTTTTTTTTTTTTTTACTTTTTTTTCTTTTTACCAACTGACTCTAGAATTATTTTTTAACCTTCTCATATAAAAAATGAAGAATTTGTATGTTGCTCTATCATTTTCATATTATAGTAAAACATTGTGGTTCTCTACCCAACAACTCCATAGCTTCAGTATTGCCATTCATGGAAATGCACTGGAGATRCACAAAAAGAATGATTTGTGGAATACATTTTAGCATTTTTTCCAATGAGGAGGAGGCCATTAAGCCTGGAAGGATGCCAGATACTGATAATCATCTGTCCTTCTGGGGCTGTTTTATAACTTCGCAGCTGTATTGTTGGCTACGATTTGGAGTCCCAGAGATATTGCTTCGTCTGTTTTTGTTTTTATGTTGGATGAGGTAGGAGGGACTTTTCCAAAAATAAAAAAAAAAAAATCTTTTTAAGGGGAAGGGGAGTTGCTGCATCCTTAAGTCACTGTAATGTCAACACCACTTAGGACAAATTTCAGGCATTAACCATTCTTAGACTCTTCCAGCTGCCCGCACTGCGAGCTGTTAAAAGACCAGATCATGAGCCATAAAATGTGTCTGTGGGTGTTAGCTAACAATTTGCAGGTGCATATCATCCCAGTAAAGCTTTCAAATTACATGCAATTTATAAGCTATGTTTGAAGCTCATAATGGTTGTGTCTGAGCAAATTAGTATCTTTTTTTGGCTTCATTTTTTTAGAGTGCAATCAAATGGGTACGGGAGGGTCAAGAAAGAAAGGATATTGTTTCAAACATGAAAAAGTCAGACAAAAAAAGGCTTTTTGTTCAGTATTTGGTAAGTGAATTGGGGCAGGARGAAATATTGTTCTAAAAACTTTAATTTTACATGTTCAATAGTACATCTGGAAGGAGGGAGGCAAGTGGTACTTCCATGACTGAAAGCTGAAATTAGAGATGAGWAATGATTTGGGTAAAATGTGGAGCAATCTACAAATGTCTCAAGTTTTCAATCTATAACRTCTTGGTTCAAGTACAGAAATGAGGAGCAACAGTTCTGTTTGTTAAATCTGTTAGGGGGTTGCTGTTCTGCTTTGAACAAATTGTTTAGCATGATCCTCTCCCCGTATGAGATTCCCACGTCCTGGAGGTGTTTGTGGCTGTYACCAAGAGGCTGCATGTTGTGCAGATGATACAGAGTCCTATAATAGAGGAAATTTGGTGAAGTGGAGCTCCAGAATCTTGTCTTTCAATCCTAACACATCCCAAATGACAAAGTTGTAAGGCCCATGGATATAGTATTTGGAATGAGATTCATATTAGAGAAAAAGACTTTTAAAATCTGTAAGTGCCCTTCTAGACTTATTGGGTAGAATTAATTTAGCTATGTATGGACAGCTACAGAGTGTCTGTATCTAAACGAGACATATCTTGTATATATTATGTATTGTGTAGCATGCAACATGATAAGGTACTTTTTAGATACAATAACTTTTATTTAATAAAATATATTTATTTAGATATAAATATTCTTTATACACTTTTATAAATAAATATATATGAAAGACAGACTGGTCATTTTCTAAGCTTTACGGAGAAATCAAGCGATAACTGTATATGCTAGAAAGGTACACAATATATGTAAGGGGTAAAAGGAATTTTCGGTTCTTGTAGAAAAAATATGAAAGATTAGCCATGCTGGATGCTGGTGATTTGGACACGAGGAAATATTTTTCCTAAACTAGTAAGAACTGAAAAAAAAAAAAAAGAGATTTAGAGTTATCTTAAAAAAGGCTGCATTTGACCATAGTCCAGTATTCAAAGACCATATTATCYTATCGTGATTACCATGATGATAAGGAATTCTAACCGAATTTCTTATTGTTGGTTAGTTATGCAATTACAATATGTTGCCACTATTCTTTTCAGTCTAATATCTGAGTAATATAGAAAGGATAGCATAGAAAGATATGTATGCATGTGTTGATATGGAATGACAGCCTYCAGGAGTAACACGTTGAACTCTGAGCACAGGTCCATAAAGGAAGAATGCCACACAATTTTTGAAGATGTCTCAAGTATATTTGGCAATGACAGGTAAAGTACAATTACCTCCAACAACATTACTCCTGAAATAAATACCATCAAATACAGCAGTATATAGACAATGTAATTATCTCAGTCTTAGAAAAATGTGCATTGACTCAATCGAGCAATATAGAATTTGAGCAGTGAGACAAACTAATATGAAATGGAAATAATGTTCAAAAAACCCAATGTTAACATTATTTTTCTCTGGAAYGGTGAAAGAAAAAAATACATTTTCATAGAATAATTGAAAAAGCTACTTTCGGTTTTCATTGTAGGCCAAAACAGAATAACAAAGATATCAAAGCAGAAGGTTAAAATATTTTTGCAATAACTGAATAACACTTCTTATCTCAGAGTAAATCCCTTCAGACAACTGTGTTTCATCAATAATTCCTCTACTTCAGCAAATGAAACATATCAAATCATTCCAAATTAAATTAAATTAATTCCATCCTGATGAAGAAAAAATAGCAAGTCAGTGAATGAAATAAAAACTGTCTTTACTGACTAATTCATACCTATTTTGGATTCTAAAATTTAGAGTTCTTCTGAAAGTATTAATGTTTTTATTTCATCACATTAAAAAAAATAATTATAGGCATCAAAACTGAGAGTTAAGTAAAAGAGATTATATTTACCAAGTGATGCTGAGAGTATAGTTTGATTTTTCACTTTAAATTCCTCTAAGAAAAATTAGCATTCTCAGCTTTAGGGGTCAATCATCATAAAAAAATGTAAATTACTTGAGATTTTCTTTTAAAGTTTCTCTGTCATTTGGAAATTTGACATATGAAAATTTGAATGCTATATGTTTTGTGAAACATTGTATGTATGCCAAGTTGCACTGTAGCATTTTTCAGACATCTGTATAATCTGATTGTTAACATTAGTAATATTCAAAAAAGAAGTCAAGAAAATGTACTAATAAATAAAAACATATGACATATTTTCACTTCTAGTCTATGTATAGAGTCCCCTTTCAGACATAAGCAACTCGTTTATTTTAAAGCTGAGGATGACACTAAAAAGGAAAATAAATATCAGCAAAATGTTAACTTTCAGATCTTTTTTCTTTTTTTCTTTCTTCCTTGTGGCTGGCTATTTTCATTTTATTTTATTTCTGTTGTATTAAAATAGTTTACCCGAGAACTCCATTGAGAAATGTCCTTTCCATTTCTGAGGGAGCCTGGGGACATGGAACAGCAATAGGCAATCTTTCCTACAAACAATCATGCAACAAATTGGAAACACAAATAACACATGTGGGAAACAGGCACAGATTTTCATCTCATTCCGCAAGAAGACTGAAATGCAGCACAGCTAACCYCAGTGCACTTCATGCGGAGTGGGGCCACTCAGGATTATCTGTCTTTGTAAAGCACTTGAGTTCTGCATGTGAAAAGCAGAGTGCAAGTGCAAAATATTATTATTAAATTACAATCTATAGCCAGAAGAAAGTTTCTAGACTATGTGTCCTAATAGCAAGAAAACAAAGAATGGAAGAGAAACTTCCATCTATGGGATAAGAAGAAAAAAAAAAGACAAAAAAACAAACTTGGAAATATGCATCAATTTTCTTTTTTTCCTAATGACCTCTAATTTTATGTAATCCTATGAGAGCACTACATATTGAAAATTCAGTTTGTAGAGCCGTATGTTAGCTCTCCGAGGGTTTTTGCTACAATCCTGTTTCTCTGAGACTTGCTGGAGTATTAGCAACTCTGTGACCTAAAACATAGATCATTCTTTTCCAAATAACCTTCCTTCAGCTGCAATGAGCATGCAGTCAGCTGAGGCTTTATGCAACTGATATTCCCCAAAGCCTACATAGATAACCYCTTCCCTCAAGAAAACACCTGTAAATGCTTTTTCAAGCTACTGTTACACCTACTTTGGATGAAGTATGTAAAATCTGTTAAGGTCTTTTGCAGTCYTGGCCCTTAAGTGCTGCTCTTTTGCTTCTTTCAGCATTTTCCTGGTGGCCRTGACATATTGAATACAATAGGATTCTTCTATTCTTTTCTAAAGAGAAGAYTTTTTTTGTTCAATTAAGAATCAGCTTCTACTATATTACTATAGTAGTAAATTCTCACTGGGTTTTAACACACTATCAGCCTCTAGCTACTACTCATTTGTATTGAAATAAGAAATCAGTGATCCCCAAAATACAAAAAATGCACATTTTTTTCAATGTATTACGGTCAATGAGAAATGATTGTGTAATTCTCTTATTCTCCAACTTTAAAGGTTCCCTCTTGTCATAAGAGAAAGTTGAAATATCTGTAAATCTGGGTAGATCATTAGGAAGCTGCTTATTTGTTTGTTTGTTTTGCCAGAATAGAATTTTATTTTTAAATTCTACTTTTTCTAGAGAAAAATAAATTCTCTGTAAAGAAGTGAAAAACAAAATTTTCAGTTTTCAGGCAATTAGCACATWTTTTTTTTTTTAATATGAAAACAGGTCAATTGTGATTCAAATAGTACCATAGTGCTTCAGAGAGCTTGTAGCGAAGGTGTATTTTCATCCTGTTCCATTCTCTAGGTTCAGTTCTTCGTCCAGACTTTGGCTATTGATCCCTGAGCCGCAGCTGTTGTCTGGGAGATATGTACCAGAGGGATATGGAATCCTAACTTTTTTCTTCAGAATTGCATCAAGCATATCAGTGTCATTTTAAATCCAAATATTTCTGCCTTCTATTTAATGTTTTCTCTAATATTTCCCCCAAAAGCCCCAAAACGTCTTCAAAAAATTTTGAAAAATCTCATCAAACCCTATAATATAAATTCTCAATCAGAAATTTGCTTTCTACCTAAGGCTCAACATTTTTTTTTTAATTTACTTGTCTTATTGGAAAAGAGATATGGTATAGCCTTCCTTTCCTCCTTTCCATTAAGCAACAATTATTCAATCTTTTACAGGTCAACTTTGTTTTTTTCCTTAAATATAATCATTACTAATATAAATGTAATATTCTTATTAAAGGGATTCAAGCATCTTGTAATAAGAGAAAGCTAAATGAGATCTGATGGATACAAAATATTGGTTTCACATCCACTGGCAGGAAAGGATGGGAGTGATGGAACATTTACATGTATGGTAACTTATCTTAGGGATGAGAAAATTAATAGCATTTTATGAGCCTTCTAGAATTTATTTTCAAAGGTTTCAGTGTCAGGAAACTTGTTCTATTTTTACAAAATATTATTTCCCGTCATTTAAAACATTGTTTTTCAAGTGAGACATAATTACTAAAATCTGTTATTTTTTTTTTATTTTATTTTATTTTTTTAACCAAGTAGAAGATTTAGCCAAGCCACTAATAAAGATTTTTGTGTGGAAATAATTCTTGCTCTATTCCTAAAACTACTGGGGGATATGCTCTATACTTTTGTATAGAAAGCCAGACACCTTGTGTTTTGCCAGAGATAAATTTAACTATAACCTCAGAAAGTCCTGAATTATGTCGTAATTTATAACACACATCCTTAATTTTCTCACATTCCACTGCCATATGTATGTGAAGGGAAGATGAGCAAATAAACATTTCCTGATGAAGAAATGGGGAGTTGGGTCCCTTTGGATCACAGGGTTCAGATGGGCAGAAAGATCCAATCCCATCTCAGTCCATCATGGCATTTTGCTAATTAACACTTCACTGAAGACTAAAAGTTATGAAAGTGATAGTTGTTACATATACATTCATAAATTATGAAATATATACTAGAGTATTTTAGAAAGTATACATTTAAATGATAATGTTTTTCATCCTTTAAGAAGCTTTTTTTTTTTTTTTTTTTTAAATGAAGCAAGTAAATTAAACATTTTTCCTTTTATATTCCTGGGACTTAAATATAACCAACAAAAAGCTGTCAATGAGAGGAACAGAAATTACTGTTTAATTAGTTCTTTGCTGAAGATCTAAATAAAATCTGTGCTGTAAATGCTTAGTTGACCTCAGAAAACAAGCAGCCCCTAGACATCCACACAGTACAGTGCATTTCTTTCATACGCTCAGTTCAACTCCTATGCAGCTTGTTGTAGACATTTGCTCCTCAGGGACAAGAACAAAGAAGAGGTGCTTGTGCTTTGAGTGCTGAAAAGAGCCAGAGCCAAGAGAAGCCTGAACCCTAGCCCTGGATAAACTGGATGTACATTATTCTTCTTCCTCTTAATTACACACTTCTCTGAAAAGCCCACTGCAAAGAGGCACAAGTTCTGTAGGCAACCTTCCCTAGTCCCAGAGCAACTAAGAATCTCACTTCAAAGCTTGAACCTAAAGTTTTAATTTTATTCACCTTTCATTATATACTTCTTTAGGAATCTGGATTACTATCATCAAAGGAAACCTCTGACTTTTTACTTTCAAGGCAGGTACCAAGACAACCCGACCTTAGTCAGAGAGATGGTTCAGGGAGAGAAGCTGATCTTTAACACATGAGAACAGCAGAGCAAACCCTTGAGGCAGCAGGCACTACAGGGGGAAAGAGGTAATGAAAAAAAAAAGTGTAAAGTAATTATCAGAGGGGGAAAAAAGGGAAGTTAACTCTCTTTTTCCCCTAACTCCACCCCCAGTAAACTGCTGGCCAGCTGTTATTCATTATTGCCAGTTTATCACTTCAGTTTGACACTAAAAGTGGGAAAAAAAGTACTCTGGGTTTTTTCTTTTTTTTTTCAGTCATTGCATATAGACTAGGTCCTAAACTTCAACTATGATTCGTGTTCTGTTTGTCTGCTGGTTTGCCTTACTATCCCTAAATYTATTCTAACAAATATCTGATAGCACAATTTCAGCAGTACAGAGCATAGCTCATCCAATGTAAGCTCCAAGTATAAACAGCATTATACCAACACAACGTAAATTGTAGGCCCARAGTCACAATTTCCAATACACTTTCAGGAGTATCATTAGATTTGGACAGATTGTTACAACCAAAAGTAACATCTACATCCACCTTTTCCCCCTATACCAATTTTCATGTGAACTCTCTCCCTCCAGAATTTGTGTTAACGTAAACCTCAAGACATGGTATATTCATTCCCTTTCACGCCTCCATTTTCTCCTTCCAACTCCCCTAATCATTGAGCAATTAAAGTTACTGTTGATCAGAAAAACAGCAGGTATGTGGCTGTAGGTGTAAATATACCAACATAAATTGCCCTACTAGAGCTTAATTGTGTTTTTCATTAAACCTCCCCAGTATAATGAATAATGATCATAATATCCCTTTGATACAGAAGAAAATATTCCAATGAACAAATTCTGCAGCAAATTTTGTAAAGTGCACAAAAATATTAATGGAAATATTAAAAAAGAGAAGTTTTCTAGTGTCACCATCAAAACTTCTGAAATATTGTTAAAATTAAAGAGAATTTATCTAATGAGATTTTTTGGCTCTAATATATTGGCAAACAGCAGCAACATTTTTCAGAAAAATTACATCAACTAAATATACTGTATCTTAGCAGCATAAAAAACCCTACAATTAGATGCAATTGCAGGCCTAGTAAGCATAAACCTGACAAAGTGTTATAAATGTAGTTTTTGTTTAAAAGAATGGATTTCCATGGAATCCTAGAGGTAACATTTGTTATTTTGTTTACATTGTATTCTGGTAGTAAAATCAACTATAATCAATCACTTCCCCTCTGTCTCTCTCCTCCCAAAATTGCACAGAACATTGGAAAATTTAATCAAGTTGAATGGCCTCACTCAAGAAGCCATATTAAAGAAAACAAACAAATAAAAAAATAATCAAATCTTAAAAACAAATAATCACAGAAAATAATCATCATGTCAAGCAGTTGCAGCTTTACACTACTGACCGATGCTCCCCACACACATAGATGGCACTGGGTCGAATGCGTCGCCTTGTATGGCCGGGYAGCTGTGGCAAAAACTTGAAATATTTGGGCATTAAGTCTAAGCATGCATCATGAAACTTCTTAATCCTCCAGTAGTAAATCAGTGGGTTCAGTGCAGACTTGAGGTAGCAGAGCCAAAGGAGCCAAGTGCTTATCTCAAAAAAGTTGTGCTTGTAGTAGAAGTGGCTGTTGAATGTGGCAATAAGGCTGTAAGTGGTGAAGGGCGCCCAACAGACTATGAAGACAAGGAATAAAATCAAGATGGTTGTGAAGGCACGAGTTTTAAAGCTCATATCAATATTCATCTGAAAAGGTCTCTGTAAGCTCATGAGACCAAGTTTGCTGGCCTGGCTGAGGCATATGCTATCAGGGTGGCTATGGATACGAACTGCATTGTGGCGGACGGTGTTGAGTATGCCCATAAAAGAATACAGCATTACCAGGAACGGAATAAAAAAAGAAATTAGCAAGATAAGTATCACATAGGCCCGGTAGCCTGGGTCTGTAGAGTAGCCAAAAACACACTGAGGTGCTCTCGAGGGTATCTGCAGATTAGGATTTCCTACTGATAGGGGGAAAGCAACAACAAAGGACGCTGCCCATGAAATCACAATGAGAAAYTTTGCACGGTATGGGTTCAGTTTATCTTGCCTCTGAACTATGATTAGAAATCGGTCAATGCTAATAATGAGAAGAATTGCTACCCCTTCTATGACAAAAAGCCAGAAAAACATGGCAGAGACTCTGCAGAATATATCCCCGAAAATCCACTGAGTGGTAATGATTGTTATCAGAGCAAAAGGCATGTTCAGCACTGCCAGCAGCATGTCTGCAAAAGCAAGGCTTGCTAAGAGAATGTTAATTGCAGATCGCATAGCAGCCTTCTGGTAGACCATGAGGCAGACAACAAAGTTTCCAAGGAAAGAAACCAATAGGATAAATATCATAGCAGCAGAAAGAATGATCTGGAGTGGCACACTCAAGCTCCTGAAAACTTCTTGTGGTGGCAGGATAGCTGTAGTGTTTACCAGAAAAGTACTTCTCTCAGTGGTGAGCACAGCACCTGAACTGTATCTCAATGGCTGTGTTGTGCCACTATGAAGCAAAAACTGGGGAGTGGTAAAATTCATATAGGCATTTTCATAAACAATAAAAGTAGCATTTGAGGTCCCAGAATGGGCTAGTGTCAACATTGCTGAGAAAACCATTGCTTCAGAAGGAATGAATGCAGAACCAAAGGTCTTCAAGTCATTTCAGCTTGTTTGGGCAGTATTTTATTTGTGGTCATTTACCAAATCAAAATTCAATGTCCGAAAGCATCAAAGCTCCTACATTCATGTCAGTATTTCCATCTGAAAAAGAAGAAAGAAACCAAGTTACGATTCTCAAAAATCTATAGGAACTAAAAGATCTTTCTGCCTTCCTTAATGCCAAAAGGATCCTACTACACCTCTACTAATATTTTAGGTTAGTGCATTTTTCCTAAGCACCGGTCACARAAGTCTCGCAATACTTTGTCTTTTTCTTAAAGCTCCTACTCCTGTAGYCTTGCTGATGCTGTACAGTACTCTCACCCATCAAAAGCTTTTCTCTACTATTACCAGGACTGGAAAAYTTTTAATCAGTGAAGTTCACATTTTCAAACACTAAAGTGAACAGTTCAAATCAGTATCTTTATTTAAATCTCATAATTCTTAAACTAACCTCATTATTTGCTTTGAAATCACCTASAGCTGGAAACATCAGAAGCATTTCCAAATAACTAGCAGGACCATCACCTGTCTGTCTGTTTGGTAGGCACTGACACAGAGTATCCAAACTACACTGCGTATTATGGAATCCCTTGTTCCATCTCCATGGACAGCRTCAGATGCTTCAGGAAAAATATGCAAACCATACAACCTTTTATTAATTATTAAATAACTTGTCCACAGGATTAAAGTATTCCTCAGTTTGTTTCATTTAGTAACTAACTCATACCAAGTTGCAGGAAATTAACTCTTCTTTAGTCTCCACAGCCCCTTCTCCCCGCAGCAAGCTTTCCTGTTGTCACCGGTCTAGACACAGCTTTGTTAGCCCATCTTGATTTTGTTAGCCCAACATAATTTAACTGTGCCTTGTAAATCTAATCCTTTGACATTTTGCTGAACTCTCTCCCTCAACTTTATACTGATGGAATTCAGCATTTCCTTTTACAGGTTTACATATACTGTCTTATGTATTTCATCAAATATACATCATTCTTATATATGAATGACATATAATAAAGCTTGAGAGCTGTCTCCAACTTCCAGTGGAAGCTTTTCCAAAAAACTCCTCCTCTCTATCCTGGACTACTAATTTAAACACACCCAGAGAGCTCTAGCACTCAATCAAGCTGGAAACCAAAAGGATTCTATGCCTTTCTTAACAAAGATCACCATAGCCAGAAACAAAGTGGGACTCATCTCACACAATCTGGATGTCTGCAGTAGTCATTTTAGGCTCTGTTTTTCATCAGAGGAGAGATAAGGGTAGCTCCAAAGAACACTATCTCATCCATCTCAACACACAGCAACAAGTTTGTGCTACTAACTTGGGATGCCTATGTTTGGTAAGACAAATCCAATGCACAGCATCTACACGGGTTCTGTTTGGTATCAACATTAGGCACAACTGAAGTGAGAAAGTAATGTACGTAAGAAACTAAGTAAGTACCACATGCTTAGTGGAAGATCAAAAGCTTACTCTTCCCAAGGCAGCGTTTTGCTAACAAAGAAATGAACTGTAAAACAACASAGTCTAAGCTCTGTCCCCACGCTGGACTTCTAGTGATACAAATCTAAGCTTGATCAAGCTGCTTCCAAGGTTTCTGTGTTACAGTCACAGCAAATTCTTCAAGGAACATCAGTGTTATGGCCTGCTCCTCTTACTCTATCACAAAGCTGCTCTATTCCTATCTTCAAGGTCAGCATCACTAGATGTTTTTTCCAGGGTCTGGTCAGTCCTCCAGCACTTTTTAAGACAAATGACTAACCTCTTTCCCGCTCTCATCTTCAAAAACACAGCAGAGAGACATTATTATAAACACATTTATCTGAGTCACATAAATTTCATTTTTTAGACATCTTCCTCTCAAACCGGAAGGACTGATGTCATTGTTTTCTATTTTAGCTTACATTTTGAAGACTATTAAACTCAGCCAAGTGCATACCTTAGTATGTACACTATGTGCACTGACATTTTGTAAAAGTGCCAGTCACCTTCATTCTAGACTTTCCCTTTCTCTCCTTACTCTCCCTTTCAYATTTATTTTGTATAAAGAAAGTCTCAGTGTTAATCACAGGCTAAAACATAAATAGGAGCCACACAGCTCCTATTATATATTTCTTCATTTTTTTGTTGGTGTCTTTATAAATCTTCATTTACTAGTCTGTTTTATCAAATTTTTTAGAATAAAATCTGTAACCAACAGCTGAAAGCTGTTACCACAGCTTTCGAGGATAGATAAGCAGGAACTTTACCAATGAAATGAAAATCTTATCCAAAGTTCCACAAAGGCTTTCAACTCCACTAGCCAGGAACACTGAAGAATGGAAGTAGCTGCAGCGTTCTGCAAGCACTGCAAGAGAATATAAATTCAACAAATAATTTTGGATTTAAAAACATGGAGTATACAAGATGAAGTCCCCAAGGCAGTATCTTTCAGAAGTCGGTAAACAATAAGCCAGTAAAGGTAAGCTTTGGATTTCTACAAAGAAAATCTATACTAGGGTTCAAGCTGTTCAACAAATGGAAGAGGAAAAAGGTAAAACCCATGATATTTTCTGATGATGAACATTTTTTCAGAACAATCTAATTAAAATAAAAGCCAATTATAAAGAGGTATAGATGGATCTCATGACAGTGAGAATGTAATAAACTGCCAGATAAAGTCAGGATTGGTAGAGGTAAATTCACATATAGAAAAAYAAAGCTATAAGCACTGTGGCAGATGCTAAACCAACTATCACCATTCGGGGAAAACAAAGACACAACCACAGATTTTGTAATTATGATTGCTGATGTTTTCATACAGCAGACTTAGGTGTTTAAAATTATCAGCAAAGCAATAGAAAAACAGGAGTTGTATGTATATGCACTATATATCTATATACACTACCTGCTACAAAACACATCCATGGCAGCTTGCATCTTCAGTAATGTGTGTAGTTCTGCTCCGCCCCATCTCCATTCAAAAGTGACTGAAAAGAGGTATTGCAGAGGTCTACAGAATTATTAGTGCATAGGGAAAGTGAATGACTGCTGACTCTCATAATACATGGACTAGGAAGCGCCAAAGGAAATGATTATTTAGCCATTAATTGTGAAAAATATTTGCCATAGGATGTTGTGGATGCCAAGGAACTTACAGGGATTTAGAAGGCAGTTTAGGATTAAAGTTTTAGAATATATTGTTTCACCATGAATTGGCCCTTTAAACAGAAGGAACCAAATAGGGAAAGGGGAGCAGGAATATAAGTTTTCTACACACTTCATTTAGTCAAGAAGATTGTGCTATCCTGAACTTTTCAATTTTGTGTGTGTGTGTATATATACACACACACACAAATATATTTTTTTTTCCTTTTTTACTGAGAGGACTTCTATCACTAGCATCCACATGGTTATTAAACCTTGCATTTTCTCCCCCCCACACACAATCATTCCTCCTATCCTTCCCAGCTCCCATAAATTATACAAGAATAGAAATTCAAAGTTGAAAGAAAGAAGCTGATAAAATAGCTTCATAGCAAGTTTATTTCAGTCCTCACTCGCTCTTTGAGAAAGAGATCCTGTCATTTCAAAGTCAGAATCATTGCTGAATAAAAGCTTATAAAAGACAATCATGCTTTGATAATTTAAATAGGTAAGTTTATTGACGGTCAAAGTGCTCAAGTAAGAGCTTGTGACAGTATTTTCACTTTTGGAACATGTACTCTCACTGTTTCTTTTCAGATGCAAAAAAGTCCCACACAAWTACTTTTTTTTCCATTTCAATGCAGGAAATTACTGGGTATGCACATTTTATCTCAAGCAAGGTTCTCAATCATATGCAACTTTCTTTTTATGGAATATAATAGACAATTATTTCAATGAAGTACAAAATTAAAGCTAAATATCGTACAAATTTCATTCATCAAATATAATTATTGCTAGAACTATGGTATCTGTTTTTAATAGCTTTTTAAGCTAAAAGGTAAATACATTTCTGTTCAGAATTCAGATAGTACGCTCAACCAGAAATAGAAGATTACATCCTATATGCAAAACCACCACCAGTCAAAACCAGTAACTCTGATGTAGCCAAACAGGAAACTTTTTACCTGCGAAAACAGTACCATAGTTACRCTTGATGCAGAGCAGAACAAGCTATGAGCAGCTGTCAAAATGCTCAATTATGAAATTTACGTGTTAAATGCAAGCATATTTTCTGAACTGGCCAGGACCAAGATTTGGCCACCCAAGAGCAATCTTTCTACAGAAGCTTGAAGCTGGCAGTGTCTCATACATTGAGCCTGTTTCTTGGGCATATTTTTAAGTGCTTACAAATGGGAATCCTTTGGGTGTTTTATAGTTAGCATTTTGAAGGTAAACTTGGCAAAACCAATTYATGCATCTCTGCATACAAAAATATTTTTTTATGGTTTTCAATGAACAAAATCAAAAAACAAACATAAGAACTATAGTCTTATTTGAAAAAAAAGAGTGTGTGTGTATGCGTGTGCATGTAAAAAACACTCAAATGCATGTTCTCCGACCCCTCATTAATGCACAAAGAAGCCCAGGAGATGCTCCCCTCTCCATAAGAGGAGAACATTGTTTCCTATGCCATGAAGCAGAGCCAATGTAATGCATTGGAATCCTTTCTGATAAGGTCAAAGCAGGGAAAGTCAGAGCACAAATCAGCAAGGGACAATGTTCTTACTCACCTAATTGTTCCTCCTGAAAGGAACTAGTAGTTTTTCAGTTTTAATACCTATTTACATATCTTAAACTGAAACTGATCAGCTACACTGCATGAGTAGATGACCCACAAAACTATTCATGAGAGGCATTAGTTCAATTTGGGGAATTTTCCTCTTTTCCACTTCATAAACATTACCACGGCAATTTTCAGAAGCAAGCATGGTGGGGGAAACAACCTCCCTTGCATTGGGTCATTATGTACAACTAGTTGCCCTCTTGAAGAAATTTTTTTGCCCTTAATTCACAGAGTCATTAACTGTTAAGAAATGCCATCTATAGGAGTCATTATTCTAAATCAAAAATACGCAAAATGTAATGAATAATTTTCTTAGTTCTTACATAATAATATGGTCTCATTTTTCAATCACATGAAAGGACACATGAAGTTCTGTTTTTATTTCAAGCATCATCATGCTATTCTCCTATCTCCTAACTTTCTCACTAGCTCAATGGTCTTATCAACCATATGTATATAGCAAGAGCTAGCTGAATAGTGTATTATCAAGAACATTAAACACTGAAAATATTTTTAAAAACATACTCTGTTAATCCTTAGTCTCTGCCCAGCTATTAACACACTAACAAGATGGAAGCTCTGCCTTTGCTCTCTAAAGTTTCAGTGAAACTTTTAATTACACATGCAATTACTATACATCAGTTTGACCCCCCCCAAAAAAAATGCAGAATCCAAAATAAAAACACCATACATACCAGTCCAGGTAGGCTCCCATGGAAAGAATAAGGACTTGCAAGTCATCTTGTGCTGCTTTATTCAGCAAAGTAGTCTCTTTCCAAATGCCCTGTTAAAAAAAAAAAATATATATATATATACACACACACACATATATATCTGTGTGTGTGTGTGTGTATATGTACATATATATTCAGTGACATATGTAAGCACAAGGCAGGACAAGATTGGAATGATGGCAGTTTTTCCTGTAAGAAAATTTTAGTTTTTATTAGAAGAGACAGAAAAGGCTGTAGTCTTTGTCTCCTGACAAGATACAGGTCATATATTCATAACCTGTAGAAGGTATGGACCTTAGGCAGGACTAAAGGCATCTAAATTTCATCAAGCCCAGGGATCCTGAGCTATCTCATCTGTGAAGCATAAGTATCTTGCCATTTAATGCTATTTTTTTCAGGTCCAGTGTGGCATCCTGTTTGGAATCTCATTCAAAGRCACTTCATTAATTTGGGGACAAACAAACAGAAGTTAGCTACTGCAAGTCTTTTATGGGATCTGTTACAAGACATGCTTAATTTTGAAACATCAGGAACCTGACTGTGAGATTTCCAAAGCCTCTCAGAAGAAGTGTTATTTAAAACCAGAGGATACTACTAAACATCATGAAGATGTTGAATGAGTTTTCCTCCAAATTAAAAAGATATCAGCATAATGGTGTCAGAAAAGCAAGAACAAGCAGTAAGGAAACAGGTTTGAATAGCTACCTTAGGAAGAACAAACAATATACATTTCAATGCAGCATTTCAACATTTCTCTTATATGCTCTAGTGCCACTCAATCATCAGTGGGATATTACTGTGCCTCAAGTAGTTAAAATTATTTCTGTAAAGTGGGCCTAGAATAGCTAAAAGGCTGCTTATTTCAATGTCATACACCTCTGGTTAACAGAGGCCTTCAATTTTCAAAGCAGTTCTTCCATACATTCTCAGAGGGAAGTCAGGAATTTCAGTGAGTGAGTGTAACACTCAAAAATCCCAATGACTGCAATTATTTATAAATATGGTTTATATCTAAAAATCAAAGAGCAAAGATGTGGGACAGACATGTTCACTCTCTGCTTTTAAAAGGCTACACAACTGTTAATCTCTTTCAGAAGAAGCTTTCAGAACAAATATCTAGAAGTCAACTCCACCCTGGAGCAAGAGGTGTCAGGCTCCTTCAGGAGTAAGTGTCTAAATAASTGCTGTACATGGAGGCTGGAGGACAAACCAGTCAATGAGTTGACATGGACTTCCTACAAAAGTAGGAATAACAAAAGAAGTAGGAATAACAGATTAAATTCAAGCTTGTTGAGAAAACTACCTTCTACAGAACAAACACATTATATAGCCATGATGGAAAATCTGAAAGACTTTCTGACAAGCTATTAATGAAAATCTTGTGCTAATGGAAAATAATTTGACTTTGCATTTCATTTATTTCAGAACAGGGTAGAAACGAAAAGTATGAGTCTCAGATTTAGTAATGTATAAAAGAGATAAAATGTAGCCATTAGATTAGTATAAGCTTTCACCCTTAATCTCTTCCCTGTTTAATGAGGTAAGTATCATTAACTGTTAATCTTCCCTCTTAGCCTTTCTGAAGTGTCAGAGTGAATACATTTGCCAGCAGGCAGAAAAATCTGCCAGAAACTTGGAAGGATTAGAGAGAGTTACAACCTGACAGATCTTCCCACCAGACAAGCAGGTTCTCTAACATAAGAACTATTTCTTCTTGCACACTTACAGAAGATATTTCTAACTCTCTTTAAAGGTATTTTTAAAGCAAACAAAAAAGAAATCCAGAGTATCACCTATATCATATCCAGAAACTATAAAGATCTTCAATTTCAAGCCTCTAAGTATGGAAAAAGTAAGAGCACTTTTCCAAAGTGAATCTGGAAAATTTTATTAAATTTGATTAGCTTGAAGAGCTTGCTCTTAACTGGGTAAGTTGCTTTGGATGGTTTCTGCTGGCAGTCCAGGGTTAATACTACTTGCAAACGATATCCCTTGTTTTCCATTATGAACTATGGCCCAGGTTATTTATTTATTTATTTATTTTTAATAAAAACAGAGAGATCTGCAATCCTTCAAGATCCTGCAATGAAATCTGAATACAAGGATTCCTGTATTCGCAAAGAGCTATACTTCTGCGATTACAACCTCGCTCACAGCAGCGTTTAGAGCCAACAGTGCTACTGCAAGGCTCATCCTGACTTCTACCTCATTCCTTCATCCCTGCGCCCAGTTCCTCATTCACACCCTTGCACTGGCCCCCTGCTCCTGCCCAGGCACAGCCAGACAGTACCAGGAGTGATCTGAGCTAAAATGGACCCTGGCAAACAAATAGCAGCTTCACATCTCTAACCTGAAGCTGTGAAACACTGGGGTATACAGATCAAGGCATAAGATCATGACCTACATTTAACTTTTCTAAACTAAGACATACTTATTACAGATCACATCCAGGACAGTGCTAGTGCTGTATCATCAGCAAGAACTACAAACCTTGTAGTTACTGATGATCTTAGAGCAATTTGTTTCTCCCCAGATGTAATTCAAATCTCCAAGCCAAAAACTATCATTTTCAAGTAACGGAAATAGCAGAACCAAAATCAGAGACCTTAGTTACCATTACACTGAAAAGTGCTTCCCACAAGCATTTAGATTATATTAGAGACTTAGCAACAGGCTAGAGAAAGACCCAAAAGTATTATGAAATGTTTTAAGTGTACATTACTTCTCAACTTTTGCAAAACACTTTAATGACAACTCACTACATTCAGTTTTATCTGGTCCACAGTCATTTCTTAGCATGTTTTCTTAACGTTTTCTTTGGGTATTAAGTCAAACTACGGGTTAAAATAAATGTAAATACTGAAAGTTTCCAACCTTCACCAAAGTGGTTTTATCTTTTATCAAAATAAAATAATTAAAAAAAAACAAAACAAACAAACAAATCAGCCTGCTTCAAGTCACAAATTTTTAACAGAGTTGTCCTAAGGCAGGCTGTTTTGGCTTTTCAACTATAGCAGCTTCTCTAGTGTATTCTTTAATTGAATGGAAGATTGAGTTCTATGAAGACATTTTGGCTTCACGTATCATAAGACAGAGATCTAAAGACTCCCTTTATTAAATTGTTTGTACCTCCTTTGCATTGCCCCACTACATATTCCTTATATAGAATATATACATATTCTACTAAAAATAGGGGAAGCTGGATTTTCTTTTAGTCAGTAGTTTTGACAACAGCTGTTAGCATATGTAGTTTTGCTTTTTTTTTTTTAATCAAAAGCAAAGGGCTTATAAAAACAGTCTCAAAAAACAGTAACTCCACCATCATCATCTTTATACTGACGGAATTTTGTAAGTTGCCTCTCTCACAAAAATATGCTGGCTTGTGAAATAAAATCAGATGTAATGAAAAGTCATCTTTTCATAAAAGTATGAAGAGATGCTAATGGAAAGATGGTCAGAGTAACTGGAAAAAAGTTTACTGAAGTACTACTCTCTTCACACCATGTACTGCCCACACTAGATGCAGGGGATTTTCGTTCCCAGAGTAAAGGGGTCCTCCCCATCCCAGCTATGTTCTTCCCATACAGGTTCAATTCACACTGCAGCCAAGTTCTGCTACTGCTCAAGACTCCTGCTGCTGTAAAGCAGATGTTACGGATCTTGCTTCTTGGGAACACAGGAGCCATGGGCATTAGGCTCATAGAGAAGAGGTGTTGCAAGCAAGTTAACTATTTCAATAAGAGAACAATGTTCCCTTGCAGCCTTCTGCTCTGAGAGTACTCAAAGTCTGTTAGGATAAGACTGAGTTAAGAACCAAAATACAGATTAAGCTTTTTTGTGTGTGTTTATATTTTCAATAATTACTGGCACCTCTATTTAGCTGAAAACTAAAACAACATGCTTAATGCAACAGAATACTAGTTGCTCAAGTTTTTTATCCATGTTTGCCCTATAATTTGTTGTGATAGTTTAAACTATTAAATCAGCTGCATATTACAATATTAACTTATTTATCATAATGTAGAAACAGAGACCAAATAACTCACAGCTACTGTTTAGGCCGTGCCGTCTAATTGCTCTAACAGCTTCAGAACAATTTTGGTCTCGTGCCARTCAACTGGAGCAACACTTTCAAGACAGCAAATTCACCTCTGAGAAACAATCCTAGTTAGAAATCAATCGCCTCTGTTCATATTACACATATAAAAAAGTTAATCCAAGAGTTTCCATTTGGAYAACACTCAAGGTATACTACAGACATACAGATCCTATGCCATACAGGCACGAACAATTTCTATATAGACATGACTGGCTGAGTCTGCAAACATTCCATATATCATGAATARATAAAATATTAGCTGAAATTTACAAGCCAAAAATATTCAAATCAATTGATCTTGTGATTTCAAAAGACACTGTTTTGTTGTAATGTAACAAAAGAGACCTCATTGCTTTCATTTTTGCCAAGAAATTTACTTATAACTTCAAGCAAACAAATATGTTTATTGATTGAAGGAAAGCTTCATTCACTTTTCAATCCAAAAATCTAATATCACAACATGCTGCATATCAGTGTGTCTTACTTATGTTTACAGAAGTGGAACAYACTGAAGATTTCATTGGATAACATTTGTGGTAACATTACTTGTCAGTACCTTACGATCCCCTCTTACAGTTATCTTCACAGTTGACCAAAGTGATTTTGCAGCTCTTGCTGGTTTTGTGCTACCTAGGAATTGTTAAGCAAACAGTAATCCTAAACTGACTTTTCATAGTTAATGTTATAGTAGTCTCAGTTCACAAACCTCACATTTAAGAAACGCATGTTTCCACTGGAAAGCTCTTTCAGTAATAAAATTGCAAGATTTTTCACACTACTTTTTTAAATAACTAAGCAAAAGAACTAGAAAAAGATGCATTACATCAGCAGGAAGGAGTTGCACATTAACACACATTGTCTTCCACTTTGGTAGTTCAAGATCCTATTTCCCTACTTAACTGAAAATTTTTCAAGTATGCTCAATAAATTCATTTTGCAAATAATACTTAAGCATCTCTTCAATTACACAGAAGTTTACTTGGATTTAAGTTCAGTATGAATCTGATCCTGAGAAAATACTGAATGGAATTCATCATCTTGCAGCTAAGACAATTCTAAGTAGAGTAACAAATATAACACAGAATTTCTAAATTGATTATGACTACTCAGCGAATGCTAAAAAAAAAAAAAAACAGGCTAAGAGATTTGTATTGATTTTTTAAAATACTGAAACACAAAGTCATACAAAAGTCAGATATAACTTTAAGTTATGGACAAAACCTTTAAAAGAATAAGGGTAACAACATTGTAAGAGACTAGCAAATGGAAGTCCCCGCTTGTGTGCTCTCTACAAATCTCTTTACAACCCCTAAAACATTAATGTCACAGTCAACACCAGCCAGTACAAGACATCAAAAAGGCTACATACACTTGCTACAAAATCAGCAGTGATATTCCTCCTATATTTCAGGGGAAAAAAGAGATTTTAAACTGCTGAGGAAGGTYTGCAGGTTGTTTTAAAGGATTCTGTGTCAGGATGCTATACGAGGTATCATGACTATCAATAAAAACRTCTATTTTCTACCTCCCTCTGGGACTAATTTAGAGAAAGTATTTCTGTTTACTCCTTGTCAACTGGTTTGTCTTCTAATTATTTTCTCTATTTCTATGAAAAATACTTTCCTACTCTAAATGTAACAGGCTTCTGTGAACAGCTCTTCAGTACTCACAGAACTGGTTGAAAATAACTTCTGTAGAAGTTGTTGCCTATCAAATAAATGGGATTTTTTTTCCACTTAAATTTTCGTTTGATTTGCCTTATTTCTACAAAATCGTTCCAATGAACACCAAAACTATTGTTTATACATCATCATTTTGTTTGCACAGAAAAGTTTCACTTTAACATGGCTTGTTCCAGCATACCTTTTTATGGCACATTTGTTACGAGTTCCCTCAAAATATTTCTCATGTAAACTGAATAAACAGTCCAAGAGTCACAATTAACTCCTGGGAACATTTAACTCCTGGCTTGCTGTCTTTTTCCTACCGTCCTCGACATTTCCTAAGGGCATTTTGCAACAAGAGTTAATCTGGTCCAATGCCTGCTCTTTGTTGCTAGCTTTCTCACTGATCCTGCAGTTCCTTCTACCACGCAACACAGTTCGTCAGGAAACGGGGAAAAGACTTTCGGGAAATAGGGCAGCAAACAGCCACCAGAACCATTCACCTGGCTCACTCCAAAAGTCCCTCAGGAAAGGGGCAATTAAGAGGAAAAGTCACCATTTATATGCTTTGACAGCTGTAGTCTACCCCTTGCTACCCTTCTGAGTGGTAAGACGGTGGCAAGTCCTGACCCAGRTAAACTCTTGTCAGTGCAATAAATCCAGTCATACGGCAAGCATGGAGGTAAAGGTTACAGTGCACTAAAGCCATYTCCACAATGACCTCCTGGTTGAAAAGACTGGGGACTGCATGCTCCACTGTACTCTGAATATCAGCTTAAGCACTGCATTTTGAAGAGGTTTAAAACTGCTGGTACATCAACTTATTTTCCAGAATGCGTTTTACTGGAAATAATTTCATTTCAAATCCAAAAACACAGGATGGGAATTCTACCAATCACCTGTACATACTTTAAATCCTTCCTCAGCCGTCTGTTTCCTACTTAGCTCACATTAGCTGCGCTAGGCAAGTTCTCTCTCTCTCTCTCTTTTTTTTTTTTTTTTTTTTTTTTTTTTTTTTTTTTTTAAGTCTTACAAAGACCTTTTCATGTCTCCTCTTTGCTGCAGAAGTAGCTAATAAAAGTTTTTGAAGCTCTACTGATTCAATCACCACCTGTTCTCCTCTCAGCCATTCTTTCTGTCCTTTTTTCATAGGCAAACATAACTCGTTCAACACTTGTATTTGGCGCATGGCAGTCTCATTTTGAGTAGATACATTCCATAAACAAGTCTGAATAAAGTTATAACCACTTGCTCAGGTGCTGCAATTTACATCCATGTATGCCCACAACGTAACCTCAATATGGCAGAGGAGGCTCCTCTCTTAAATTTTCGTGCTACCCTTCTCTGTATTAAGAGTTTTTTTGCAAGTGGATGCAATTCTAAATACATTGTATCCAGATACAGTCTAGTCACTGCTTTCATCTTAAACCATAACTCACACAACACTGAGAAAGTAGATACCATTAAGCCTCTCTAGTATTTCAGAGTTTCTAAGCCCATCAAGCCTGCAGAGATGGGACTTGGACTAGCTGCAGGAACATGAGGCACTCAAAGTAAAGCAAGTAATGTGAAATAAGCACAACGTTGTTAAGTTGCTTCGCCTTTTAAGTTGGAGATCTTAGTAGGAGGGACCCACATGCTATCTATCTCCCTTCTAAAAGTCTGAAATTTGTGGTTATCTGGGGCAGTGTTTGGGTAAAAAAATGCAATTCAATTGGCTTGCTCTGAGGAACTTAATATTTAAGTTAATAGYTTACGCATGAAGTTCAAAATGTATTACTTCATCAGGTCAATAGTAGCTCTACACTTTCCCACAGATTCAGAATAATCTGTTTACTTCCTAGTCCCAGATGTTTTTCAGTAGGACCATATTAYTGCCAAGTCTTAACTACACCATTATCTATCCGCTGATCAGTAGTTTTAAAGATTATTTTAGAATCTGTTTTACTGTACATTTTTTTTCCATTTTATGATTTTAGTAACACATTTTTGGTCAGTGACCCACACACCAGGTAAATACTGATACAGCAATGAAAATTAATGAAGTGTAAAATACAGGAAATTAATTTCTCATCACATCATCAATTTATCTACCCACCTAAACGAGTTTGAAATACCAGCTTCAAACAGTCTGATGTTCTGGGGATACTCAGCTGCCACTTCATTTATAGTCTGTTTCCTTAGCAACAATATAATCCATCTGGCTGCAAAAAGCTAAATTCCTAAACCATATCCTCCCGCATACCGGAAATAGACTCAAAAACATTTATATTTTAAATAGCATACAGTCATCATGATTAGGGAGCATATTAATGAATCTTAAAAGGCAATGACGTTCTTAAAGTACACACACACACAAATTCACCATGTTCGTTTGACTAAGTGGTTCACACAATGAGAAAGGCACACGCAGTCTTTAAACTTCTAGGTATTAAAATAKCATCTCTTTCTTGCCACTACAGTCCTAATCCAAGCTTCAGAACATATAAGTTTCTTATTCTGAGAGGGAGAGATCTTGCACATCTTTCAACACAAATTTCAGAAATAAAAACATTTCTCTCATCTTTGTTCCATCATGCTTAGCTAAAGGAGCCCTCAGAATTGCATAAGGTTAACTTGTCTCTTAAGGCCTTTCTTAGAGAAGTAATT
>NW_028186368.1:7093540-7103095 GCF_003343005.1 Rhea americana | reverse complement strand
ACCCACTATACAAGTTAACCATACTACAAAGTACAGCCATTTGTCTTAAAATACTTACCCTTCAGGTTTTTGTACCTAGAACTATCACTTATATGCATTAAAAAAATCTAGTTCCCAACAGTGGCATTTAAACCTTTTTAAGAGCCTATGCAGAATAGTAAGTGTATATTTTTCACCACTTTCATAGTGTGCTCAGGAGTGCAACCCACCCTCTAATGTCACCCACCCTCTAATGCTCTTTGCTGTGGGAAAAGTATATTCAGCAGAGCGCCSTATTTCAACTACACTCTTTTGGGAGCAGAGTTAGTTGGGTTTTCCTTTGTTGTCTGTAAGTTTGCTTTGGTATGTTATACATTCGTAGCATTTATATCAGAAAGCACTACGTCAAAGTCTATCAGAAAATGCTGTTCAGCTTTGTGATGTTCCTTAGACAGTTCATTCCAGYCTCAGACCAGCCCACAAAAAATTTTTTATCTTGTACAGATGCAGCTCAACCTCAATCAGTGACTCAATGCAACATTCTATCACAGTATTCCTTCCACAACTTTATGAAGGAATTTCACGGAATCACAGAATGGTTGAGGTTGGAAGGAACCTCTGGAGGTCACCTAGTCCAATCCCTGCTCAAGCAGGGTCACCTAGAGCATGTAAGAGCATGTAACTTGTAACACACAGGCACTCCAAAAGCTTTCAATATGAGATCAAAGACACAGTCTAAAAATTGTTCAATTCGGAGACTAGAGAGCAAGCATGAAAAGCTTGGAACGCTAAGGAGACACACTGCAGTATACACCTGGGCACCAYAGCTTCATAACTAGCAATTCTGCAATGCTGGGCTACGAAAAGATGAGATTGTGAATAATATCCAGGCATCTTCTACCAAGAAACTTAAAACAGCAGAATCCACCTCACACATATACTGTTCTGCAAGAGTTTGACAGCTCCAAGCAATCCAAAGGAAATCCAATTCTAATCTAATAGGYAAGTTAATCAGTCATGTACACAGAGGGAAACTGCACTGCCTCCACCTCATAAAGACACATCAACAGTGAACTGGTTCCTTATTCATGAAAAGATTTTGCCAATGCAGTGAACATTTTCAGTGATGAGGTTGTGTAGCTTTACCTGCATATACTGCAAAGTAGCATGCAAGTCCATAGTGCCTGACCTACTGACAACTACTGAAGAGATCTGACCTTCCATAAATCAGGAGTCTCCTCAGGTGAGGAATCCAATGCTGGACAAGCCATTTCTCACTGCTATTCATTGCCTAGCTTCCCCCCAAAAAGTACTTAATACAGTAGCACATACTCTAGACCCTGATGCCTCTCAAACAAGACAGCAGCATTACAGATGAGGCAACTTAGATGGGCGCTTCTTATGAGGAATCTAACTGGCTGGAAGAGTTTCCTCAAAAATGTGTGATCCTATATGACTGTTGACTACAGTCAACATTTCCTAGATGTTTTGGTGTTGCTTGGTTCCRAGAAAGAAGGAATCAGGCTGTCAGGCAGAAGCAGTATCAGTTCTTCATGTCTTTTCTCCCAGTTGAGAGAACGAAGGGTCAAATTCACAAACATTGTTTACTTGTTTACTTATACGTTTAAAAATTCCAGAGTGACCGTAAGTTCTCAGAAAACAGGCTCACTGCAGTGCTTAGGACTCAGTCCTGTTGCAGTCCACAGACTGAYTGAAGAGTAAATTGGGCAGGCCTTTGGGCAATGTCTGGCAACTTCAGTAAACACTGATCAATATGCAGCCCCAACYTAGACTCTCAAGGAATTCTGTTTCTGTATTAGCCTTTGCTTTTTTCTTTCACCACACTTCCTTCCTATGACAATACTAGGGCTCAGACTGATCTTACCTAACTTCTACTCAACCCTGAGGTAATCATCAAAGCATGGTCACCAGTCAGACAGAAATAGGCATTTCTGAAAAACAAATTCATCTAAACCATTTCAAATACCTGTTTTTAGTTATATCTTTGCTTTTCAACAATACAGTGTATGAACTCCACATCTCAACGTATCTGTAGTTGTATTGTCTTGAGCAACTAGTTCAGACAATAGAGTATTTCAGTACGCTTCTATATAACAAAGGCATAAGGCTGAATAGGAGCATTTCACCATTCAGTAGTTTCAGACAACTTCAGAAACTGAGTTTTCACCAGCTGACACTACATACACCAGCAGTGATTCAGCAGGCCCCCTGCCCTGGAGTCAGGATGCTGTCATCCTCACTGTGCTTTGCAACTTGTCAGTAGTCCATGAAACACCAGAGCAGAACTGAGATCACTCACCTTTCTCATCATTTTAGAAGCGAGAAATTGCAGACGACCACTTAAGCAAATGATCCTCCCTGAGCCAATGCTTAATTTGTGATTCATTCATTGATATTTAGAAAGGAAAAAAATGGTCCTTTATTCAAACAGATGTATACCCAGGAACACGGATGGGTGGTGAAAACTGTAGGGAAATCGGAGCAAATATATGGGGCTATTACATTTTCCACCTTGCTGATAATGTCAGTATAAATCAGAGGATATATCAATATACTTATCAGAGCATACCACTGCACTGATAGGCCATCAGAAGCTGCTTTATCAAGTCTACCATTTGTGGTGGCCTTGAAAATACTCACGTAATTTCATTTCATTTGAATCTAGTAGTCTAACAGCGTAAGTACAGTTACCTGAGATTGCGTGCTCTGATTTGGTATTTCCGGAAAAGACGAATGCAGTCTGAACTTGCCTTCTTGACTTATCACAGTAGATGGAAGGGGGAGSGAAAAGGCGCTTAACTTCAGCCAGCAAATGCACAGTCCCATCCCTAGCCTCACAATCAGTGCAATGGAAATTTCTCATGGCAGACAGATTCCTTGATACCGGTAAGGCACAGTATAACCACTCCCTGTTATAATACTTTGAACATGCCTTTGTGAGCCTGTACCAAACACTGCCAAATTTCTTTCACATGTCAGCTCCTTATCACAAATGACACACTCRGAGCCTGAGCAGACATGCTGAAGATCCCATAGTGAGAAGAATCACATGAATTTCTTAGGTCTAATCATGAATCCTTCAAATCAGAGGTAAGGCAAGAGGTGGGAGGTCCCATTGCTACACTCAGTTGATTTTGCTCCAAAAATAAAGAGGAAGCTCCTCTCCAGTATACACAAACTTTTCCAGAGTATGCTATACAAGCATACAAAGGTCTGAGGTATCAGCATGCTACATGCATGGTTCTGAGAGAGTAGAACTGCAAACATAACATACATATTCCKTCAATGTTTCACAGCACGTTTTGCTAGATCTTGTGCAGTTTGGATTTTGGTTTGGGGATTTTCACTTTGCTTCTAAAGTGATCTTGGTTGTAAGGAGAAGCATTATAAACTCAGGCAAAATTTAAAATAATTATTTGCATTTATGTATATGTTAAGGCATGCACATATGCTAAGCGGTGTAGGAAACAATATTATGAATACACTATATGCACATATCTCTAAACACTTCATCAAAAAGCATGTGAGAGTCTATAAAAAGTATCTAGAGAAAACTTCAAAAGTGATAACTGACAGAAGATTCCAAATCAAAATGATAAAGTAATAAAAGGTTTGTTGGAATAAGTATTATCTACTAAAGATAAGAATTTAATCAACATATAACATCACGTGTTTTCAAATTACTTTAAGTCTTTGACAAAAAAGGCTCTGTTTTTTTTTTTTTTAGATAGCATACCTTCTTTTCTATCATCATACACAACGAACATTGTACAATCCTTTGAAAGGGATAATTTTGTGAATTACACGACTGATGCAGAAATCTGCAGCAATAAAATCATTTCCAAGTAATATCAGGTTTTGAAGTTCTAACTATGATAGCCTCTGAAAGACAGGATTATTACTTTGCGATTTGCATTAAAAATACACAGTTTTTCTCCCCTTTTGTTGAAAAGCTTTCCCCTTGTGCTCAAGGCAACCCAAACTGAACGCCTTTTGTTGGTAAATGTTTTCCTGTAAATCTGTGTCTATCACACTATTATTTTTAAAATGGGGAGATTGCTTCCACAAGACAGTGAGGTAATGAAGGTAATCTAATGCTCCTGAAGAACTGTTCATTATAGGGATGAACATCACCATAGAAAAAACACACATTAAAGTTAATACTTAAGCACTCAGAATGGGTTGCAATGACATGTGACCACTGAATACATTGGATAATGACAAGAAAATAAATGACTGCAAAGCTTCTCACTAGGATTAACCTTGTGTAAAAGAAGCATAGAAAGGCTGAACAAGCCATCAAAACTTTCTCAGACATTGAGCAGTTCATTTGGCCACAGGTGGGATAACCTGCTTTCCAGACTAACTTATTTTTCTCCATTGAATATACAAGATCCCGAATGACTAGCTGAAACTACCTCAGTGTTACCACAGTCCAAAGATTACTTTAATAGATCTTTGAAAGGCAGCCAGCAAGCAAGTCTATTGTCAGTGAGTTTAAATTTGCTATGCAGGGGTCCATATATGTAATGAAGTTGAAAAAAAAAAAATCACAGGACAAGATAGCTAGCTTTTAGAAGCTGAGGTTGGAGAGTTGAAGTCACCTCCTAAACTACCAGCTTCCATTCACAGCACACAATGAGGCACGTGCCTGACAGAAAATATAATGCATCACCATGTGAGAGARAAAGAAACTTCAAACAGCTCATCTGATTCAAAGAATAAGGTTAGCAAAAGATTCTTATTTTGCCCATATACAAAATTCAACTGACTCTAGTATGCTTTGGAATAAGAACTGCACAACTGGCTAGAAGAGGATTGTTTTTTCACATGTTTGGTGCAAGTTTCCTATGTATCTGAAAGAAAGTGTATTCTTAAGCATCCAAAAACATTTTGTTCTGTTTTTAATGAACATAAGAACCAGATTCTTTTTGGAGATGCAGCAAAGGATGAGGAGCCACAGACAAAAACTGCAATATGAGAAGTTTCAGCTAGGTGTTAGGAAGAAATTTCATAGTGAGAGTGGTCAAATTCTAGAACAGGTTGCTCAGAGAGGTTGCAGAATCCCCATCCTTGGAGATACTCAAAATTCAGGTGTACATGAGCCTGAGCAAGCTGATCAAACTTTGAAGATGGCTCTGCACTGAGCACAATGTTGTACTAAATGACCTCTTGAGGTCCCTTCTCACCTAAATTATTCTATATTTCTGTGCTCCAGGCTCAGCCTAGATAGGGCTTATGCTTTAACAGCAATCTTTCCTGCTTCAGTGCCTGTTAAATCTGAGCACTGGATCTGAAATCCTGTTCCTCTTTTTCTTTCTTAATCTAATCTGCCTAGCGAGGTGACATGGACAGACCTGCCCTGTGCAACCAGAGTACTGCAAAGTAGATTAGGATAAAAATATTTTAACTGGACAGCTAAAATGACTAGAAAATGGACCTTATATATAAAATCAACAAGGAAAAGGATCTGGTAGAAATACGAACAGCACCTGGGCATCCAGACAGGCTGGAGGTGTCCAGATGGCAGACCTCTCATCTCTAAGGCAAGATGACCATGATGAAGATAAGGAGCCAGAGAGGGAGAACAAATCAGAGAGAGTTTGTGAGACAAAAAACCCCACAGAAGTAGGGGTAAAACATAGTGGGGAAACGAACTGTGAAGTCATCAGACAGCACTGCCCTGCAAACAACAGAATGGAAACCAGACACCAAAGTTTCACCTTCCTGCTGAAGTCAACTATATATTACAGAAAACTTATGAGATAATATAGGTCATCTTCATAATTCAAGTATAAAGCATCCTGTTCTCCTTCACTGTCAATCCACTTATGGATCATGACCTACTGCTACTAGCTCAGGCGGTCACAGCCTGAATTGACATCCAGAGGTTCTAACTCTGCTGAGGACATACAAAGTGATCACAGATACCTTACATAAAATACTGCCTTCATTTCCATTAGCTTTAAGAATTTTAAAAAAAGGAAAGTTACACACCCCAAAACTATGTTAAAAAAGCACTATTAAGTGTCTGAAAGTCAAGCTCTCAAGACTAGAGAAGTACCAGTTATGGAACCTTAATTAAACACTCTAATGTAGTCTTTAAACCTGAATAAACAGTATTTATCCACACAGAATCCAGCTTCCTTTAGAAAGGCCTCACTAACTAGGCTAGCTCACTAAGATGAATAATTGTTTAAGATCTTGTTCCAACACAATTCAAAATCAAGGGGGAAATCTAGGAACAGATGCAATAATTATAACCATCAACTAATTTTGGATGCCCAATCTGAGATGCTAAGTGCCTGGAAAAAAAAAGAGAGAGAGAGAAACATATCCTAGACAATACAAAGCATATCTCCCAATAGCTTCATCACCACTACTTCAAAGGTTTACATTTCCAAACACTTCTGTGCTTATGTGGTTTTAACAGTATTCTTTTAAACACAAATTGTGTATAATATACATCTAGATTGAGGCAAATTAAGTTACAGCTGAGCAAAAAGATTTCTCTAAGTGCCATTCAAGCCAGTGGGACAACTCATACTCTTCTACGTGCAAGTTTAAATACTTTACTGAATCAGCGCTTTTCCATAAAGGATAGCTCAACTTCTTCCTAAAGTACAGGCTGCAGTGTTTCAACGTTAAGATTTGTATATTATGAGGTTGCATTCAAATGCAGTCAAACAGAATTTCACTGAGACCTCAGCTCATACTTCCTGTTCAGAAAAGTATTTCCAAGCATTTATCAAGTCCTATCATATAGATACAGTCTAGTTAAGCATTTAAGCATAATCCTCAACCAAAAATGAGGTAACTAACAATCTTCCTACTTCAGTTCCAGCTACGCTACTACGAATACAATAATGGCTACAATAACGGCTGCCAGTAAATACAGAGAAAAACTACACTACTCTATTAAAGTATTTTTTATGTCTGTGAGAGGCAGCATGACCTGACAGACCAACTTTCAGCCTAAGATTGTACTTCTGAATCCTACCAATGGGATCCTTGAATAAATAGTTATATATTCTCCTGTCTCAGTTCCTCATTTATTACTATTAAACAATTCTTGGAACTACTATTAAACAATTCTTTAGAATTGCTTTGAAATATATTTCTAAGAATACTATGTGAGATAATCTAGATCTATCAATATACAAAAAGCAAGCAAAACATAAAACATCTACAGATGCACTGTTTCATTACTGAAACGAGATGTGAAATATTCCAAAAATGTGAACATATTAAACATTAAACACAATGAAAGCACATATTTACAGAATGGTATCAAGTATACAGGCTTTGTTTATAATTTCAGTGAAAAAAAGACACAGCTAGCAAGGCCAGGGTCCAAAATTATTTATTTTACACATCTAATCTGATAACTGTAACAGGATAATGATTTCCCCAGACACGCTAGAGGTAAATGATCTTCTTCAGCGCATTTAAAAAAAAAAAAAAAAAAAAAAAAAAAGTACTTGCCCAATTTGCTCATAGTAGTACAATAATTAGTAATACAGATTTAGAACAGAGGCCATGGACGTGTTCACATTTTGGATCTTTACTAAGCAGCAACTCACTAGCGACTAGGACTACTTATGAACATGTACTGCTCTGCAAGTACATTCCCAAATGAGCAGAAGTAAGTTGTGCAAGACTTGCCCCAATCCACCTACTCCTCCCTTATGGATGGGCCAGTGGGAAAGTCACCAAACCTTCACCTACTCCCTGCTGACCTATTTGTATATACAGAGAAAAACAGCAGTCCTAACAGTTTTTCACAGCTGACTATGAAAAGCAGCATTTTATCACATCCAAGATCCTCAGAGCAGGCAAGTAAGAGCTCTACGACGGAGCACAGGGTTGCGAGGGACTGCTTACAGTGTTACCTTCAGACTGTGTCTCCTCTAGTAAATCAGACAATGTCAGAACTATTCCTGAGCCACGCAGCTCGCTCAATTATGCAAACTCAGATCGGCACAGCACACTCCTAACCCAGGCCAGCAACATCCGGCTCTTGGCCATGAGACTACTACCAACACAGCCTACGAACTAGTCCCAACTGGTAGCCTGTATTCAGCTACCCTATTCTGGAGGGCAGGACGGTTTAACAGCATTGACAAGAGCTAATCCAGGCCAGCTGGCTTCAACACCAGGGAACAGTCTCAGGTACATTTAATTAACTAGTAGAGAAGCAGACCTAGTGTCTCCAGGCTTCATCTGCTACTACCCTTGGAGGAAGGTTTTGAGTGGCACTGGTAATGAAGTATGTGAGCACAGCCTTGATCAGGCACCACCTTACAACAATTATCCATACCTTGTAATACATTAGAAGAAAATCAGGACTGAGTAGAGCTTATCTGGGCTTTTTCCTGTTCCATCTAAGTGGAGAGACCTTGCATATGATCTACTAATGTTTCTTTTTATTTTCTCAGTTAATAAAAAAAGAAAAAAAAAAGATCTCTAGATTTGACATGCACTCTGACAGTAAAGCCACTCACTATCTAATAAACGAATCATGGAAAATGGCATAACAAACTGTTTTTGATACATGATCATTCAACAGTAAACATTTTGAGTGAGAGTTATTCAGAAATTACAGTTCTTCTAATTACTACTCACTACCAAATCTGCTCCTGTAGAATAATAATTTAAAAAGTTATAAATGAATCTGTTCTGTTATCCTGGAAACTTAGCTACAGCAATGTTGGCAAATAAGTTTCACAGCAGAAAACTGAGAACAAGTTACAGTAAAAATACATTTGAGAGCCAATAGTCTTTGACTATTATGCTTAAGGAATATTCTTTGAAACCTCTTTAGTTTGTTAGAGATATCTAGAAATGCTTTATTTCATCTGCCAGAAACTGTCCCTTCTATAATCTAATGCTTTTCTTTGCTCTAACATCAGAACGTATAAAGCGTCCCACAGAAAATGCATGACACAAAATTCACTTGCCACTGTTTAATCCTTCATTTTAATCCTTCATTTTTTTCAGTAAGGATAAACAGTTCTGTTTAACAATCTCCTCGAGCATGAAYATAAGTTGCCAGTTATACTTAGCTCTGCCCATTTAAAAAGTGCATCTTACCACCCGCATCCATATGCACATCCTCCGCTTACTCGGCAAACGGTGCTTTTACTGAGTAACAAGCAGATCTTTCTAAGAGGCCTTCTTAAATATTTTGTAGTCTGCGCTGCGTTAGGTTTTTTTAAGAAAGGAACAAGGAAGAAGTTAYACGGAAAAAAAAACTAAAAATCACGCTGAGCACGCAGATGAGGAGAAGGCAGTGAGGCATTTCTGTGTAGCCCAAGAGCGGTAACGCTCGAAGCGAAAGGTCGCTGTTTAGCCGAGACTAAAAAAAAAGACAAAAGACTTAAAAAGGAGAGAAGAAAAGACTTAAGAAAGAGAGGCGAAGACTTCGAGAGGAGCGGAGCGGGGGTCAGCCCCGCGCAGGGGAGCCGAGCAGGAAGCGCGCCCGCACCGCGGCTCCGCGCCCGCGCCACAACTCCGGCGCCGCGCGCGCCGCCGCCGACCGTTGCCCGCTAACGG